>NW_026596406.1:765465-827806 GCF_907164565.1 Psammomys obesus
AAAGAAAGAAAGAAAGAAAGAAAGAAAGAAAGAAAGAAAGAAAGAAAGAAAGAGAGAAAGAAAAAGAAAACACTCTCTATGTCCCACAAAACAGGAGGGGTTTTCCATAATTCAGAGTCCAGGCACCTTTCTTGGTCTCTACTTCCTACTGAGGAAGAGTCTGAATGCTGAGGTGAAGGAACACAACCAGAGCACGCAATGTCCTGATCCTTTCTTGAAGCTGACAGCAAAAAATGGGAGTTGTCTCTTCCCCTAGGCTGTGAGGCAGGACCATGGGGCACATCCCTTGTGAGACTGCTGTGGATCCCTGCCCTGGAGGAGGGTCCTGTGCAGTGTCTGGCCAATCCACAGGGTTTACATTGAGACTGAGGGATGTCTGCTTTGGATGTCAGAGATGGGAAATTCTGGACAATTAGGCCACGTAAGGAACTCTCTTTTGACACCCATCCTTCAACTTGACAGCTGTTTTTTTCAGCACTTCAAATGTGTCAGGTGGGCCCAGTCCACTGTGGGTGGAGCCAAGCACTGAGAGTGCAGCAGTGAGATGGCACAGAAATGCCCTAGGCGCCGGGTGAGTCTTCTGACCTGATATAGACCGAGGCCTCCTTACAGCACTGTGGACGGAGCCCAAAATCTATGGCTTAGCTGGCATCTTCCATGGCATAAAACATGGTGAAATGTCAGGGCCTGGAACTTTCCTCCCAGAACAAGCTTTGGAGGCACATCTCCATCAGAATAACCACCAAAATGAGCCATAGTCTCTAGTTTATTGAGGCAGCAGAAGGCCGTTTATCTGGAAGGTTAGATGAGCCTCATTAGGTGACCCTCATGCCCCTTAACTGATGGGTTGTAGGACTTATAAGACGGAGATCTGTGGAGGGGAACTGTGGCATTGGAGTGACAGGCTGGAAGTGTGTCTCAGTGTAGTAAAACAGAAGGGGCTCAGGAGTTTGTGTAGCACAGAAGCCTTGGAAAACATGGAAGCTGTCCTTCAATGTCTGAAGAAACAGTCTGAGGCGGAGAGCCAGTTTGGAGCAGTTGTGACGGGACAGAGTTTGGCTTCATAAAGGTCAGTGCTGTCTGCAGCTGGGCTGATTCATATGTTTGGCAAACATTCATGGCAAGTTGCGCACACAACATTAGGCCTGTCTGGACAGTCACGTCCTGCTCTCAAGTTCCAAATAGTCTGGAGGTTGCAAGGGAGGTAGTAAATAGTCCTCACTGGAGTGATGAAACAGAGGCCAGACAGGTACATGTCATGAGGGCAGCCTGGGCAATGGGAACAGTTACAGGCTCAGACTAGGAAGGGTTGGGCCAGAGGCCTAGAAGGAGCTTTCCTACTCCTCTAGCAGAGCCAGTGTTTGGTTGTGGAATGGGACGGTTTGCTGTTACAGTGATGTGGAGGCTGACCAGGAATGTCCAAGAGGAGGGGTTGGATTGGGATGAGGTGCCAGCAGAGCCCAGTTGAGTCCCAGCAGAGCCTGAGCTTGAGTCCCCAAACTTCATCAGTGCTGAGACCTTGAAGGCCCAGGCAGAACACAGTTGATCAGAAATGACTGTGCAAGGAGCTGAGGGTGACTCAGTGGGTAGAGTACTTACAGGTGTAGGGACATGCCTTCAGATCCCCAGAACCCACATAAAGCTGGACACAGCTGCACACACTGGCAATCCCAGCGCTTCCATGGCAAGATGGGAGTGGGGACAGGAATGTCCAGAAGCTCATGGGCAAGCTAGCCCAGCTCATACAACTGGGAGCAAGAAGAGGCCTGCCTCAAGGAAGGTGGAAGGTGAAGACAAAAATCTGGGGTTCCTTGATGACTTCTACTTGTGTTTTATGGCATGTTTCTGCACTCAAATACATAAACATTCACAAAGAAAAGAGGCAGTTCTCCTCCAAAGAGCCTGTACACATATTTGGGTATGTCTCTTTTTCCCTAACCCTGTAGTTAAGCCTGTTCTAAAATATATTTTTTAAGTACAACACAATCCTTAATAAAAATGACGATTGAGGTAGGAAATGTTCAGACCTTAGAAACCAGAGTCAAGGCCCTGAGAGCCAGATGCTAAAGGGGTTTCTCTGGACCCCTCTAGTGAGTTAAGTTGGCCTTGGTTTGGTGGTGACCTCACTGTCTCTCTTGCTCCTGCTACTCCTCTTTCTGTCTCAGGGTCTCCAGGATGAATGTCAGTACCTCCTTCAGCCACAGCTGATTGTCCGACGTCTGCTGGATGTGGCTGTACTGGTTCCTGGCCGTCCCTCAGAGCAAACCCTCTCCCCCCACAATCGCTCAGCTTTGTACAAGTGAGTAATCACGCCAGATCTGGCCCTTTCCCTTTCTTCCTCTGAACTTACACAGGCACATGCTTGCTTTTCCTCTAGCCAAAGTAACCCAGAATCCCCAGGCTGGTCCCATCCCAGTGTCCTCTGCCCCAGCACAGAAAGGAAGACCTGGCCAGGCTACCTGTTCCCGTATTCTTTGCCCCTATCCATTCCCTTTCTTCCTCTTGTTTCCCTTCTCTTGTGTCTCTTACCTCTCTGTCTGTTCTTGCTCCCAACCTGTCCTCTGTCCAGGGTCTTTGTGCCAAGCTTCACTTACAGGGTTTCCGCACAGCTGGTGTGTGTAGGGGGCCGAGGAGCCTCTGTCTGCCCTCTGACCCTGCGCCTACGTCCCAAGGCCCCACCCCTACACAACTCAAGCTCTGTAGCCTGTGGAGGTGCCTCAGGATGCCAGCTGGAGTTGGCCCTGCCCCCGTGGGGGCACTGGGTCTATGTGCGTGTGGAGACACCATCCCGTGGCCCTGGCAGGACCATCCGTTTCCAGCTGTGTGTACGGTTACAAGGTCAGAACCTCATCTGCCTCACCTCCCCGACCTTTGCGGTAATCCATGGCCGGGGTAATCCAGATGGCTGTGTTCTGTGACCTTCAGCCACATTCGTACAGTTTCCCCAGCTCCGCCCAGCTGCTACCACACTCCCAAGGTCCCACCTCCTTGGAGCTTCAGGTCATGGGGCTGCCTTCAGAGTGTGTCTTTGTCCCTGGCTTGGGATAACTAAAGGCTCTCATTATTTTTCTTGTCTTAATCTCATTTTCAGTTTCCTGGGGTGGACAGGGACAGCCAGGACTTCTGGAAATGCCCTGCCACAACACTGCAAATCATTAGGACAGCAAGTCACATTAGCTCACCTTATGGTGTTTTCACATGATCTTATTAGTTCCTTGTAGTATGACCTTGGGGAGGGACAGATGACCTTCACACCCTCCATCGAGGCAGCTGAGTAACAGTTACAACTAGGAGACATCTGGACCCTGTCCTGAGACCCTAGACGCCTCCTTTCCCCATCATATTCTAGTTTACCGCCCGCCTCCCTTCGCCAAGTCCTGTCGAGCTCAGTTCTAGGGCTGTGCAGGCCACATGTTTCATCTTTGGTTTCCTCTCTTTCAGAGTGTCCACAACCCAGCCTGTCCCGTGCCTTGGTCCCTGGGGCTGCCATGAACATGCCCCAGTCACTGGGCAACCAGCCACTGCCCCCGGAGTCACCACCCCCTGGGTCTCCTGTAGAAGGGTCTGGAGCCGCATTGCCACCTGAGCACTGCTGGCCAGTGCGCCCGACTCTACGCAATGAGCTGGACACCTTCTCTGTCCACTTCTACATCTTTTTCGGTCCCAGTGTGGCCCTCCCCCCTGAGCGCCCGGCTGTGTTCGCCCTGAGGCTGTTGCCAGTGCTGGACAGTGGAGGTGTCCTTAGTCTGGAGCTGCAGCTCAACGTGGTACTTCCTGGAAAGGGGCAGTTGCCTGTGGGGAGTCTGAAGGGGAAACTGTAGGAGTATAGGGGCCCTTGTCGCCTTCAGGAATTCTTTCCTGGTTGCTTCTATGCATCCCTCCCATTTTCAGCACAGTTCTGGTCAGCAGGTGTGTCCTGGGCACTTGGTGCACTGTGAAAGCTGCATCACCAGGACTTAGAGATGCCTGGTTGTTGGCTGGCCTCCTGATGGAAGGGTGATCTCAGTGGGTGTTGACTTCTGTAGTGGGGAGATACCTCTCGAGGCCATGCAGCCCGTGTTTAGACAGCTCCTGTAGCCACGGTGTTCCTGATGGTCTGTCATGAACTCTGCCCACCGACTGAGCTTTCTTTTGTTTAGAAGCTGCTTCTAGTAAATCCAGGTGTGCCCTTGTTTTTAATAAATTGTTTCAGAGTCTTTTGAGATGTATAGAAAAATCAGCAGTAAGTAAGTGCTTAGGTCTGAGAAGCTGGCTCAGTGGACACAGTGCTCACCCTCCAAGCCCAAGGACCTGAAGTGGTCTATAATCTCAGCACTGAGGAGGTGGAGACAGGGCGCTTCCTGGACTAGCCTGGCCTCCTTGGTGAATTTCAGGTCAAATGAGAGGCCGTGTTTAACAAACCAGATGGATAGCATTTGAGGAATGATACTAACATTGACCTCTGGCCTCCACATTCTCATACACGTACCTGTACATACACACACACACACACACACACACACACACACACACACACACACACAGAGTACATTCTCCCCATTTGTCTCCTTTCTCCATGCAGTTTTCCTCATTACTAACGTATTACCTTTATGGTGTGCATTGGTTACAACCCTATCCTATTTTACAGCTGTTCAGATATTTCCCGCCACTCTCCCAATAGCGGAAACCACCTCAGTCTTCAGGCCCTTGTGTTTAGACTTCTCTCCAACTGACACTCATTTCTCTGCTTATACTTTGACTGCTCATCATGTCTCTGAAACTGATGATGTGAACTACTTTTACCATTGTGGCCGGCCTGTCTGTAATCTGTCTGTCTGTCTCTCTGCCTGTCTGTCTGTCTATCTATCTATCTATCTATCTATCATCTATCTATCTATCTAGTCTATCATCTATCTAGTCTCTATCATCTATCTATCTATATCTATCTATCTATCTATCTATCTATCTATCTATCTATCTATCTATCTATCTATCATGTTTCTATCTGTCATCTATCATCTTTCTTTCTCCTTCCTTCCTTCCTTCCTTCCTTCCTTCCTTCCTTCCTTCCTTCCTTCCTTCTCTCTCTCTCTCTCACTCACTCTCTCTCTGTGTATCCCTGATGGCCTGGAATTTGCTATATAGACTGTTTCAAACTCACAAAAATCTGCCCCTTCTGCCTCCTAAGCCTGTGCCTAAAGGTGTATAGCCACATCCGGCCAAAGCCTTTCATTCATCATCTGGAGAACAAGTTTGTCTTAAGGTTGTTGTGCCACACTGAGCTCTGGGGAACGTGTGGAAGAAGACCCTGGTCTTCTTCTATTCTTTTCTTCCAACTATTTTGTTTTTTCCCCTGGATCTAGGCCTGCACACCTCGAGACTGCCTTTGGCTGTTGCTGTAATAATTTCTACTAAGTAGCTCTTCGTTACATTGCCCTCCCCAGCCTGGTGGAGGAAGTGATAAAGTAGTTACATGGGTCTCACTCTGTGGCTGACAGGGTGCACATGGCAGTGTTTGGTGAGAGTTTAGCTGAAGAAGGGCACTTGACACAATTCCAGTGCAAAGAGGCAAAAGGATTACATAGTGAATTGGCTACATAGTGAATTCCAGGTCAGGCCAGCCTGGGTTACATGAAGTGCTATCTCAGAAATACCAAAAAAAAAAAAAAAAAAAAAAAAAAAAAAAGGAGGAGGAATTTAGCTGATGTTCCCTGCCCCCTCCACACAGATCCCGCTTCCTTGAAGACTAGTGAGCAGAGATGTGCTCACAAATGTGGAAACTCAGCAAGATTCTTTCCTTAGTTTGGTTATTCAGAAGTCATCAGATACATAACTAAGTCTAGGGACAGATACTTTTCTATCCTGATTTTAAACTTTCTCATGCATTTATTTTATTCTGATTTAATGTATCAAGCTGCCCCCAAATCCTTTCTGAATGAGAGGAGCTTACGGTATCTTATTTCCCATTTCTCCCTGGTGGGCAACCCTTACGTTAACACTTGGGGCATCGCTTTCCTTTAATTCCAATCAGATTGCTACATTTAATCTCTCTGGCCTTCAGTCACCTCCATTCCGTACTTGGGCCATTTCACCGTCCGTCCTTCCTTCCTTCCTTCCTTCCTTTCTCCTTCCTTCCTTCCTTCCTTCCTTCCTTCCTTCCTTCCTTCCTTCCTTCCTTCCTTTCTCCTTCCTTCCTTCCTTCCTTCCTTTCTCCTTCCTTCCTTTCTCCTTCCTTCCTTCCTTCCTTCCTTCCTTTCTTTCTCCTTCCTTCCTTCCTTCCTTCCTCCTTCCTTCCTTCCTTCCTTCCTTTCTCCTTCCTTCCTTCCTTCCTTCCTTTCTCCTTCCTTCCTTCCTTCCTTTCTTTCTCCTTCCTTCCTTCCTTCCTTCCTTCCTTCCTTCCTTCCTTTCTCCTTCCTTCCTTCCTTTCTCCTTCCTTCCTTCCTTTCTTTCTTTCTTTCTTTCTTTCTTTCTTTCTTTCTTTCTTTCTTTCTTCCTCTCTTTCTCTTTCTTTTTCCTTTCTCTGATTTATTTTAGTTATATGTGTGTGTTGCTTGCACATAGGTCTGTGCACATAGGCCAGGTGCCTGAGGAAGTGGTTGAGCCTCTTGTGAATTCTGGAAATTGAATCTGAGTCCTCAAGAACAAGTGCTCTTAACCTCTGAGCCAACTCTCCAGCCCTGGAGTGAGACTTTTCTTAACAAGCCTCTTACCTTCAGCCCCAGGGCTGGGTGACTGAGAACCTTAAATTTCCTTTATCTATAGCTAGTTTCTATATATGACACCAAGTGCCCAATTTCTCCCATAAACTAGATAGGATGAACCAAGCTGCCTTCTCTACCAAAAGGAAAATTCAGAGTCAGGTCTGTCTCTCTCGTTAGGCTTTGAAAAGAGTCTGGCTATGAGGATGAGAGGTTTTCATACCCCTACTAAGAACACAGCTTGGATGGGTTGATCCCTGGAGGGGTGGGCCTCCCCGGAGGAGAACTGGGCTGTTCAGCCACAAGGAAGGGAGAATTGACGTCCTGGGGAGCGGTGACAGGCCCACCGAAAGGTCTGACAGCCTCATTTGCATGCTCACCCTGCTCAGAGCTCTCTTCGCCAAGAAAATGTAACAGTATTCGGATGCCTGACTCACGAGGTGCCCTTGAGCCTGGGGGATGATGCCGTGACCTGTTCCAAAGGTGGGGAGAGGAGTGGGGAAGAAGAGGGAGGCTGGGTGCCCTTGCAACACGGGGGTCCGCTCGGGTTCCCAGAAGTGGGTCCTGACTCCATGCTAACCACTCCTCCTCCTCTCTCTTGGACTCTTCTCCCTTTAGAGTCCCTGGCAGGGTTCCTTCTCTCAGTCAGCGTCACCTCCAGGGTGGCCAGGCTGCGAATCCCTTTCCCACAGACGGGGACCTGGTTCCTGACCCTCCGCTCTCTGTGCGGGGTGGGACCTCGGTGAGCAGCGTGGGGCCCAGTTGGGCTGGCCTGGGCTGGGGCAGCCCTGGCCTCAAATAACCAGGTGTGTGTTTGCTTGCAGCTTTGTGCGGTGCCGCAATGCAACGGCTGAAGTGCGGCTGCGCACCTTCCTCTCCCCATGTGTGGATGACTGTGGGCCCTATGGCCAGTGCAAGCTGCTTCGCACCCACAACTACCTGTACGCGGCCTGCGAGTGCAAGGCTGGTGAGCGGGCTGGGGTGGGGAGCAGGCCAGACTGACCGCTTCTTGGGCATCAGGGTGGCTAGCAAGGGTGCCCCGAGAAACTGGGTATGGGGATGGAGTGAGCACAATTGTCTGTTGAACCCACGGGTGCCTTCTGTCCTCCTCCACCTGGCCCCCTTCCCGCCTGCAGGGTGGCGGGGCTGGGGTTGCACAGACAGTGCGGATGCGCTGACCTATGGATTCCAGCTGCTGTCGACACTTCTCCTCTGCCTGAGCAACCTCATGTTTTTGCCACCTGTGGTCTTGGCCATTCGGAGCCGATACGTGCTGGAAGCTGCCGTCTACACCTTTACCATGTTCTTCTCCACGGTAAACAGGAGTGCCTCTGCCTCACCGTTGTTGTTTTACCACGGGCTAGGGAGAGGAACTACATTTCTGTCACAACCCCTTCCCAGTCTGGGGATGATGGTACTTTCACAGTGTCCTGTAGAGCTGTGCCCCACCCCTGTGAAGTGTAAAAGTGGCTGTTTTTGTCAGGCACCGTGTGCGTTAACTTACACACTCTGCCCACATCAAAGGTAGAAGAGATATTGGCTGAACACACTGAATGAAGCTGGCTTGAATGTGGGCTTGTGTCCACCTTCACCTTTTCTCTGGAGCCATCATGGAGTCGTTCTTCACTTTCACCGTGTGAGGCTCCTCTGTTCACTGGTCTTTCCAGCCATCTCACCTCACTCTTTTTTCTTTCTTTCTTCCCTCCTTCCTTCCTTCCTTCCTTCCTTCCTTCCTTCCTTCCTTCCTTCCTCTCTCTCTCTTTCTCTCTCTCTTTTTCTCTCTTTCTCTCTCTCTCTCTTTCTTTCTCTCTCTCTCTCTTTCTTTCTTTTTTCTTATTTTTTTGAGATGGAGTTTTAATCTATAGACCAGCTTGGCCTAAACTCCCCACATAGCCCAGGCTGGCCTCAAACCTTCTGAGCTAAGATTACAGACATGTTCCATTGATTTCTGTCTGTAGCATATTCATTTTTATGACATAAAAGCATGTGTGCCCCACCGTCTTTCAGTCACCCTGGCCTTATTGATTTCCATGAGATCTTTTGAATGCAGAGGGGCTTTTATTTTGGGCAGTTTATCAAAAATCTAAAGAATCTGGAGAAACTTCATCCTGAGGCATCATGGGAAATGGTAATGTGATGTAAAATTCTAGTTTAAAGGAATTCATTCTGATGTAGATTTATAGGAGGTTTTGTTTGCCTCTCTGTTTTGAAACAAGGTATCACTGTACAGCCCTGGCTGGCCTGGAACTCTATGTGAACCAGGCTACTCTCAAGCTCACAGAGATACATCTGACTGACTCTGAGTACTGAGATTAAAGATATTCACCACTACACTCAGCTATATTTATAGTTTGGGTCTCCCTGTTCCTATTCTGGACTCTTCGAAGTGTCTTCTCTGAGATTTCCAACTTAGGCAAGGCAGAAGTGCATCTCTTCTATTAGGAGCCACCCCTAATAGGTTTGCTCCCTACCAAGGTCCGACATCTGCATATCTTTTCATGTCATCTGAAGCTTCTTGGCAAATTGTGACATGCGAGGCCTTCCTGTGAGCACTGCCAAAATCTTAGATGGCTTTGGTTTCTGTGAGTTTTGGTAACAAGGCTATCACAAAAGACCATGTCTGTGCAATATTCAGTAAGGAAAAGCATGCCACTGAGCCTGAGGATCCGAGCTCACTCTCACGACTGTCTGTGAGTGCGAACACACACACACACTATAAAGTGTGATTACAAAGCTGCATATCACAGAGGTCAGTATTCATTTTCATGGTATCCAGATCACAGAAATGTTTCAAGGCCTAGGCGAAGGTAGTAGGCCTATGTGTTCAAGCGGGGGTGGTGGGGTTTTCCTAGGTAATCAGCTACAGAGGAGGCTATAGCCAGGCTACCGATGGGACCAGTGCCCCCCAGTCGACCTGGCTCCTTTTCAGCCTGGCCTGATAGAGTCTCTATTTTTACATTAGATGCTGCCAGGTGCCCTGTCTGCTGTCGCTCACGGAATCCTTTGCAAATCTGTTCTACCAGCCCACTCTTGGCTTCATGCAAGTTTTTCTTTTTTCTTGGTTTTTCAAGATAGGGTTTCTCTGTGTAGCCGAGGCTGTCCTGAACTCACTTTGTAGACCAGGCTGCCCTCAAACTCACAGAGATCCACCCGCCTCTGCTGGGATTCCTCTCCCGAGTGCTGGGATCATGAGCGTGCGCCACTGCACCCTGCTGGCTTCATGGAGGTCTAGAGTGACTCAGAATTAGTAAGAACAGCTTACTGTAGCAGGAGCTGTAAGAGAACATTCTTACTGCTTGAACTTTGCACAAGCATCTGTCCTGGAATCTTCTAGGCTGGATGCCTTTTCATTAGACACAAAGGCATATCAACCTGAAAAGAGCTTTCTCCTAGTAGGAACTGGAGGAGCCTCACTTCCTCTCACTCCACATACAGAACCCCCACTTTGCTTTTAAAGATTTATGTTTTACTTTGTATACATGAATGTTTGTGCACCATGCGCATGCAGTGCCCATGGAGGCCTGAAGAGGGCACTGAATCTTCTAAAACTGGAGTTACAGGAGGGTTTGAGTCATCTTGTGGCTGCTGGGAACTGTACTGGGGTCTTTTGCTAGAGCAGCCTGTACTCTTAACTGTCAAACTGTCTCTCCAGCCCCAACCCCCACTTTCTCAAAAAAGGTGGTGTGTGTGGCTTTAAGGTTCTTTAAGTTATGGACTGTAACTCTGCTCTTTTCCATGTGCTCAAAACACAGAGCTAGCGTCATCTAGTTTTCTGGGCACAGGGGTCCTATTGCCTTTTCTTTCCCTTTCTGAACTAAGAGTTCAGACTTATTTCATTTCACAAATGTGCCTGTTTAAGGACTCATGGACTACTTTGTAGTTGGCAGTACTAGGAGAGTAGGTAAGTGCCCTCCTTGTCTCAAGATCTAGGGAGTTTACTCCTGGAAGTGGCATGGTGGTGCTTATCTGGGTACAGGAGCAGGCAGCAAGTCTTAGATTAGGAATTTATAGATATAAAATATTCTCTTAAGAAAAAGGCCAGAAACATGGCACTTGATTCTTTAGCAATTCAGATAATGAGATCAGAAGCTGGCAGCGACAGAATCTGAACACAGAATAAAATGTCATATAACACTGCTAATTCTCATGATTGCACTAAAATAATAGGTGGACACCTTAATTCTTGTGCTCTGTAGATGAAGGGACGTTGACTGCATTGCCCAGTGGGGACAGTGATTGGTAGATTCTCACTCAGCCAGGCCCCACTCACCTACATCATGCCCATGTCACAGGACACTGGACATGGGTTCATATCCTTCTCTGACTCCAGGAGGACATAGAGCAACACAAGATTTAAGTGTAACGCTTCAGGCTATGTTTTTCCAATAGCACCCCCCCCCATGTTTTCCTCCTCTTCTCCCTATTTCCCTTCTTTCCTTTCTTCCCCCAGAAAGTGAATACATACTCTACCACTGAGTCATGTCCTGAACCTCTCAAAACTCTTAAAAGATAAGAGCCGCTTAGGAAAATCTAACCAAATTAAAATAAACAAAATGAACATTGCAGTACTTTAGCTGCACAGTCCAAGCCACAAACCTTTACTGCTACCCGAGTTCTGGGGTCACATCTGCAAAAGCCCAGGTAGAGCCCACGTCTAAAATTGTAAAATTCTACAATTAAGTTAACTTTTCCCAGACTGCCGTATGTGTAGTGTCCAAAGTTAAGATGTAGTTAGTACAAATTAGGATGATATCAGCAGAACACGACTGCAGTCCTTCGTAACACCCCTCCACAGTCCTGCTGCTCTGTGTCTTCCCTCCTCTGATTCATCACAAGACCCCCCTTCCTGAGTCTGTTAAGCTTTCCTCTCTGTGTGCCCCAAAGGCAGGTGCAAGACAGTGATTAAGCCTGGAATATAAAATTAATGCTTGAAAAGCAAACCCAAGTCAGAAACCATTGTCTGATAGCTTATTTAGTGGCTCATAGTTTTTACATCTGATTTTGAAAGAGGAGACTAGCCAAATAGCCAGCACTCAGGATGCCAAGACAGAAGGATTGCTGCACATCTGAGGTCAGCTTGAGCTGCCAACGAAGTTCTAGGCTTACCAGAGCAACAGAGTCTGAAACAGAGTCACACCCTGTTTCAGAATGGGTCAGGGGACAATTAATGTCCAATGAATCCATATTCAAATGTTGCTTCTTCATGGTTTAGGAGAGGGGCCATGTCCCTTTATCACATGGTGTCCTGGTATGAGTACCGTACTGCTGTCCATGGCCATAGTGCCACTCTTTATGGCCACACCATGCCCGCTGTTTATGGTCACAGGCACTGCCTTTTTTTCTTCCTGAGCTTCCTGCCCTGTTGGCATTGGGGTGGGGGTGTTGAAGTGGGTCTGATGAGATAAGTTATGAGAGTGAAGCCTAGTTCAGAGCCTGAGTTGCCTAAGAAACCAGACCCAGATGCTATTTAGGCCTGAGATGAGATTGTAGATGAGACTCAGTAAGCATGAGGGTAATGATAGCTCCGCCCTGAGCCCTGGCTGGGTTCTCTATGTAGCGTATCCCAAAAGCAGGGAGAAGATGTGAAGGACCAGCGTCTGAGCTGCAGAAAGGCACACCTCACTGCCATATTGTTCTCAAGAGTAAGTAAGTCAGGGCTGGAGAGATGGTTAAGAGAACTGGCTGCTCTTATTCCCACAACCTCTTGGTGCCTCCCAACCGTCTGCAACTCCAGTTCCAGTGGATTGTATGTCCTTTTTGTGTTCCTTTGTGGGGACTGCATGCATGTGGTACAGGCAAAACATCCATACACAAATCTAAAAAAGAGAAGAGAGTAAAGGGATCAGGCATTTCCTAGTATTGCTTACCTGTGACCTCTGACCTCTGGCTCTCTACAGAGAAGTAGCCCCCATGGGGTCTTTCTTTGGTTTCATGGCCCTGGACTTGTGGTCTCAAGGCCTTTTAACACCTGCTGTTCCTTCTTGCAGTTCTATCATGCCTGTGACCAGCCGGGCATTGTGGTTTTCTGCATCATGGACTACGACGTGCTTCAGTTCTGTGATTTCCTGGGCTCCTTAATGTCGGTATGGGTCACCGTCATTGCCATGGCTCGTCTGCAGCCTGTGATCAAGCAGGTCAGTCCAGAGTGGGTCCTGGGAGACAAGCATGGCTAACCTATTATTAATTCACTCATGCGTGAGGCTTTTCCAAGCGCTGTCGTGCCCCGGCCCAGCCCTGGAGTCCTCTCTCTGTAGGCGCTGTATTTGCTGGGGGCCATGCTGCTGGCCATGGCCCTGCAGCTTGACCGGCATGGACTTTGGAACCTGCTTGGACCCAGCCTCTTTGCCCTCGGGATCTTGGCCACAGCTTGGGTAAGAGTGGAAAGACCTGTAAACAAAGGAGCGGGAGTGAATACAGGGTGCTGGTTATTTGGTCCCTAATTTAAGGTAGCCTTGCATTCCATCATCATCAACAGCCACAGAGGCCACTCAAGTCCTGGTGGGTGCTTCCTAGGTTATACCCAGGGCTCAGGGAAGTCTGAAATGTCTCTGGCTTGGATTCCGGAGCCCTGTATTCCTGAATCCTACTTCTTTGCTTCCCTCAGACAGTTCGCAGCGTCCGGCGCCGACACTGTTACCCACCAACATGGCGCCGCTGGCTCTTCTACCTGT
Source organism: Psammomys obesus (assembly GCF_907164565.1). Taxonomy (NCBI): domain Eukaryota; kingdom Metazoa; phylum Chordata; class Mammalia; order Rodentia; family Muridae; genus Psammomys; species Psammomys obesus. The sequence continues at coordinate 778,814 of NW_026596406.1, forward strand.
GCCCGGGCAGCCTTATTGCTGGCAGTGCTGTCCTACTGTACGCTTTCGTGGAGACCCGGGACAACTACTTCTACATTCATAGCATTTGGCATATGCTTATTGCTGGCAGTGTGGGCTTCTTGCTGCCTCCTCGCGCCAAGACTGACCGTCAGGTCCCATCTGGAGCCCGGGCCCGGGGCTGCGGTTACCAGCTGTGTATCAACGAACAGGAGGAGTTGGGCCTCGTGGGCCCAGGAGGGCCCACTGTCAGCAGCATCTGTGCTAGCTGAGAGGGGCTCTGGGCCAGGCTCGTAGGGATGTGAACCCTAGCTAGGGTTCCTCCTGGAGCTGTGGAGCCCTCCTAGGACCAAGGGACAAGTTGTGCTTCTTAAAGACATGCAGTCTTTCTCAAGGATGACTGTTTTCAGGGACGGGAGGCTTTCTCAAGACATGGAGGATTTCTTGAGAGCCTAGAATCCTCCTGTGTTTATGGAGTCCTTCTTAAGGATGAGCTATGCAGGCCACTGAGCCCCATGAGGACCAAGGAGTCCCTAGGGGTGTAGAGCCCTTCCCAGGGATAGGGGGCCTCCTACAGACATGAGATACTTCCCAAGGAGACACATTTTCACCAGGAATGTGTTATCGGTGCAGAGGGAGAAAGGAGTCCATCTTGTAGACACAGCCAGCAGATTTTCGCAGTGGCTCAGCAACACTGGTCTTGAGCTGCTGTGCTGGGCAGAAAGGCAAGAGAGGTCGATGCTGGTGTCCTGATTTGGTATAGGTGGAGTCTGGTATGTCTCCAATGAAGTATGTACTGATCTGTGCTGCCTTTTTGCCCCTTGTGGGGTCAGGGTATGGGAATGGAGGGAAAGAGGGGCGGTGGGGAAATTGTGGGAGTGATGGGGCCTCCCTGAAGAAGCTGCTGGAAGCTGCTGTCTGGCTTCTGCCCTGTGGTTCGCACACCTGCATTCCTCTCAATCTGGTCCCCATGTTTAATTCCAAATGTCTGTAGTGGTGAAGAGGGTTGTGTGCGTGTGTGCGCGCGTGCGTGCGTGTGCTTGCTATGTATATATAGAGACAGACCTGCCCCGTGAGGCCTACACCCACACAGAAGGAAGCTAAAGTGCTAGGAAATTGGAGTAACAGGCACAAATCTCAGCTGTACAAGAATGGATTACTATTTTAAGCTTCCATTTTTCTCACATGCCAGAAATAATCTTGTATGAATTGATATTTCCTTTCTTGTAGTATGTGTGATTGTGAGAGAGAGAGAGAGACAGGCAGAGAGGAGAGAGGAGTCTTTCGTTGTGTATATAGTTTGTTTTCTTCTGGCCTGGATCCCCTGATTCTCTGGGGCCTGGAATTACAGGCATGGGCACCATCCTTGGCAGCTGGGCTTCTTTTCCCGTAGGTTTCCCATGAGTTTTGAGGATCTTGTCTTACGCTGAGATACTAGAACACTCTTTCTGGCCCCCAGTGTCCGTCTGAGTGCTCAGACATCCCAGCTGGTTCCCAATCAGTGGTCAGACAGGCAGCTAAACACTGAGAGGCGTCTTGTTCTGTCTGCCTAGCCCCGAGTTTCTGTCCCCAAGTTTTGTGCCACATGAGATGTTCTCACTTGGCTACCAAGATACAGCATGAAGCCAGGCTTCTGGGGTCCCATGCTGGGCTTTACTTGATAGGGCAAAAGATGATTTGTTTTCTCATTTAAACTCTGTAGACGCAGCCAGGGGCCCAGGTCTGGTCTCTTTAGGGAACCTTGGATAGTGCTCACACTTCCTTTAGGGAACCTGGGACAGTGCTCACACTTCTTCCTTCCTCCTCACCCCTCTCGCCTGTCAATCTGGAGAAGAAGATAGCCTCACATTTCTACCAAATCTTTTCTCTGTGCCTTAAGTCCTTTCTATTCTCTTCACAGCCCAGGTCTTTGAAGCTCAAAGCCTAGAAAATACCACTTTATTCTTTACTCTCTGCAATCATATCTCTTCCCTGGGGCACTGAGTACAGAATAAAGTAGCTGACTGAGTGGCCAGGAGTGAAGGTGTATGGGCTGGGTGTCCGTTCCTGTATCAGAAGTGCTTTTCTTGGGCCAGGTATGGTGGTGCATGCCTTTAATCCCAGCATTCTGGGGGCAAGAGCTGGTGAGTTAACATGAGTTAAAGCCAGCCAAGGTTACATAGACCCTCTCTTAAATAAAATAAAATTAAGTAAAATAAAATGACTGGAGAAATGGCTCAGCGGCTAAGAGCATGCATTGCTCTTCCAGAGGACCTGAGTTCAATTTCCTGCATAGTTACAGGCTATGATGCCTGGAACTACTGTTCCAGAGGAGGCAACAGCTCTAGACTCCATGGGCACCTCTCCACACACGCGGCACACGCGTATACAGACACAAACACGCATACACATGGTTAAAAAAAATAGAGATGCTATCCTTACCTTATCTATGACCATACCACCCCAGCACATCTGTGCTTGCTGGTCTGGAAGCTAAGCAGGGCTGAGGCTACTCAGTGCCTGGATGGGAGATAAGCCAGTCTCACCCTGAGACAGATGGAACCGCTCGTGAGGGCAGTTGACCCAATAGCCAGGGCTCAGGACTGACTTGACAAGAGGATAGAAGGCAATGAAGAGGGAAGGGAATGGGGACACACCCTACTCTGTTGGGCTGGAACGAACTTCTGGTGAAGGGCATCTTTAGAGAATTAAATGAGTTGCCATAATGCCAACATGTTGGGAAAGATTCTTTATGGTAATGAGTACCCATCTTTTCTTCCTTTCCAAGACAATCATTCCCACTGGTTCCCAGTCACTGACATACTTAGGTCATGTAGTGCCCAGCCTATTGCACACACAGCAGACAAAGGTCATGGCAGGTTTGGAAAGGGTTTCCATTTTGGGGAGAGAGGGAGGGAGGAAAGACTGATATTTAGGGACCTGTAAAGAGTGAGGTAGGGCTGGAGAAATTGGGTGGTAGGAGGAGATGGGGGAGGGAAAAGGGAGAGAAAAGACAGAAGAGGGGAGAAGGTGGGGGGAGAGGTGGGGTGATGAAGGTAAGCAGCTAATGATGGCATAGATGGAGGTGGACTCTGGGAAAAGGGAGGTGAGCAGGAGAGTAGCATGGACAACTGGTGCTTTGATGGTTGGTGTGAAGGATGTGTTTCAGGGAGGAGCGTGCAGTGCCACAGCTCCAGTCTGAAAGGGAAGTGCAAGGAGGACACTGGTTTAAGAGCTGCAGGAGGCAGGCGGCAGACTTGGCACCGATGGCGTGTGTGGTGGGGCGGGGAAGTCCAGAACGGCCAGTCTCTTTTTGACTTGGATTGTGGCACCAGCCCCTGAAGTACTGACACTTGTGACGGGGGATGATGCGAACTTTGGAACATTTTGAATAGAGGTGTTTGTGGGGGGCGGCTAGCAAGAAGACAGGACCGTGTGAAGCAGCTGAACCAGGCCTGGAGCCCTTAGCTATCACTGGGGTCATCTGGGATGCAGCAAGCCTTGGGCATGGGGGCTGTGCCCAGTACTGATGGCTGCTTCCTTGTATGTGTCTGTACACACAAGCACCCTGGGTCCCTGCCCACCCTGGGTCCCCGCCCACTCACCTCCCACACTGCTGAGTATAACATTGGCTCAGTGTTGCCGGGTGGTGACATGACAACTCCCTTGTGAGGGTTCAACAATCTTGAAAGGAAACCGCCGTTAGCGCCACAGGGATGTGTTGGACCTGGTGGCATCTTGTCCCAAAGGAGCACTCATCCCAGATGAAGGGTCCCAACATAGTGCCATAGTATATATAAAGAAGACAACCTCAAAGTGTGTCAAATATGTGAGGGAGACATTGTCTGAAACGGCCTGAAAACGACGTTGGTGTGATCCATGAATAGCATGAGCAAAGCCCCGGGGGCAGGAGCAAGTACAATGATGTAAGTAGAGCTCCGTCCACATAGGGGAGGGGAGTCAGCCCGTGGGAGCAGGTGGGCAGACGCCTGAGGGCCTTGAGGACTCAGCCAGAGTCCTTTAGAGCTAATGATTTGATAGTGGGAAGCCAGAAAACTGACCAAGGAGTTTATTGTAGGGATCACGGGTAGTTAACACATTAGACAACCCAAAGAACACTGAAGTATGCCGACGTTGCGTTAAAGGGGGGAAACAAAGCACTTTCTCTGGATTTAAAATTTATTTTTTTGAGAAAGGGTCTCACTGTGTAGCCCTGGTTGGCCTGGAACTCACTATGTAGACCAGGTTGACCCCAAATCCATGAAGATCTACCTGTCTCTTCTTCCTGAGTGCTGGGATTAAAGGAATGTACCACCATGCTCTACTTTCTTGGATTAATTTGACCAACAATGAGACAAAATTTGAAATCTTCACGTGTCTTCTTGTGTCTTCTGTCTGTAGTTTGTGATTTGGCCTGTCTGTAGTTTGTCTATTTGTGTGTGTTGGTGTCTGATGTCTGACTGTCCTTGTTATCTGTTTTGTGTCTGAATGTGTGCCTGTCCCTGTGTCTCTTAGGATGTCCTGTGTTTATCTAAAACAAAACAAAACAAAACAAAACAAAACAAAACAAAAAAACAAAACAAAAACTGGCTTTGAACTGTTTGCATAGGACAAATTGCTTAGGACAGAAATGAGGAATTCTTACCAAAAGCTTAAACAGTTTTAAAAAGCAACTTTCCTGCCCCTCTACCTACCCAAGATAAATAAACAAAACCACACAGATGTTATCAACCTTTACCTGAATGTTGCTGTCAACATTTATGGCAAGCATTTGTTTTAAAGTTGCTTCCAACTTGCTGTTTTCAGCAAATGATTACCACACACATATCCTGGATCAAGGTCATGGACAAACACATAAGGTTAAAGCAGACTGCATGGGGAATCCAGCACCTAGTAAGACTGGTTACATTATTCTCAAAGCCAGGTTAAACTCAAGCTGAGTGCACAGTAGGACAGCAGGTTAAACACAAGGTCTTAAATAATCTCAGGGATATTATTTACTATGAAGTCTGCCAATAGTTCAGTGTTTTGGGGGGACAAGGTATTTTTATAAGACTGTATCAGTACAAAACTTATACAATCATGGGAGCTGTTAAATCCATGCAAGCTGGAATCTTAGCATTTGGTGCTGGGGCTGAAGCTTCTACAGGCCTGATGGGCTGGCAGTTAGGACAAGGCTGTGAGGGAAGGAGAGTAAAGGTAGCTTGGAGTTGAGGAGACAAATGAAAACTGTGTCCAGCCACCAGTGTCTTCAGGCTTAATGATGGACCCGGTGTTCAGAAGTAGGCACCTTTTGACAAATTGCTGCACTTGGCCTGAGAACAGCTCAGGGAGGGGATCTAGCTAGGGCAAGAAGGGCTGCTGACGAGGACTCAGCATGGCGGTGCTGCAGGGCCGGGCATTGCTCACGTTGGCTTCCAAGTTTCTGTGTGTGTCTCTAATGGGCACCTCCTAACCAAACCCGTGCAAAGAGGAAACTGCAGGAAGCAGGCTGCTAGCCTAGTTTGCCTGTCCTGGTGCAGAGCTGCCATTAGCAAGCTGACAGGAATGTTGCTGGATAATGACCCGGTGTGGGTCTGAGGAGGAGAGAGCAGGGCAAAAGAAACCAAGTCTCTACTTCCTGTTGGGCTGACCGCCAGCCTAGTGTGTTGGTCACTAGGTCTCAGACATCTCTGAGTCATCCCTTTTTTCCAGGCATGTGCCAGACTGAGCTTCTCTGAACCATTCTGTTAGACGTGGCTGTCTCACTGTTGGCCAGTGAGACAGGCAGCCTGTGCCACTTCCGAGTGGAAGCTGTGAGAGTCTGGGCCTGCTTCCTTCTCTCCCTTGGCCATGGGGATCCGCAGCGTTCTGGATTGTAAGTACGTTATCCCGATTCCCCACAGGGTGAGGCACGGCAGAGCCCAGCCAAGATCTAATAGACCGAAACATGAGTGAGAAACAGACCTTAATGGTTTTTAAGCCACTGAAAATTTGAAGTCATTACCACACCAGAACTTTGCCTCTGCTGACTGACAAAGACAGAGGATAAGAGTTAAAAGTGGGACATTTCCCTGGTGAGTAGAGCTCCCCTCACCAGGGCTGCGGCAGCAGCCTTCACCTCCGTGTTCCTCAGACTATGGATGAAGGAGTTTAGTGAGGTGCTACAATCCCATAGAATAATGTGACAATCTTATCCACGCTGGGGTCTTTGTTTTTGGGCTTGAGATACATGAAGGAGATGGTTCCATAGAAAATCACCACCACTGTGAGGTGGGCAGAGCAGGTGGAGAAAGCTTTGGTCCTGCCTGCGGCAGAGGGTTCCCTAAAAATGGTAGCCAGGATGAAAATGTAAGAGAAGCATATGAGCACAAGTGGGGTCATTGTCAGGACAGTTGTGGCCACCATTAATATCAGGGCATTGAGGGAGATGTCCCCACAGGCCAGTTTCAGAACTGCCAAGATCTCACGGAAGAAATGGTTGATGACATTATGACCACAGAAAGGGAGGCGCCAGGTAAGGATGGATTGTAGCAGTGAGTTGGCAAAGCCTGTTCCCCAACTTATTACTGCCATCTGCATGCATAGCTGCCCAGTCATGAGCTCTGAGTAGCGAAGTGGCTGGCAGATAGCCACATACCGGTCATAGGCCATCACAGCCAGAAGCAGGCACTCTGTAGCACCTAGTGCCAGGGTCATGTACATCTGCAGAGCACAGCTGGGGAAGGAGATGGTCCTTTGGACATCCAGGAAGTTGTGTAGCATCAGAGGTGTGAAGGAAGAGGTGCCACAGATGTCTATGAGTGAGAGGTTGCTGAGAAAGAAGTACATGGGGTTGTGCAGGTGGGGGTCCAGCATGATCAGCCCCAGAAGGAAGGCGTTCCCCAGGAGAGTAGCACAGTAGATGCCCAGGCAGAACACAAACAGCGCTGTCTCCAGGCCACGGTGCCCCCGGAGGCCCAGCAGGACATACTCGGTCACAGCTGTGTGGTTTGTCCCATCCATTGCATTCCGTCTTTTGCCACTTGGACCACACAGCTCTGGCTGGATGGAAAAGGAGCAGGTCGGGTGTGGGACCTGCATCGGGTCAGCCTCTCTCTCGGGAATTTAATTCCACCATCTGTGTAATGAGAGAGTTGGGCTTAGGACTATAGCTTGCCCTCTTGGCCTCCAGTTCTATTGACATAGCCAGGGGAGAATGCGGCACATTCTGGCCCCTAAATGCCTCACTGTTCTCCACAGTGGTGCTCAGAGGACACTCGTGTTTGACGTCTTCTTTAGAAATATAAAGTTGTTTTATTTATTTATTGAGATAGGGTCTCCCTACATAACCCAGGCTGGCCTCTAAGTCTCCACCCTCCTGAGTACTGGTGTCACAGGTGAGTGCCGTCACACCCAACTTGCCAAGTGTCCTTGACTGTTCAAAGGACACCCTTTTCTAGATTATTGCTTCACATGATATTGGTGTCTAAAGCATTTCAGCTTCATCCACCCACTGGGTATTCACTGAGTACCTACTTTGTGTATTGTTTCAGGTGCCAGTGCTCCAAAAGAAAAAGAAGGGGGGGTGTGTGTGGATTTTTACACTTGTCATAGTTACTGCCTGAGCCAAGAGGAGCCCTGGCAGGCGCTCGATGGACATGCCACCCAGCATGGGGTACTTTGGCTCCCCAGGATGTGCAAATCTGAGTGCTGGTCTGGGTGGTAACAAGGTAGCTTAGGGGGCTTCTATCTGACCAGCCCTGTGTCCCGTGCCAATTGTTTTAATCATTCCTCTCTGAGCTACTTCCCATCCAATACCCCATAAATATGTGCAGATGCTTTCTATGTAGTCTGTTTCTCCCCACGCTAATACAGAATAAATTCCTCCTGCCACTCGGTACTCTCCACGCTAACACAAGGCGGTACCGCTTCCTCCTCCTCTCTCTGCTCCTCTCTCTCCTTCCCATGATTCTCCTCCCAGAGCCCTTGAACCTTAGCTCCTCCTCTCACTTCTGCCCTGCCCAGGTGTGTAGGCCTTTTATTTAGCCAATTAGGGACAATTTTGGAGGCAAGGTTACATTGCATTACTTGGGGTATGATAGTCTGCAAGTAGAACTTGGGGAGCAAAATAATAAAAAATTAATCACAAAGCACCAGAGCATGCTCTTACAAGCAGTTGCAGGACAGTCTCCACTCTAAAGGGGGAAATACAAGAGCATGCATGCTCAGGAGAGCTGCTGCTGGTCAGGGGGTTAAACCTGAAAGCCTGGGAGCCCGCGAGCCTGTGCTAAGTGCTGTGGAAACAGCAGAGCCGGCAGTGGCTTCTGCTTCCTGAAGTTTAAAACCACTCACCCTCTCGCTTTCAGCGACCTTGGACACACCCTTCCTCTCCCGGGGCTGTAGGCCCCTGAGTCTCTCAAGAAGTCAAATCTGAGCTCTGAAGACACTACCTAGCTTAGTCATTGTGTGTGGTCACAAAGAGATCCTGTTCAGCTCTGACAGTTGTAGGTCAGGTGAAAGGCATTCGTCTGCCTCGGCTCCGTTCTTCAGTACTCTGTCACAGGAGACCAAGTGGGAACAGCAGAGGCATTTGAGGCTTTTGTGAACAGACTCTGCTCTTCTCTCCTACCTCATGTGAATGGCATCTCTTCTACACACTTCCTTCAGTTCTGTTGGGGCACTTCCCTCATCAAAATCCCCACAATCCAGGCTCATTCCTCTTGCTGTGAGAGGTCCTTGGGCTGGACGGCCATTTCTCATCCACACCTCAAGGCTCAGCGTGCGCTCCCTCTCTGTGTGGCTGCCTTCTGTGACTCTGGCCCTCCTGCTAACAGTATCTCACCTGGCTGTTGGCAGACGTATTTACTTCATTGTGTTATGGGTCCCCCTCTATCCTTTCCCTTCTCTCCCCTCCCCCCGCCCTTTTGAGTAGACTATTGAATAGTGAGTTACTGAAGTGAAAGGGATACATCTAGTTTGTCACTGTTATCCTCCTGTGTCTTGTTCCCCAAATGGCCAGAGATGGCCATTCCAGCTGAACTGTGTGTGGCTGTGAGCGGCAGCTGCCACTCTGCCCCATATACCGAGCTCTAACATGAGCACATCTCCCCCGCCACCAGAAAGGTGATATCGAGATTGCCTGAAGAAGCTGTTGGGGAAGGGCAGTGTTCTGCCTTGAGGACACTTGCCTTTTCTGGGGAGCCACATCAGGAGCATTGTGTGCTTCACCACAGCTTTAGGGTCTGCTCATGACACATTAGGGTATGAGAACTAATCCAATCTATGTGGAGAAAGTGCCATGATGCCAGGCAACCAGCAGCTTTGACTCACAACTTGGGCACATGATGGGACACCAGGGAGCATCAGTCAGGATGTGCTTGGCTATGCTGCAGTAACACACAACCTCATCATTTTAGCTATCAACCCAACAAACATGTCTTTCTTAATGCAAACATACTGTGGATTCCAGAGGACTCTCTTTAGAGACTGGCCAAAGGGGGTCTCTGCCACTTAGGATATCACCAGTCATGGCTAGGGAAGGACACACTGGAACATCCCCACCAGCATTTAAGTGCTCAGACCCAGAAGTGACACACGGCACATCTACCCACAAACCACCGGACACATGTTCAGAAGAGAGACACCCAGCAAGCTTACTGCACGCCAGCACTGCGTTTGGGCACCTTGCCATCTCACCGTGCACTCAAATCTATTCCCAAACAGGCATGGTACTGTATGCCTAGATTACCGCAAAGGAGACTGAGGCATGAGAACCGAGGTTTGAAGTCGGCTTGGTCTGCATGGAGAGTACCAGGACAGATTTTTTTTAAAAAGTGACTCTAGCATCTGTTTAGATGTCACACACTGCTATGTCCCAGAAAAACACCATATTCAAGCGGCTATGAGGCTCCGTGTGTCTCCCAGAATGTCTCTGCTTTCCTCATGGAGGCAGAAGAAAGTGTGGTGGAGCCCTGGGATGGGAGGAAAGAGACTTGGGTTAGACTTCTGGCTTTTGTTCTTGTTCTGCTGTGTGACCTTGGCCAAGTTCCTCCAACTCAGCAATGGAGCCAGTTCACCATGCTCAGTTTACTAAAAGCTTTTGAGCCTCAGTTTCCTTACCTGTCACAGGTAGATGGTAGTGCTTCTTTGGAAATGGTGACATTTTAGGAATGCAGTGGGGGTGCAGGATAGCTGTTAGTATAGCGACTGGCTTGTGGTAAATATTCAGTCAGTGTGGATATTATTGTCATATAATAAGTACTTCGGCTTTTAAATATTTTGAAGAAGAAGAGTTACTGAGAATAGCGCACCAGATGAATGCTCCTTCCCACAGACTTGCTGAGCCAGTGAGGATCTGGAGCCATGCCAGCTGTCTGAAGATCTCGGAGCCTCGGGGGGTGGGTAGTCCCGAGCTCATAACCAGCAGGTGCAAGGTGCTAAGGTGGGTCAGGCTGAAGTCCCCAAGGATCAGTGTCCATGTCTCCTGTCACACAGCCCGCCTGCTCCCTTTTCAGGGACCACATACTCCCTGCCCAATTTAAAGTTAAACTCTGTAAGCTCACAAACTTTTAGGTTTGCCAGCTGAGGGACTTGGGCCCGTGGGACCCCAGATTCCTTGCTCTATCCTAGGAGATCCTGGCTGATGTGAGGTGGGCAGGGACAGTGAAGGCTGGGCCTTCTGTAACCTTGCTCCTTGTATGCCACAGGCTCTGGAGCAGGAGTGGTCCTTTTCTAGGCCTGGGTACCTCCACAGGAAAATGAATTATCTCCTTCCGTAATTGCTGCGTGGTCTTGGATCTGTCCATCCAACTTTGAGGAAGGCTATTTACTGGGAGGAGTATGAGGACCCCCACTCCCAAATGCATGTAAGGAAGGGTGGTTAGAGGCAAAGCTCAATTCAGGCACGTGAATTTTCACAGGTTTTCTCTTTCACCTTCCCTTCCTGGCCTTTTACAATAAAGATACCATTTACAATTTAAATACTAAAATGCAGTTGTAAATAAGACACAAGAATTTATAATTTTTCATACTATGCCATAATATACCTTCTGGAATTTTATCAGGAACTCAAGTTAAAGTAAAAAGTTATAGGATGGTTAGCTCTTATTTTCTGTCTGCCTCTGAGATGGTCTAGGCCCGTTTGCTACCTCGGGGGACACCTGAACCCAACAGGTCTGAGACTAGATCAGGGTCTCCTCAAGTCTGCACTTGTCTTCTGCTCCACAGCACATGGTGGTAGCATCTCTATCCACCAAAAAGATTCCCCGAAGCACTCAGTCTCCCGTTTCCTCTCCCAAACAGTGCAGGTAAACCACGCAGCCGACATGTCTCCTCCTCCCAGCTGCTGTACTCTTCGCGTCAACGTTCCAACTGTTTCTGTTCCGAACTCCCCATTTCCGCTCACACGGCCTGCAGCACCAGCCTCCTCCCTTCTGCTGCGCCAGAACCCTCCACTCCGAGGCAAGGAGGTCTCCCACGTCTTCACAAGCATACCATCATTTCCTAGGTCCAGTGTCATGTTTGTTTAGAAATATTGAATAATATTGAAAAGACCAAGAAAACAATACTTATCTATAACCTCATTGCCCAGAGAGGACACAACTATCGTCACAAATAATTAAAAAATAAGATTAGGGAGGATGGAATGTTTTTGTGATCTGCTTTTCTCCTCTCATTACTTACATTGTAATAATTTCCTTTCATCCAGTATTTCTCAAGAAATGTTTCCTGGTGTCTGTATTATATTACACCATTGCACTCCACCTGGATTTATTTAAGCATTATTTTCTAGTTGGATATCAAGATTGGTATATTATTGTACCATGGATTAATGTGTTTTGTGCCCTTACTGTGTAACTGTGCCCCTAATTGTTTTTCCTTGAGAAAGCATCTCATGTAGCCCAGGCTGATCTCAGACTTGCTATATGGTTGAGGAGTGCCTTTAACTTCTGATCTTTCTACCTCCATCTCCTGCTAAGGTCACATGCATGCCCCCTCACCGGCTGCAGCACTCAGCTGAGCAGGCTCTGCACCTCAGCTGGGCAGCCTCTGGGGCTGGCCCTGGTGGCAGGGAAGCAGGGCAAACGGCCCTGGGCAAGGGAGAGATGGCCTGCCCACCACCCCTTTCCCCTTACCACCTGTGGCAGCAGGAGAGCTGGCCCTGGGCCGTGGGAGCGGGAGAATTACCCCTGGCCCGCGCTGGCTGCAGCATTCTGGAGAGCAGCTCAGCTTGCCAGCTGCAGCATTGGGCCAGCCTGCCAGGGCAGCGATAGAGAGCACCTGGTGGTGTGGGTGCTGGAGCGCTGATGGGATGACCAACCCAGCCAGCACCCAGGCCCAGATCCACCGCCCAACATCAATCCTATTGATGAGCTACTGGAGTGGACGAAGGGGCAGGTCCTGCAGGTCCAAAGCTGCAAGATCTCCATGACACAGGGCAGCAACAGAATGTCTGAGAGGAGTCCCCAGAGGCCTCCAACCAGGCCAATGACTCACTGCAATGAACATTTGCAAGTAAAGGAGTGTGGGCAAAAGGGTGTACTGCATGACACAGTACAGCTTCCATGAGGAGACTTTTTCCAGATCCCCCGGACCTGGAGTTACAGACAGCGGTGAGCTGCCAGGTAGGTATGGATGGTCTGCAAGAGCAGTAAGTGCCCTAAACTGCTCATCTGTCCCTCACTTCTCAGTTCTCATCCTCACGCATTTCCTTTGTAAATGGAAGTGTAAGGTGTCTTTTTTAGATTTAGAGGAGAGAAGGGAGTACTAACACAGCTAACCTCAAGGCATGGGTGTTCGGGCCCTAAGTAAGCAGAGTTCTTGGTTGTTTTGAACATCCTGTTTGAGATGTCTTTAGGAAAACGGGTTCCGCCTCTGTAGGCGGTCTGGCTTTATCAGTTGTGTTGAAGTTTCTTGACTCTCGGCCAGTTGGATGTGAAAACTACATCCCAAGGGCAGCGGCTTCTGACCCTTGCCTTGCTCCTTAATTTCCTCTCTCTTTCTAGCCTTCCTCACTGAGAGTCCCGAGGGAGGAGCAGGCCCAGTGGGAAATGGAGGGGTTATGTGGGGTTGTGAGTCTGGTAGCCAGCTAGCAGGACTGCTGCTTGGAGATCTAACTCACTATGGTGCAGATGATGCCTGGCGCTGAGGCTGGGTGGGGACTGGATATGCTCTGTGACTCAGATAGGGAAACTGTGGGGAGACAGCTGTGGAGGGCCCAGGGGTGGGGTGATGAGTGACACAGCAAGCACCCCAAATCAGAGGAGGCAGGAACACCAGAAGCTGCAGCTTCTGTTGGATGGGGGCTGGAGAGGAACTCCAGCTTAAGGTTGCGCTGGGTGGCTGTTGTCCTATGACCAGACAGGCCTTGGACCTAACTTTTGCCTCTCATTTCATCTCCCAGAGGACTAGGCATTGTCTAACCTCTCTGGACTTCATCCCAGCTCTGTTCAGATTTGGGAAAGACTGTACTACCATGAGCGTCTCTACATTTTCATGTCCATGCATGTACTTCACAAACGAGTTCAGTTTATGAAGTAAACGAGTTGGGCCAGAGTAGGATGTGATGTCCCCTGCTCTTTGTATAGTATTGGAAGCCAAGGAAACGGGAGAGGACCAAATGGGTGTGATCCTGAAGGGGCAGGCAGTCCATCTGTCCATGTGGTGTGTGCTGGACAGAGCTGCCTCCTGGGGAGAACAGAGAGGAGCTTGGGGTGGGCACTGTGGGGAAGAGGGAGGCTCCCATTGTGCTGGTGTGTTGGGTATGAGGCAGGAAAGTGTGGAAGAAGGCTGGGAGCTAGGTAGGGCAGGTAGGCACCTTGGAGGCCCTGAAGAGTGTCTGCTTTGTCCTGAGAGCAGTGAGGAGCCATTATGGATGTGAGGAGTGTGGTGCAATCATGAGTGGTTCTTAAAAGGGTCCTCCTGATGCCCATTGAGGGGAGAGTTAAGTAGGCAATTCAAATGGCTGTTATCTAGTTGTTTATTTTTAGACTGGGTCTTACTACGACAGGCTGGCGTCAAATTTATCATCCTCTTGCCTCAGTTTCACAACTGCTAGTGTTATAGGTGTGAGCTGCTGCACTCTCTCTCTCCAAGGCTGGAGTCTTGAGATAGCCAAGAGGCTGCTGTGGAGGGCCGGGGGCAGAGGCTGGGCACTAGCCTGGGCTAGGACAGGGCAGGAGCAGAAGGTGGCTTGTGAGTGATTCTGTGCCATGGTTGGTGGGACTTGGTGCTGTGTCTCTGGAGTGTAGCTCCATGCTCCTCTCTGCACTGTCACTGGCATACGATGACCCACACAACAAGACAAGGCCCTTCTCCATGCAGAGCCCTGCCCTCCCTTACCTACAGGCCCATCTACTGCCCCAAGCTTTCCTGGCAGCCTCCTTCACTTCCTTGTTCCTCAGGCTGTAGATGATGGGGTTCAGCATGGGGGTCACCACCGCATAGAGGACTGTGAAGACCTGGTCAGAGACACAGGCCTCCTTGCTCTTGGGTTTCATGTACATGAAGATGATGGTGCTGTAGAAAAGCAGGACCACAGCCAGGTGCGCCGAGCAGGTGGAGAAAGCTTGCGGCGCCCAGTGGCTGAGGGCACCCTCAGGATGGTGGCCAGGATTAGTATGTAGGACAGGCAGATGAGGGACAGGGGTACAGGCAGCAGGAGGATGGCTCCCACCAGCAGGAAGGCATCGCTGATGGAGGTGTCCCCACAGGCCAGCTTCAGCACAGCCAGGATCTCGCAGGTGAAGTGTCTGATCACGTGGTGGCCACAGAAGGGCAGCCGCATGGCGATGACCGTTTCTGCAACTGACTTGAAGAGACAGAGCACCCAGGAGGCTCCTGCCAGCGTCAGGCAGAGCCTGTGGCTCATGAGCACAGGGTACCTGAGTGGCTGGCATATGGCCAGGTAGCGGTCATAGGCCATGATGGCGAGCAGCAGGCACTCTGTGGAGCCTGTGGAAAGGCTCAGGCACATTTGGATGGCACAGCCAATAAAGGAGATGGTCTTCCGGGGTGACAGGAGGTGGACCAGCATCAGGGGTATGAAAGTAGATGTGTAGCAGATGTCCAAAATGGAGAGATTACCTAGAAAAAAGTACATGGGCGTGTGCAGGCGGGCATCCAGCGCGCTCACCACCACGATGGCCGTGTTCCCCAGCAGGGTCACCAGGTACATAGCTGAGCACAGAGGAAAGAGTAGGTGTTCTAGGGCTGGGTAGCCAGAAAATCCCTTTAAGGTGAATTCCGAGACTGCTGTCCTGTTGCTGGGCTCCATACCGCAGGGGGGGAAGGACAGAGGGCGTAGGGTAGCGGGACTGCAGAAACTGTTGAGGACTGTTTCAGCGTGGACACACTTTCTGTGACACTGGGACAGTCGCCTCACCCTCTGCAGGCTTCAGTTCATCCATGTGAAAAAAGAGGATGATTTAGAGCAGTGTTTCCCTAAAAGAGTTCTTGGAAGTATAACTAGGCAGCCTGAAGAGTCACCGTAAGCCAGTGCTGAACGAAAAATAAAGGTCTATACTGCTTTAAAAGACTAATGTTTACTGTTATCTCTCCCAAAACAGTGTAGATATGTGCCCCCAAACTTGTCTGACCCTAGATCCCCTTTCACCTCTTAACCTATCACAGGCAAAGTGATCTATGAATAGAGTTCAGGAGCTGATAAGTTGGATCAGAGTTCCTCAACCTTGAACACACACTGGACTTACTTGGAGGGCTGTTGAAACACAGTTTGTTTTCCCCGAGCTTCTGACTCAGCGCGCCTGTGTGCTGCCATTGCTCTGCGGGCCCAGGCACCACACTTTAGATAGAATGCCTCTGAAGCTCCCCCTGGTTTGAGGCAGCCTCTGCGCCGCTGCCTAAGCTGTTCCCTCTATCTGAACTGCGCTTCTCCATTATCCCTCTTCAGGCCTGCTCTGGTCTCCACACACCCTATGCTTTGTGTCTTGGCAGAGGGGCACACTGCTGCTAGCCCCTAAGCCTGTGGGTGGACACGCCCCTCGCCCCACCACAGAGAGCAGCGTCTTGTGGGCTGCAGCTCTAGAAGTTGCTTTCTTTGCGAGCTCTCTAGTGACCAGTCAAGGGGCTCCGAGACCAGTCCCTGCTCTTATTTTCTCCCAGTCAGAACAAAGGATGCTTCAAGGTTATTACTACAGAAGCTCCCTCACAGGCTCATGCTGAGACCTCTTGTTGCAGATGGGAAAACTGAGCTCAGACAGTGGCTGCCAGGGAGGTGAGTTTCTAGTAGGGTCTTCCCAGAAGACTCTACACCTCATCATATGGAGCCAACACCGGCCTCCAGCAAGCCCCAAACACCTGCTGTCCTAGACAGGCAGCCTCCCGCTTCCTCTGCATAATCCTCTCACCAGAAAAAGAAAAACCACCACCACCATCAACAAAACAGGCTTTAACCCCTCCTCAGTGTCTCAGGGTACCCGAGATGATGACGGTAACATGGAACATAGTGCCAAAATCCAGCTCCTCTCTGCCTCTCCTGCTGGAGACTGCCCCCCATTTTGCTACTTGTTCAGTCTGACGTGACTTAGGGCCATCAGACACCATGCTGGGCATTAGGGGACAAGCGGGCACATGGGGCCTCCAGACAGTCTTCAAACCCTCCCAGGTAGAATTCTCCTCTCTTCCAGGCCTGGCCTCTTCCTCCTCTATCTGAATGTCTTAGGAGGTGTACAGACTTCTGACAAGGGGCCACTTGAAGGATCTCTCTGGACCTCTACACCTCGAGTGTCAGGGCTAGGTGACTGCGGTGGTATTCTTTCTCCTTACACAGTCCTAACGCGGAGTCCGGAGCTCAGTCCTACCCTGAGTCCCACTCTGGGGATCAGGGCCCACCTCTGCAGCAAGGAGAGCATTGATCTATTCCCAGGACCTCCAGAAGCTCTGGTCTCAGCAGGATGTGTCCCGGTCACCATGGGGTCAGGAGTATGAGCTGTTGGCTCCCCACCCAAACTCAGCAGGGGTTCTCTGAGGGTGGGGGGTTTGATGTGGGTATCTTGCTGGTGGTGGTGGTGCACACCTTTAATTCCAGCACTCGGGAGGCACAGGCAGACAGATCTCTGTGATTCCAGGCCAGCCTGGTCTACAGAGCAAGTTCCAGGACAGCCAGGGCTACACAGAGATACCCTGCCTCAAAAAGCCAAACAACCCCCCAAAAGAACAAAGACTGGTGGGGTGTCTCCTGTAGCAGAGCACCACCAGAGACAAACACTGTGCCAGAAGGGGGGCCAGGCACAGAGATGGCCCTACCTGCCTTTCCCCTGACACTCCAGTGACAGAGTAAGTCTCATGGCCACACACACTGCGGTCCACCCCTTCAGTCACCAGGAAACGTTGGCACCTGAGTCCACGGTGGTGGAGCGCGCGCACGCACGCGCACACACACACACACACACGAGGTCACTCCTTGTGCACAAATGTAGCTGAGGGCACAAGCACCTGTGAATGTTCATCCTGCACATAAGCTCATGTGGGCATGTGTGGCCATTCACATATTCATATGAATGTATGTGCATAGATCTGTCTGTCTGTCTGTCTGTCACACACACACACACATAGGACTGGCAGACTCTTGGACCTATGGACAAGTGAATTACTGAGCTAGGCAGGACGACCTAATTTGCAGAGGAGACCACAGCTTGGCAAAGGCTGCAGGGGCGTCGCTCAGAAGGAGCCCAGGCAAGCTGAGAAAGCTGGCTGCTGTGTGTCTGCTTCCCAGCCTGCTCGCCAGACACCGCTCGCTCTCTCGGGGGCTGCCCCTTCTCCTGCAGCTGGAGAAGGGAGGAGGGACACAGGCCAGGGAGCTTTGTTCTCAGAGCCACAGTGTCTTTTCTGTCTCCCAAGCCACTGCTCTCTAAAAACCCAGTTCACAAAGTAAGCCTTCCCTTACCTCTCAAGCCGGGCTCTTCCACAGCTTTCATGGTAGCTTTCGGCTGACACCCACCTCTCTCACTTCTTGTCGGCATGACAGGAATGTCATCTCCCTTCCTCTCCTCTACTGGTTCTGAAGGACAAGGTGTGGCCTTAGGTAACTTTTTGCTGTCTCCCTGCAACTCTAAGAAAAATGGAACGGCAACTGGCTAGTTACGGACCGTTGCGGCCTAGGGAGACACTCTTGCAGAACCTGCATATCGGCTGACACTTGGGGAAACTGAGGCCTAGAGATGGTCAGTAGCACAGTGAATTAAAGTTGGAAGCCAAGGCCCTGGTGACTCCCGGGGCTCTCCACACTCCTCTCTGCACGGCCCTGGTTCTCACCTGCCTTCCGTCTCCTCCCGATCTGTGTTCAGGTTCTCTCAAGAGGTTTCACTCCAGCCTGATTCTCCAAAACCGTGGAAATAGGCCTAGTTTTTTGTAGAATTCATGAAGAGTTTGCAACTTGGTAAAATTAAGTGGAACATTTAAAATTTGGCGGAATTCCTTTAAGAGCTGAGAACTCAGCGGGTTTCTCAGAGGCTGGTGCACTCCAGGCTGAACGGATCTCAGCGGCTTGCTGGGGGCAGGAGCGGCTCCCCGTGCTGGGCAATCTCAGTGCCCTCCTGGCCAACAGCCTTCCAGGGAGCAGTGGGCCGAACGGAGGCGTCACCATTCAAAGCGCCCTGTGTACCAAGGGATTGCACACTCCCCCAAGGCAGCTTAAAGAGAGGAGAGGAAATGTGCCCAGCTTACAAACTTTGAGGTGCTTCAGGGAAGGTGTCCCAAAGACCCAATTACACAGTCTAGTTAGAGAGTTTAATTAGTGTGAAAAAGTTGCAGAAGGTGACTCTGGGCGCAGGGCTCCATGCTTGCAGGTCAGTCCCCAGCCAGAATCGGCCTAGGAACACTTAGGAACAAGTCAACGACTGGGTAGACGCTTAATTAATGAATGAATACATAGCAATTTTAATATGTTTACAAATTAACCAAAGAACAAGTGGAAAAATGACAAATGTTGTTGCCTTCCAGGTAGGGGTGTGAGAGGTCTTGGTTCAACTCTTACCAGTTTACAGGTTTGCAAGTAGAAAGAATTCTAGGCTACTGAACAAGCCAGTGGGTAAAGACCATCTTGACCAAGACCCCCTATATGGACAAGAGACTACAGCAGAGAGGTCCACAGTGCTCTCCGTGTCACTTGGTGAGGCTGAGGCATGCGGTAGCTCTCTGTGTCACTTGTTGACTAATCACTTTGGTCTGCAGTCAGTGCAGAGCTAGGGCACTCTCCTCAGCCTCTACCTGATCCCTCTTCCCTGGACTCCCAGCTCTGATGATGCTTCCTCCCTGAAGCTCCCTCTAGCCTACAGAGGGCTTACCTCCAATGGCTTAGGGTCTCTAAAACAGCCCTAAGGTGTGTGGGAGGATGTAACTCAAAGATACCCCTCCTCTCATACACAGGCTTGATTCTCAGCCTCAGAGAACACCCCAGAAAACATAGCATCATTTTATTTTGGCTGTTGAATTTTTACTTAACCATTTAAAACTTACAGGAGCTAGGCATGCAGCTGAATCAGTAAGGCACTCGCCTAGGATGCGTAAAACCCTGGGTTACATCCCCAGAACCGTATTTACTTTTAGGCATGGTGGCACACACTTTGGAGGTGGAGGCGGGGGGGGGGAGGGGGGATCAGAAGTCCCAGGCTGCCCTGTGCTACATCATGATTTTAGAGTAAGGCTGGGTTACATGAGACCTTGTCTCAAAAAGAAGTAAAATGTAGTAATTTTATTAGTTTACTTATAAAGTTTACATTCTTGTAAACATTTTAATGAATCTGGTGGTACAGGCTCGTAATCCCAGCTATTCAGGAGGATCAAAAGTTCAGGGACCATCTCAACTACAGTTCAATGCCACCCTGGTGACTTAATGAGATTTTGTCTTAATATTACAGAGGTGGGAAAGGAGTTTTAGCTCAGTGGTGGACCTCCCGCCTGCTGTGCACAAGGCCAGGTTCAGTCTCTAGCAACGCAAGATAAGTAAACAATGAGTGAATAAACTAAATAAACATTCAAAGAATATAGAATCTTATAACGCAGAAGTGGTATTTACCCTTCAGCCCCCTCTCCAACCCACCCCTCTCTCAAATGTCATTCATTCGTTAAGGTATTCTTAAGTCTATTCCTCTTGGCAAGTTTTGCTTTTCTGAAACAGGGTCTTGGGTAACTCACCTGTCCTCTAACTTGCTGTGTAGCTGTGAATTTCAGCTCTGATGCTCTTTCCTCAACTTCCCACCTGCTAAGATGACAGACGCTCATTACAATGCCTGGCTTTTAGAGCCAAAATTTTATGTTAGCTGCCGTTTTAACTCTTTCTTCTCTTTTGTGTGTGGGTGTTGGCCTGCATGTATGTAAATGGAACACGCGCACGCCTGGTGCTCAGGTTGTCCAGAGGGAGACGTCCAGTCCCCTCCAGCTAGAGTTACAGACAGGGTGAGCCCATGTGGGCACTGAAAATCAAACCAAAGTTCTCCGGAAGATCTTCATCTCAAATTTTAAACTTTTTGCTGCTATATTTTGTTATGTCGATGTTCAATTATTTGGAACACACAGCTTTCTCTCTCTCATTATTTTTTGCTTTTTCATGTTCCTAACTTATAAATACATTATAAAAATATGTTTTTCTGATAATTAAATTTTTTTTTTTTTGTTGCTCTTTTGAGACTGAGTCTCACTTGGTAGACCAGACTAGCCTGAAATTAATGATGCTCTTTCTTCCTTAGCTCTTTCAACTTGTTTTTAACTTTGACTCTTAGACTGTATCTTCTCTGCACTGAGTAAGGTTGGGTAAGCTTATTTACTTTCCATAACAGAATTTATTAACAAGACTGTCTTATCATAGACCTTAAGATGCCGCTTTTGGGGAGTTTGAAGCCAGCTTATGCTGTATAGCAAGTCTTTTTTTTTTTTAAGTTACCTTTGTTATACACTTAATTTCACAGGGGCTTGTGTGTCTCTTTTCAGACACCCTGGTCCCCACAAACACTACACTGTTCTAACTGCTGTGGTTGCCTTACAGCAAACGAGTAGCTGTAAACTGCTCTGAAGTAGCCCAAAATCCCATCAGCCCTTTCAACAATTCGTTGACTATTCTTGCACATTTCTTTTCCACACACACTTTGCGATCAGCTTGTCGTATTTCGTGAAAAGTCTTCGGGGACCTTGCCGGTGATTACTGGGCTGGTTTGGGACCTTCGACTTGACATCTTTGCAAAGTCAAGTTTTCTCAGGCTTGAACGTTGCCCCACTAGTAACACACGTCTCTGGCTTTGCTCTGGTCATATCACTCTTTTTACGTTATGCTAATATAGATATATTTTGTGACACTGAATTCTCTGTTTCCTTTTGTTTAGTTTTTCCTCATCCTGCGGATGAGGGGCGAGGAGGCAAGGTGACCAGCTCCCGGGCTCCCCCTGGTGGTCGCCGAGCCAATGCGCATGACCTTTGAAGATGGGGGTTGGAATCTCTAAAACCTGGATTCAGGAGCTCAGGCACCGACAGAGCGCAACCGCAGCAGGAATGTTGGATCTAGATGGTAGGCATAAAGTCTGGGTATTGTCGGGTGATTGTCTTTATTGCTTCTACTAGTCTCTAAATGCCAGGAAGCCCTGGAGAATGGCGTTTCTGAAGTCTGCATCGAAGGGTCTAGCCTTCCAGGAAGAGCTAGAGCGTGTACAAGGCGGTCTTCTGGAAAGGTGGCTGTTGCTGCGCTCGCGCACTCGCTGTGGTTACCTGCTCAAGACCTGTGCAAGACCAGGCTAACTAGGTCAGTCAGCATCCCCCCGGTGGTGGGCGGAGCAAGAGCGAACACGAAGGGCGGGAAGGGGGTGTGACCCAGACACAAGGTACCCAAGCACGCAGTGGCCAAAGAATAAATACAAGATTAAAAACATCGGCGCGCTCACCGAGATGCCATTCTCTATGTCATGATCTCAGCCTTTTCTCTGTTCTTCGCAGCGCTGCTTGGACAGGTCCCACGCTCCACCCCCGAGTTAAGCAGCCGGCCGCGCCACGTGCCATTTCCAATAAAGCAAACCCCTCAAACGTAATTTCACTTTTATGAACTAGGATGGTTTTCCTGTTGTGAAATTTCTTATTAATTAGAAAACTGTGTCCCAACTTCCAGTTCAGAAAATAAGGCCCCAGACTGTTTAGAAACCATTCTGAAAAGCTGTAAAAGATAGAATTTGTACATATTTAAAGAAAGAGAGATTCCCAACAAGTCTGAAAAACAAGAGAAAGTCTCACTAGCCAGCTAGAAATGCTGAGAAATTCCCGGGAAATGGCAACCAGATGACATGGGATTGGTGGGACACACCACAGCCTAGGAAGGAGGAACTGCTGTGCCCTGAGGGTGTTAGCACGGGGCAGCGTTTTGTGTGTGTGTGTGTGTGTGTGTGTGTGTGTGTGTGTGTGTGTATAGGGGCCTCGGCTGCCAGCAGGTAACTAACTGGCCAGGGGCTCCAAAGGAAGCAGACCCGAGCCAGGTGGCCACTGTCTGGAGACTGGGAGGGTCCCTGGAAGGAACGGAGAGCGCAGAGGATGCTCCCCTCCCCCAGTTACTCCTCCAGTCCTCAGGACTTCTGGAGACAATGCGGACCCCTGGAGAGAATTCAAACCACAGTCTTCAAGGGGCACAAGGTCACAAGGTCACAAGGTCACAAAGGCGGGAAACCTTCCATAAGAAAATAAGCTACCAATGAGAAGCAGACTGCACTCCTGAAGGTCAGCACCATGGAAACCCAGACGGAACAATAGCTTCGAAGGACATGAAACAGATCTGAAGTACATATAATCAACGTGGCACAGGGAAAAGAATAGCTTTTTCATCCACAAACACTAATAAATCAGCACTATGAAAAGCCAGTGAAAACATCTGCACCAGGCACACACCTTTAATCCCAGCACTCAGGAGGCAGAGGCAGATGCATCTCTGAGTTCAAGACCAGCCTGGTCTACACAGCAGTTCCAGGACAGCCAGAGCTACGTAGAGAAACCCTGTCTCAAAAAATATATATACATAAATAAAAGGAAAGGAAAAAAAAACAAACTAGTCTTCGATGGCTAAAGGCTCTGTGAAAAGAAGGTGGTCACGGTCAGAAGGCACAGTTGAGGAGTGCTCCCGAAGACCAGGCCTGTGATCTCAGCACTTGGGAGGTGAGGCAGGAGGGCTGTCAGGCCAACTTTAGTCATATATATATATAAAGAGAAAGGAGGGGTGAGAGGGATCTAGGAAGGGAGGAAGGAAGGAAGGCAGAAAGACAAAGGAAGATAGAAAGACAGTGGGACAATTGCTCCTCAGGTAACATGCTTGCTGCAGGCAAGTGCTGATTTCCATTGCTGGGACCACACGGTGGACAAAGAGACCTGACTCCCACAAGACGACCTCTGACCTCCACACATGGGCTGCCATGGCATGTTTGGCTAAACCACAGAAAGGAATTTCAGGATCTGCCAGTTGACTGATTATTCATTAGTTTGGGCTATGCCCATATTCCAGCTGTTATAAACAGTGCTGCTATGACTTGTGCTTGGGTGTGGAAACATAGTCTCCTTTCCTTCGGCTTCCACCTTGGAGCAGAGCTGCAGAGCCGCATGGTAATTCTCTGCTTCATGTATTAAGGAACTCCTGGACTCTTTTCCAAAGCAGCTGCCTAATTTTGCACCCCAGCAGCTGTTCATGAGGCTTTCAGATTCTTGGAATTCTTTTTGCTGACTTTCTTTTTTCTTTCTTTCTTTCTTTCTTTCTTTCTTTCTTTCTTTCTTTCTTTCTTTCTTTCTTTCTTTCTTCCTTCCTTCCTTCCTTCCTTCCTTCCTTCCTTTCTTTCTTTCTCTGTCTTTCTTTCTACTGTAGCTGTGCTAAAATAGAAGATGAAGTGGTTGCTGAATTTTATTTTCATCCCAATGAGTAATGACATTGGACATCTTTTCATGTGCTCATTGATGACTTCTGTCTTTGAAGAAATTCTTCAAACACATCTTAATGTTGTGTTATCTATCTTTCTGAGTTCTTTACATGTCTCTTGTGAGTCTCTTGTCAGATGGATCTTTGCAAACACCTTCTTGTATCCTGTGTCATATCTTTAGCTGTCCCTTGGCACTTTTTCCTAATGTTTTGAGCAGTTTAGGAGGAATTGGTATTGTTTCTTTAGATGTTTGGTAAACCGATGAGAAAAGCTGCTGAGCTTACGCTTTTTCTTTTTACCAACTCAATTTCTTTACTGAGTATGAGTTGTTCTGGTCTGCTTTCTGCTGCTGTGATGAGACGCCATGACCAGAAACTACCTGGGAAAGAAAGGGCTTATTTCATCTTACAGCTTATAAAGGGAATTCAGGACAGGAACTCACGCAGGGCAGGAACCTGGAGGCAGGAGCTGATGCAGAGGCCATGGAGGGTGCTGCTTACTGGCTTGCTCCTCATGGCTTCCTCAGCCTGCTTTCCAACGGAACACAGGAGTTGACCCCACTCACAATGGACTGGGCCCTACCATGTGAATCATTCATCAAGAAAATGCACTATATACAGTCAATCTGATGGAGGCGTTTTCTCAGTTGTTATTCCTCTTCTCAGATAACTCCAGCTTGTGTCAAATTGATGAAAAACTAGTAAGGACAAAACAAATCTGTTCAGATTTTTTGTTTCTTTGAGGGGTTGAATTTGGGTGTGTGCAACATGCATGCACGCACATCCATGAACGTTCTCAGGTGTGTGTGTGTGTGTGTGTGTGTGTGTGTGTGTGTGTGTGCACCATGGCATGGCTGTGGAGGTCAGCGGTCAGCTCAGATGTTGGTCTTTATTCTCCAGCTTGTTTGAGATGGGCTTCTGGGTGGTTCCTCCCTACATGTGCCGGGCTAGCTGGCGGACAAGCTTCCAGGTGCCGTGGACTGACCCAGCCGGGAGTCCCTCACCCTCGGGAGAATCAGGCATTCGGATATCAGGTTAGACACAGGTAGGCGAAATGACAGAGACCACACCAGGTAATGTTGGTTTGGATCTACTGCGCTTTACTGAAGTCAAGCCAACACTTACATAGTGATTACATAAAGAAACACCTGAAGTTGACATATTTCCCGGAGCATTTACAAAGTTTATATTTTAACTGAAGGCAATCTGGTAAAAGGCAGTGTCTACAAAAAATCTTGGCTTAAAAGCTTTTAACCAAAGCAAATACAAAACCTTAAACTAGTGGTGTTTACTCAGTTTACTGCTACTAATTAGTGAGTGGAAGGCCAGGGGCTGTCATTGCCCTCCGAACCAAGTCAGCTAAAGATTTTACAATCCCTCTAGAGTTAAGCATTTAGGAGAATTCCTCCTGTTTGTCTTGCTAAGGATTTCCAATTTTTCCTTAGAGATAAGATGCTTGAGCTAGCTTGTCCGTAAACTCATAGTATAATATAAAACTCTCTGACCTCCTATGTTTGCCTGTCTTCTTTCTGCCTCATCATAAACACCTGTGTTTGGTAATGGTTTTGTAGTAGTTTTACTGCAGTGGGAATATCCAGAGCATTTATCCTAACAGATCCTGATAGAACATTTTCTTTAGAAAGCACTAAAACTCTTGTCCCTTTACTACCTACAATGTTTGGTTTTTCCACAAGCAATTCCTGATGCTGAATCTGATTTATTACCTCTCCTAAAATTTTATTTTCCTTCTACTCTTATTTGCTAAAGCTTTTAGTAATCTATTAGAAATATTTCCTTGAATAGTTAATTGTACTGTTCCAAGAATCATAGAGAAACAGCAAAAAAGCTCATCAATCCAATCTTGCAATCGAGTAAGCATGGGACTTTCAGAATACGTCTTTTTGGCTTAGATGGCCATGTTAGGGTTCTTGCTAGGGACCTCCAGGGAGCATATTTCCGAAGAAAACATATTTCCCGCCTAGTAGCACAATCTATTGATATGCTACACTGACGACACTGGAGAGGGTGTAGCATCCAGGGATCTTCCTGTGTCCACCCGTCCCACAGAAATTCTGGGATTGCTTACATTAGAGCTACACGCAAGGATGTTTTGTTTTGTTCTGTTTTGTTTTGAGAAGGGGACTCACACCTAGGAACCTGAGGTTTACTTGGTAAGTGCTGTCTCCTCAGTCTTCTTTCCTTTACTTTCTTGAAGTGAGGTCTGCAGCTAAGGGTTCATCCTTACTAGGCAATTGCTCTACCACTGAGCTACAGCCCCAGCCCTCTTTTGCATATTTTGTTTTGAGACGGGCTGTAACTGATCTCTCAAGTTGGCCTTAAACTCACTGAGTAAATATGAAATTTAAACCTACAAAATATTGTTTATAGAAGGTTGTTCATTTTGTCTAAGTTGTCTAATTTTTTGGCATACAACTTAAACTATTTATTTAATTGACAGATAACAGAATGTTATATAACATGATATTATAAATACATACAATGTACAAATATATATTCTAAGATGTTAAATTTACCTAATTAACCAACATCTTTCCTCACATAGTTCCTTGGGATAATAACACATCATAGTCACTCTTTTTACATTTTTCCTTTTTAACTAACTTATTTTATGTGTTTGGTACTTCCAGGCCCCATGTGCATGCCTGGTACCTTTGGAGGCCAGAAGAGGGCGCTGGATCCCCTGAGACCAGATTTACAGACTGTGGTGAGCCTCCTTGTGGGTGCTAGAACCTGGGTCTCCTGCAAGAGCAGCCAGTGCTCTGAACTGTGAAGCCGTCCCTCTAGCCCCATGTTGTCCAATAAACATTAACTCTAGTCACCTTGCACTTTTAAAATGTATTTCTTCTAGCCATTTCTATCTACCTTCCCGATAACATTTACCAAGTTCTGGTAATCGTCATTATACTCCCAACTTCTGTGGGAACTTTTTAGACACAATACAGAAATGAATTCATGTGAAATTTTCTCTTCATGCCTAGGTATGCTTCCCTTAGCATACTTTAGGATCCACTAGGCTCAAATACATTGTTGTAAATTGGAGGATGGAGGATTTCATCCTTTAAAAGCCTACAGTTGTTACAGTATTCCTTTACAAGCCCTTTTATTCTGTTAAGCTGGTACTAATGTCTCCTCTTTCTTTTCTGTTTCTAGTAACTTGAGTCTTCTTCTTGTCGTTCTATATAAAGATTTTCAATTTTGTTACTCTTATCAAAAGAATCATGCTGTGGCTTTATTGGCTTTCTACAGTGGTGTTCTGTTTTATATAATTAGTCTCTCTTCCAGTGTTCTTCCCTGCTGCTGAGGAACAGTCTGTGGTAGGCCCATTCAGGCACACAGGCATTGCCATTGGCTCCTCCTCCAAATCATTCGATTCAGAAAACCTCACTGATTCCATGTCAATATAGATTTTAGATCTATCCCCCTGTTCTTCCTGTCAGTGCCATGACATGGGTTTCCAGGTCTTCCTGGGCACTTGGGAACAGACTCAGGACCCTTCCACCCTTTGTTCCTTGGTGTTCATGCCCCTACCTGTGCTTCAGACCAGGCTTTCTGATGAGTTGGAGAGCTGCAAGTGTCTAAACCTGAGCTATAAGGTCATCTGCTCACACTCCCCAGCTCCCACAGCCCCAGCCGCTGAGATTCAACCAGAAGGTTGTGTCATTTTCCCTGGGTGCTGTCCCTGGAAGTGCTCTGCTGTGGCATTTCACGCTGTGCTCCAGGGACTACCTCCCAGAAGGTCATTTAGACTGGGCTAATTGAACATTGCTTTTGGTAATCTTGGTAATCATACAGATGTCCTGATGGGACCAAGCTCTCAGGAGTTCTGCCCTGGGCGTTTCTCTTCCCCTCAGGGAGGCTTAAGCGACTCTC
Source organism: Psammomys obesus (assembly GCF_907164565.1). Classification (NCBI taxonomy): domain Eukaryota; kingdom Metazoa; phylum Chordata; class Mammalia; order Rodentia; family Muridae; genus Psammomys; species Psammomys obesus. The sequence goes on from NW_026596406.1 coordinate 806,529, forward strand.
ATCCTGGTGAGTTCCCTGTTCTTACCAGAAATAAATAAATAAACACTGGTTGCTCAGAATAGGCCGGAGGACAGGCTTCAGGGCCCTCAGGCAGGAGGTGGAGACAAATGTGTAGGCCTTCCTCCACCTTCAGGTTTCTCAGCAGGGGCATCAGTGGTACTTGGAAGGGCCAGGCTACCTTCTGCTTCGTGATCACGTCCCTGGAGGATACTTACCCATCCATCTCTGGCTCTCCTACACTAAGTGTGGACTCCAGCATCCTGACAAGTCTAGATGTACTCATGTTTCCAAATGCTCTCTAGGACGGTGGCTGTGCCCAGGCTGGATCCAAAGCCATCAAATGAGGTCCTCAGCGAGGCAGAAATCGCCGGCTACTGTCTGGTCTGCCTTGACTTGGCCTTGGATTTTCAGCTCTCTGGCTTCAGTGACTGTTTGTTGGATTCATCTTTGCATCCCCTAGAACAAGATATGGCCTGGAGCACCAGGTGTGAGGTGAGGTGTGGTTCTGTCCAGTGGTGTGCCATATAGCTCTTTGTCCATGTGACAAAAGTTAGGGGAACCTGGAAAGAGTGACTCTCAACTGGGAAATGTCTCCATCAGATTTGGCCTATAGGTGACATTTTATTGGTTAGTAACTTATGTGAGAGTGTTTAGGCCACTGTGGAGCATGACACCCCTGGGCAGGCTGAGCAAGCCAATGAGGAGCAGGTCAGTAAGCAACATTCCTCCATGGTCTGCAGCAGTTCCTGGCTCCCTTGTGATGGGCTGTGACAGGGAACTTAAGTCAAATGAACCCTTTCTTCCCAAGCTGCTTTTGGACCTGGCGCTTTGTCACAATAGAAGGCAAACTGGGACAAGTGGTAGTGCAATAAGGGTCTCATGTCAGACTTTTTGGTAGCCATGCCAGAGAGGCAGAAAGAAGAGGTACAATGTGTGATCATGGCCAGAGTGGTTATTAACGACGTGTTTACATTCTTTTGTGTGCTAAGTCTTTGGAATACAGAGTGAGTGTAACACTCAGCATCTGAACTCAGCTTTGCTGTGTCTCCTTGCTGACCGTGTCGTCAGTGGCGGCCGGTAATACCATCAGGCCCCACTTACCTACCGACCCCACAACACTTGCCTAGTTTTCTTTCAGTTTTTTTAAAAAATGATTTATTTATTTTTATGTTATGTACATTGGTGTTCTGACTGCTTGTATGTGTGTGTATTGGTGTCAGATCTCCTGGAACGGGAGCTACAGACAGTTGTGAGCTGCCATGTGGGTGCTGGGATTGACCCCTAGAAAAGCAGACAGTGCTCCTCACCACCGAGCCATTTCTCCACTTCACCTTCTTTCCGTTTCTGCCGACCCTTCCTTCCTTTCTTTGTTGCTATAAATTATTATAGGGTTATTATTAACCCTATAATTATTACGGCAGTATAATCTTACCCACTATCACAATCAATAAGACACAGACACCTGCTAGATTGTGCAAATGCCTTAAAACAGCTCGGACTGGGAAGGTAATCCCACCTCTGCTGTCTCATAGCCATGACAGTGGCCACACACTCAGTCTTTACAGTTGTTCACCATTTAGCCAGTTTGTCTTATCACATATCAGTATGTTTATCCAGCATATTTCTGCATTATTATTTTTTTACAAGATGTCTGTGGGGCCTAGGGAGCTGGCACAGTACTGTGTGCAAGCATGGGGACCTAATTTTGGATTCCCAGCACCCACGTAAGAAGCCAAGTTCTGGTGGCCTGTGCCTGTAACCCCATTTCAGGTGGGGTGGGGAAAGAGGACCCCCTGGGCTCATTGACTAACCAGAGCAAAAGAATCAGAGCTCCAGTGTGAGATGTCTTAAACCACACACACACACACACACACACACACACACACACACACACACACACTGCATCGTCCTAATTCCAGTGTAGGCTAGTTCAATAAAAAGTTTTCAAATTTTAGGACAAAAATTCCCAACAGGCTCTTTTCTTTCCTCTTCATCTTCTCATGGCCTGCCTTAATTTTTCTCCTCTGTGGGTTCTCAGGGACTGAGGTCCTCCTTTCCACTTGAGGACAAGGGCACTACACGCTGCCCAGCTCAGTTTCAGCCTAGCGTTTGGGTTCTCTTGTGACACACAGCTGTGCCTGGGCTCACTCAGAAGTTTGTGAAGTGGACTTACAGATTTTACACAGCTGGAGCAATTTATGGCTTACCAGTGATTCCTCTTGCGCCTTTCTGTGACCACTTTGGCCCTGACACATGCTGTGCTATAAATCTTTATATTTCTGTCTTCTGACTCAAGGATGAGGTTCCTGGGGCAGCAAGGACCACACTTTCTTGTTTTTCCCCCCAGCTTCAGCACCACACACAGGGCCTAGTTCAAAAGATGTTGGTAGAAAAATTGAATATGACCTTAAATTTCAAAATTATCTTTAGAGGATGGCTTTAGAAAATTAGAGCTGCTTGGAAGATGGAGAACAAGGAAGCTTAGGGTTTGCAAATTTAGCCAGTTTCCCATCTTTTCTCATTGTGCATCAGGCGAAACTGAGGCCCAGGAAGGCTTGCTGTTTACCCTTGTTCTCGTGCTACAAGCCCATGGGAGGCAGGCAACATAAACTCCTTGAATAAAACTGTTCATTCTCGCCCAACCCTGCTGCAGCTGGTCTATTATATATATATATGTTTATATGTACAGTTGCATATTAAATATGTATCTAATTTTACAAAAATGTAACAAATGGACGTTTTAAGGTTTCTACAGCTGTAGTTTAAATAATAGTAGAAGTCTTGCTAGAAAGTCTCCTGGAAGTCAGAATGTGTTTCTGCTGAGGGGGCTGTGTCAGTATGTAGTCAGGCTGGCTTCAAACTTGAACTCTTCCTACCTCAGCCTCTTGAGTGCTGGGAATATGGCCCCCAGCACACACTCTATGCTTGACAGCTCTGAGGCGGCATTTTGAGATGGTGATTCTGTGGTTTGGCTTTGGTGAATGAGGCTGGTCCCTGGCTGAGGTATTATATTTGAGTTGTCATTATTCCTGATCTTTTTCCTAATGAAGCAATAATTTTTCTTTCATTATTGTGCAGTAAAATGTTCATTGTTGCAAATTTAGAAATATTGACATGCCAAGTAGAAGTCAGTGCCAGCAGGAGTGGGAAGCGCACAGCAGGGCTCTTGCCAGGGGCCTCAGCTACTACACAGCACCTTGGAGGTCAGTGTCTACGCTTCATGAAACAGTCTCAACAAAACAAGCAAGCAAACAAACAGCCAACGACAACGAAAAGCTGGGATTGGGGAGGGCTAAGAGAGTGGCGCTTGCCCTGCAAGTTTAAGCACCTCAGTTTGAGCCCCAGAATCCATGCGAAAAACAAAAGAAAAGGCAAGGCGTGATGGCATGCACGTGTCACCCCGGCGATGTGACCGGGACACGGAGACGGGTGGATCCCTGGGGCTTTCTGGCCAACCAGCCTAGCCTACTTGACAAGTTCCAAAAAATCAGAGACCCCGTCTCAAAAAATAGAGATAAAGGGTGACAGCAGAGGATTGACACCAGACGTTGTCCTCTGTCCTTCATACAAATGAACACACACACACGCACACACACATCACTGTTAATGTTGCTTCTGTAGCTTTCTAAACTTTTATCTAAGCCTGTTAATATTTTAACACGGACATTCCCAGCTATGGAGCAGCGTTTATGTAAAAATGAGGTCATGATTTCGTGAGTACCCAGGTTTTTTTCCAAGTTACACCTGCGCTCCGGCTGGTTTCTCCGCGCCATCTGCCCACAGCTCTCTGTTTATCTTCAGAGTTCAGAGCAGCAGCTGCTCACATTTTGTACTTCGTTCTCTCTCTTCCCATCACCCCTTGCGGCCAGAACTAGAGCATGGCTTACACATCATGGCTTCCGTCTATCTACCTTGGGATGTCTTTCTACACTGTGGGGGGATGTGGCGGGGCCTCAGCTTGGTTCTTTATTTGTGTGCTGAGATGGAGAGAAAAATTAAGCCAGAAAAGTGGCTTAATTTACAAGACAAAATCTGGTTTTGAAGGTCAAGGAGAAGTCCTCCATTCTGGACAATTCAGCTCTGTCTCCAATAGGATGCCCTGGGCTATTGGAGGAAATTTTCATGTATTTGTAGAGACCAAACAAAAAAGTACAAGCCCCCTTTCAAACTACTGCCTCCGTGACTCGTTAAGATGCCTCCAGCAACGCTTGCTGCGAGCTGCTCCTAGTTTCACGTGGTCAGTGTCCCCTGAAGAGAAGCCTGGCTTTAGGCCGTGAGCTCTTCCCATCCAAGCGCACGGTGGGTCGATTCAGCTGCTTATGTTTTCTTCATGGCTCTTGACAAACTATTGGATCCCACACAGAATATTTTATAGTTCTAAATTTTTATTTACTTAGTTATTTTTCCTGACACCAGGTCTCCTGCAGCCCAGGGTGGTCTCAAATTCACCATAAACCTGAGGCTGACCTGAATTCCTGGTCGTCCTAACTCGCTCCTCCCGACTGCTGGAACTGCAGCTGTCTGCTTCCAAACCTGCTTCATTTCACATCTCTTGTTAAGTTCATTAAAAATTTTACAGTTTTTGTCACCAATGTCAGTGATGTCTTCATTTTACCATATTTTTGAATTAGTTATTGCTGCTGTGCAAGACTGCTATTTACCTTTTTAGTGTTAAGTGACCTGATTCTGAGCTGGGGCTATGGCGACCTGATTGGTAGAGGGCCTGCCCGCTGCAGGAGGCCCTGGGCTTGCTCCCTAGCGGGACATAAGTGATGCCTGATGGCACATGCCTGTAATCCCAGGATTTAGGAGGTGGAAAAGGGCGATCAGAATTTCCAGGCCATCCTCAGTTACATGAGTTCAAGGCCAGTATGGGATATAAAAGATGCTGGCTCTAACTAGCTAAATAAATGAACAAAACCTTAGTTCTTATTAGGATTAATAGCTTTTCAGAAAAATTTCTTAAGTTTCCTAGATATGTAATCACACATATTCCTACTTTTTCTAGTATTCTCTGATTCAGTAGTTCTAAGCTGAGTGAAAAATGGCAGGAGTAAACAATTACTTTGTTACTGATTTTAAAGGCATGCTTATGTTTTAAACTATGAACAATGATGTTAGCTATTTGACCTGAGACATTTTTCCTTTTAACCATACTAAGAATGTAGTCTTTGTTTTCTTGTTCATTTGTAATACTTACCAGGAATGCACAGCTAAGTTTATCACATGCTTTTTTGGGGTAATCTGATGATGTGGTCTCACTTTTTTTTTTTTAATCCCACTTACAGAATTAATTACACCAGTATATTTTTTCAAAATAACAAACCGCCCTCGCCTTCCTAGAATTCTTTACATGATGGTGAATATTTGTCTCTCAGTGTTCTACTAGGGACAGACACGTTCGCTAGTCAGCGTTCTGCAGCTTGTCTGTGTGCTCCGCGCTGGTGCCGTCAGCCCCACGGTCAGGGTTTGGTGCATTCCTAAAGTGACTAATGTATGTTTAAAAAATAAGATGGGAATGGTGGCTCATACTTGTAGTCCTGGAAGCCAGAAACAAGAGGATGGCTACAAACTCGAGGCCAGCCAAAGCTGCAGCTGAAGGAGATTCTGTCAAAAACAAACCAAGAGACCCATGAATAATAAATACCTTTCTCTATATTTAGATCACTTAAGTGCTTCCTATTTTTTTGCGGGGCATTCTTTACCTCTCTCCTACTAAGGCCAGTCTTTACTTAGAGTAGTGATGTGTGGATTGCAGGAAAATTGAGTGAGGAAACGGAGGCTTCCCCAACTGTCCTGAGCCTCATATGCTCAGCCTTCCACACCATCAACCTCCCACCCCAGAGCAGTACATTTGTTAAGTCAACGAGCTTACATCAACACATTGCCACTCAAAGTCCTGGCTATGTTAGCACTCCCTCCTGGTGGTGTGTGCTACAGATCTTAACAAATAAACAATGCCATAGAGTTGTCTTATAGCGCCTTAAATACACACATCCTACCTTAAGTGTTTCTGTGAGCCACTTTTCTTCTGTCTCCAAGCCCTGTGACAACACTCTTTTGAGTTTTACATTTCTACAATGTCATAGAGTTGGGTCCACATGGCACATGACCTTTTCATATTGGCTTCTTTTTCTTAACAAAAGATGTGTAATTTGTGCATAGCGGCTCCTGACTGGATAACTCGTTTCTTTTTTTAACACTGAGCAGCATTTCACTGTCTCTCTTTCCATGCTTCTGTGTTCATCCACTAAAGTCTTGACCACTTCTGGGTTTTGGCAGTTATGAATAAGACTGCTAGAATAATATGCACGGCTTGGGGACGCTCATGTTCAACTCATTTAGAGAAGTTTAATTTTTTAAGATTTATTTATTATGTATATAGTGTTCTTTCTGCATGTACACCTGCACGCCAGAAGAGGGCGCCAGATCTCACCATGTGGTTGCTGGGAATTGAACTCAGGACCTCAGGAAGAGCCGCCAGTGCTCTTAACCTCTGAGCCATCTCTCCAGCCCCGTGTGATTAGTTTTAAATAAACTGTCTGTTCTTTCTATGGTGGTTGTATCTTGTTGCTTTAAAAACTACTATGAAAATCAATATGGCGTTTTCTCAGAAAATTAGGAATAGTGTTACCTCAAGATCCAGGTACACCACTTCTAGGCATATATCTGAAACATGCTCAACTATACAACAAGGACATTTGCTCATGTTCATAGGAACTCTATAACAGCCAGAATCTGGAAACAATCTCAGCAGAGGAATGGATACAGAAATTGTGGCACATTTACACAATGGAATACAACTCAGCAATTAAAAACAAGGAAATCATGACATTTGCGGGCAGGGGCAGATGGTGGGAACTAGCAAAGATCATCTTGAGTGAGGTATCCCAGAAGCAGAAAGAGACACATGGTATGTACTCACTTATACGTGGATGTTAGCTATATAATATAGGATAATCATACTGAAATCTGTACACCTAAAGAAGCTAAACAAGAAGAAAGACCCCAGGAAAGATGCTTAATCTTCATTCGGAAGGGCAAATGCTATAGACATGGTAAGCAGGAAAAGACCGGCAATAGGACAGGAGCCTACCACAGACGGCCTCTGAAAGATTCTGCCCAGCAGGGTAGTAAAACAGATGCTGAGACTCAGCCAAACTTTGGGCAGAGTGCAGGGAATTTTATGAAAGAAGGGGGAGTTAGAAAGACCTGGAGGGACTGGACCTCTACAAGGAGACCAACAGAATAAAAAAAAAAACTGGGCCCAGGGGAGCCCACCGAGATTGATAACTCAACCAAGGACCATGCATGGAGATAACCTAGAACCCCTGCACAGATGTAGCCCATGGCAGCTCAGTGTCCAAGAGAGTTCCCTAGTAAAGGGAACAGGAACTATCTCTGACATGAACTCAGTGCTGGCTCTTTGATTACCTCCTCATGAGGGGGGAGCAGCCTTGCCAGGCCACAGAGGAAAACAATGCAGCCAGTCCTGATGAGACCTGATGAGCTAGGATCCGATGGAAGGGGAGGAGGACTTCCCCTATCAGTGGACTGGGGGAGGGACATGGGAGGAGAAGAGGGAGGGAGGATGGGGTTGGGAGAGGATGATGGAGGGGGCTACAGCTGGAATATAAAATGAATAAAGTGTAATAAATATCAATAATATAATATAATAATAATAGGAAAAAAACTACTATGATTTTCCTGGTGACATTAGGATCTCATTGGCCTACCTGCTTGACCTGATCTCTTTAAACAGCTGGCTGTCTTCAAAGGTTGACCTTGCCTGATAGAGTACAGATGTTTCTGCTTCTTAGAGTCTAGCACTTCTTGTGACCTCTCCATTCTTCTTTATTTGTCCACTAAATGGAGGACTTTGATCTTACTTTGCTTGGGACTAAGATCTATAAAAATTTAGCCAGGAGGTGGTGGCATACCCCTTTAATCCCAGCACTTTGCGGGTCTCTGGGTTTGAGGGCACCCTGGTCTACAGAGTGAGTTCAAGGACAGCCAGGGCTACACAGACAGACCCTGTTGCAAAACATGTGCACACACACACACACACACACACACACACACACACACACACACACACACACTTTTCCAAGCCACATTGCTTTGTTTTGAGACATTGAAGATAGCCCCCCAGCCCCTCTGGCCACTTGCTTTCAGTTTTTCAGTTTTATTTCCAGGCACATGTCCTGCTCATTGGCAGGGTGTCTTCTTTCTTCAACTGACCCGAGTGCCCAGGTTAGAAACTTTCTGGCCACTGTCCCTACATTCTGTCAAACCAAAGGATGGGTAGATCTCTTGCTGGCTTCTCTGGGACAGACACTGTTGTCCAGGTCACCCAGCTGTTTGTTGCTGTAGCCACCTTTGGACTGGTCCTTGCCCTGGATGCCTCTTGCATAGTTTCATACAGGCCCGCCGGAACACACCTGCAACCCTTCCCAGGGAAGCCCTTTCTTCGTCAGTACACCCCTACCTGGCTCCCATGCACTGTGTCCTATAGAGATTTACAATGAAGTTCCAGGGATAAGGATGTGATTACTGTGGAGTGGTGTTTTCTCATTTTTAATTCTTTGGCCATGTCATTTATAATTCTGAGCTAGCTAAATGCATGCCTGTTAAATAAGGTCTACAAACACGTCAGGGTAATAGAAATTTTTGGTGGGTCAGAACACAAGTGATTTATTCACTGTCACCACTAGGTGGTGCCACCAATCAGTGAAAACAATGTGGTTGTTCTTGAGAGCCAACCAAGAACCCACCCACACAGCCTTGCGTGGAACACGCACATATGTGCATATATACATAAAAGTGTGCAGACATAAGTAAGAGACGCATGAGTCCCCACAGGAGGACGTTACCTTAAAAGTGTCTCTGTGCATTCAAAGACATTTGTTGAGTCGAGGTGCCCGGAAAGCACGGGGTTGAGGTAAGCTAGCAAGAGCTTCCAAAGGCTCGCCCATCAGCGGGTAGTCTGGAAGTCCTGAATAAGAAAGACGCCTGTGGAGTGCCTCAGGAGAGACACAGCTGCAGAGGGAAACAATGACAGGGCCACAGGACAGCTTTTCTGAGGGCGGGGCTACCCTAACAGCCCTCAGAGCCAGTCTCTCTAAGGTCATCATCAGTCTAGCAAACTGTGTGTCCAGTCAGGCCATTCAGAATTATCAGTGAAACGGTCACAGGATTAAAAGTAGGAAAACACTATCCCACAGGGGATGGGGAGTTACCGCCGGAAGCCTGGAGGCCACTGCCTGCCACCTCCAAGTACCCAAAGCAGCTGGTAAGAAGGTTCTATTTTTTAGCCACATGGGAAAAAAGTCTTTACCTCATAAAATAAATGTGTGCGGTGCGTGGATGGGAGTCTCTCAATCCCTGGTCCCCAAGCTCTCAGAGTCAGTGCACGCCATCTTCCATTGTCTCTGTAAGGTCCCAGCGGCAGCTAGCATCCTCAGCCCCGGGTAGCTCGTGATTGCTATGGTAGACACTGACCCCCAAAGGTGAGAGACTCAGGCAGGTGTCTTCCCTTCTCTGGCCTCAGTTTCCCTAATGTGGGCCGGGGCAGGATGGTTCCCAGGGGCCCTTGGGAATGGCTGAAGCCTTCAGGTCTGCACATTGCAGAGCAGTTCCCAGCTGGTGTGGAGTGGGCGTCTCCTTGGAGAAGTTCTGCAGAGGGAAAGCCTCCGTCTGACCCTCTCTTCCTCAGGCCTTCTCGCTTTTCCTCGTCCTCTCTCCCCCAGACCCCAGCAGGCTTTCTCTTCAATGTGCCTCTAGGGAAGCAGCTGGCCCCAGAGCCCCAGCAGTCTGCAGAAGGAATTCTTTACTCAACCTCGTTAAAAGTTCAAGTGACATCTCCAGAGAGGCCCGAGGAGCCTCTGGAGTCTGAAGACCAGCCTCCCCCGGGGTCAGCTTGGCCAAGGGTGCTGCTTAGCCCTTTGGGTTGCAGCAGGTTTTCACTAAAGATGCCAGAGAAAGCAGCCACAATTGGGAGCAGGATGGGGAGTGTCCCCAGAGTTCACTCTGCTGTGGAACCTTCCCAGAAGGAACAGTAGGCCCAAGGAAGGGCCTTGTCCGGCTTTACGGAGCTCTACTGCAGAACTGAGAGAGTTGAGAGCCAGCCCAAGGCTTAGGGCTGAGCATTCAGGGGTAGGAGCTCAATGGAAGGGGCTGAAGGACCCCTGAGGCTCCCAGGAAGAGTTGGGGCTTTGGGGAGCCCAGTCAGCTTGCAGAGATGCTAGGGAGATCTGTGGTGATGACTAGGGAACCAGGGGGTTCAGCACCAGTAATGAGAGAGTTGAAGACAACACATTCGGGTCACTGTGCAAGTCCACAGCCAGGTGGGAACGGCCTGAGTGTTTTGCCAAGGTGGAGCACAGAGACTGCCAACCACTGAGACTGTTGACCTGCGAGCCAAGGTGCTGGCCTACGTGCCCTCAAGCGGTTTCCTTCCTGCTTCCCATTCACCCAAGCCTGACATGCAGCCTTCTGGCTTCCTCAACCCAGCAGGAGAAGCAAGGGCTCCCTGCATGATGAACTGCCCCAGACATCCCTGACAGACCGACCCTAGGCTGACTCACTGGACACTCAGTGGACATTGCAGACTGCAGTTACAGAGCTGGAGAGCTGTGTGTGTCCAGTGGTTTTTAGGAGAAAAAACCGAAGCCTGGGAGGAAGGAGCCCATGGGATCTTGACCTCTGATCCCTGAATTCAGAGCCCTCCCCTCAAGCAAACCAGCCCCACAGTTCCCTGGTCTCCACCCACTCCTCCAGTGGCCTCCCCTCCACACAGCCTGGCTGTTGAGAAGCCAGTCCGAATAGGCCTCACCCACATTCTCTGGCTGCTCTCCAGGGAGAGCAGGAGAGGGGCACCCTTAACTCCAGTGACTGTGAGCGCTGAGCAGAGGCTGCTGAAGGGAGCCCCTGAGTGAAGGGGGGCCCTCTGGTCTCCAGATGTCAGGCCTTCCGGGGAACACAACCTTTGTGATCTGGATCATAGGCACCGTGCTGGCTTTCTTGATGTTGCTGTTGCTGCTGGCCATCTGTCTTTTCCACAGATCCCAGGAGCGTGACGTGGAGAGAAACCGAGTCCGGCAAGCCCAGCCTCGACTCCTTCATGGCCGGCACCTGGCTCTCCTGGGAGTTGTTCGCCATCACCATTACCGTGGCTGTGTGTCTGGGTTGAGCAGTGCAGGCTTTCGTCACCACCAGCAGCATCACCAGCATCGCCACCATTCTCCTCATCGTCTCCACCACCACCACAACCATCGCCACGGAGCCCACCACTGAGGTGGTGAACAGCATCTGCCTGGCCCTGCCCTCTATCCAGAGCAGATTCTGATGTGCCTCTGGGGGGAATGGGGGTACTGGGACCTGGGTTCTGTTTGATTTCATTTGTGTGTGAGCCCTTATCCCCATATGCAAAGGAGATCTGAGAACGGCCGGGGTGGCCCTCTACACAGCGTAAGACTGGGGCTTGGAGCAGGGCTGGATGAACACCCCACCTTGTGACTGCAATTCCTGGTGACCCTGAAAGTAACAAGGGTGTCTGGCAGAACCAGTGCCCAGCTGGGTAGGAAGTGTTGGTGTGCCTGGAAAGGCCCTGTGATGTGTTTCCAGGCACAGAATGTGAAATGGGGCAGCCTGGTCCAGTCGTTGCTTGCTTGGCTCTAAGAAACAAAAGCCACCAGAAGGCTTTTATTTTTGTGGAATGGTTCTCGATTGTAGTCCAGTGGGAGGGAGGGGCCCCCAGGGCTGTGTTCCAGAGCCCTGGGACCTGTTCTAGCCGAGGAGCTGGGCCTGGGGTCTGGCTGTGGAGTAGGGAGAAATGGGTGGTTCCTGTGTAATCTCTGAGGAGGAATTCAGTGTGCACGGCCCGGGGCTTTGGAGAGAGAGCAGCGGAGACCACCTAGACTGTTCCTTGAGCACTGGCCTGCAGTGCCTCTCCTAGCCTGGTCCAGAGCCAGTGCTGCCCTCTGGCTGCTCTGGGTCCAGTGTCTCAGGGGCTGAGCAGGGGTCCTTACCCAGACCCGAGTCTCCAGCCAGACTGTTGGCAGACGCACAGCAGTGGCTGATAAGTCTGGAGGGAGGGAAGAGCTAACTGTTTGGAGAGCCGGGTGACATTAAGAGAGTGCTTGCCTGGCCTGGGCCTCAGTTTCTCCTTTCCTACAATGAAATGGATAATAGAGTCCTACCAAAGCCACCAGGCAAGGACCGAGTGCACTATGATTAAATGGTTGGTTCCATGAAGGGGAAGAAAATCTTGCCCCAGCCTGAGCTTGGGAACAAGGGAGAAGCAGGGCAAGGCTGAGTGGAGAGGGAAATGGCCAGAAAGTCAGGGTGACTCACTGGAATAGAATGTCCTCTTTCCTTCCTTTTCCCAGTGGACTCTGAGGACTAGGGGAGGGGTGACCAGTGAGAGAGGAGTACAAACTCACAATGACAACTACACTAGATTCCTCTGAGGAGAAAGTAGAGCCGAGGGGCTGATGGGTTGATTTCTCTCTGGAGTTCCTTCACGCCCATCTCTTCTTCCTCACTGCCATGCTTAGCCTGGCTCAGCCCTCAGCGGCTGCCCGTCTCCTGTCACAGCCTCCTGCACTCGGCTGCAGACCTGTCCACTTTAGCCTCACAGGAATTTTACAGATCAGTCAAAGATGGGTAAGAGGGAAAGTTTAAGTAGAAAAGCAAACCTATATGAGGCAGAAGGTAATGGGAGTGGACAAGTGTTTTGTGTTCCTGTTAAAAATGCTGGGCCATTCCCCAGCCTCCAACTTGCACACACTCAAAGAACAGGCAAAGAGAAGCACCATAATCGACCAGACTTGCAACAGCCGCTGGGGCTCATCTCCCAGGCCCACCAGGCGATGCTGGGGGCGACTTGTTTCTCCACTGCTGGCTGCCCCAGTTGACACAAATACTGCCAAGTGTTTGGCTCCCTGTAGCCGTGTGGAGGATGAGCCCAGCTTGTCCGGGCATCTTAGGAAAGGGGCCGCGCTGGAACAGGACAGTATTGTTTGCTCTCCTGCTCTGTGTGTGGGGTGTTTGCTCTCACAGCTGCTGAAGTTCTCTTGGGTCTTGGAGAAACCAGAGAAGTTCCTGGCTGCATGACCTTGGGTACAGCTCTCTCTCTTCTGGGGGAGGGAGGAAGGGATGGGGTCCTGATCAGGCAAGCGGCAGAATCAGGTGATTACTCCGACTGTGTGGTCTAGTGAAGAGCGAGTTGGGGTAGAGGAAGGGACTCCCTGCTCTGCCATTGCAGCGGAGCTGGCCAGCCTGCCCCTGTAAAATGGAGGCGCTCTGACTGCACAGGGCTGTGGACCAGCGTTTGTGAGACAGTGCCTGCCAGTGTTCAGTATCCACAAGTGCTAGTTCATCAGACTCCATTTTCCATAGTATGGGTACAGGGCAGGCTGGTAACACAGACTCCTTTCTGGGTGGAATCCAGTCTCAGGAGGCACTGGTGTGAGTGGGCTTGGGCCAGGCTCCCTCCTCTGATACTCTCAAGGGTCAGTTAATGATCTTGCAAGTGTGTGGGGCGGGCTAAGTGCTGTAGCTGGGGAGGTGGTGGCTGTGGGTCATGGGCCTTCAACCACAATTGGAGGAAGGGATTCAGGAAGTACTCACAGCTGCTCCGGCATCTCGGAGCCAAGTTCTAGGCAGCAACAACAAAACCCTGCCGGCTTCAGGGAAGAGAGTCATGGCCACCTAGGGTGGTCAGCAGACGAGGCGGCTACAGCCACAGACGCAGCCCCTGGTAAGTGTCACAGCACCCAGTGGGGGCGGCAGGCCCGGATGGCAGCAAAATGAGTGTGTGTGTGGGGGTGCATGTGGGGTGTCTAGAAAAGCAAAAGGCACTGAGGGGGTTGGAGGAGGGCTTCCCTGTCTATACCACACTTCCCCACTCTGTAGGGAAGAGAAGGCAAGTACAACCTGCTCTCCTTCTCCCAGCTTTCCTTCCCAGCAGCCTCTGTGTGCACCCGCCTTGGCTCACATCCACCTCCAGGCTGCTCAGCCCTGCCTCTCCGCTGCTGGGAAGGCGGCAGAGAGGCCAACTGCTGGCCCCTAGGTCCCTCCCAGGGAGGAGCCAGGCTTCTTGGGTCCACCGAGGGGCAGATTTTTGTAGAGTTGATTTGTTTTTAATCAGTCACACTTGAAGTCCTGAGGCTTTGCTAGTGAGTCTGGCTTGGCCTCCCTCTTAGCAACATCATCTTCTCTCTTCCCCTTGCCCCTTCCTCGTCCAGGGAATTACTTGCTTATGTCTTTCCTGATGGTGCTCCTAGGAGTTGCCAGTGGTGGAGCTGATCACAGCCCTTGGAGGTCTGACCCATGGTTAAAGCTAGACCAAAGATCATCTGACTCCCTCAGAAAGGTTTGGTGGCCTACGGTGGCACAACCCAGGGCCTCAGAGTCTTAGAAGAGGAGGAGAAGCCGTGGAGCACAGAGCCCCTGTGGTCACCAGCAGCCCCAGCTTCTGGCACTAAGGCCAGTGTCCCTCGGAGCTCATGGAGACAGCAGTGATTGGAATGGTGGCGGTGCTGTTTGTCATCACCATAGCCATCACCTGCACCCTCTGCTGCTTCAGCTACGACTCAAAGACCCAAGACCCAGCCAGGGGGCCCCGCGGCAGCTTCACCGTGGCCACGTTTCACCAGGAGGCCTCGCTCTTCACCGGGCCTGATCTCCAGTCCTGGCCATTGCCAAGTGCACAGAACTTCTGGACTGTTGTGTGAGGTGGCTAGCAGTGCCTTGGCATCTGTTCTGCTAGTGGGTCAGGTCCACCTACCCCTGCGATAAGCATTGCCTGAGGTCTCTCTCCTCCCAGGCCTCTATCCTTGTCCTTCTGCGCTCCACAGATGTCAACCTTTTCCCATTCTGGCTCACTGTGCCTTTTATCCTGGGGAGCTGGGGTGTTGGGACCAGGCATGAATTACCTGTAAGCTGAGAAATCTGCTGGGTCTTATTCCCAGTGGGGCTGAGGAGCCTGAGGAGGTGTGGGTGGCCACTCTGTGGCATTTTCCAGTGGGCTATAGAACCTCACCAGGAGTTAGAACCCTGTCAACAGGGTGATGTGACAAAGTTTATTTGCCACCCAAGGAACCAGTACCCTCAAGTGGACATTTTGAGAAACCATTTTTTTGTTAGTGGTTTTGGATGCTGCCCAGTGCCCAACCCTCAGGCTTGCTCCTGTTGCCTGAGATCAGCCCTGAAAATTTGAAAACAAGGAGCTATGTTCTGGGAACAAGTGACTTATTTTATAATTGAGAATGTATATCCTTTTATGGGACTTTCCAAATCTGCTTTGGGAAAACCACAAAAGGAAGCAGAATAGCAGGAGAGCCACAGAAAGCCCAGGAAAGCCATGGAGAAGATGTTTAACACGTTCTGAACAACACTGGCTTAATGCTACAGTCTGACAGACCGGGTCTATTCTTAGCAAATGTGATTCGCATCATTTAGGAATGATAGAAAAATCGTGAGCTGAAAGATAATTCCAAAAAAGTTAAAATGTTGTTATCATGTTTCACTGCATGGGAGGAAGCTGCTGTTTTTATCACAAATAAAGGGACATTTGTTTTTATTACTAGGCAATCTGCTCCCTTCATGCTCACGGAATAGACAGCATCTCATACTTAGAGACTATGATCTGAAGAGTGGAAAATTCTGAGGCTCCCGGCTCATATGTCTGCATCTAACCCTGGATGGGTAATTCTCGTGGACCTGCCTGTCAAGGGGGACGAGACCAAACAAGGGCACTCGGGGGTGTACGCGTGTCCAGACATGTGGCTACCACAGAGAGGGATGCCGAGAGGAGGGTGGCGTGCAGGAAGGAAGGCTGGCTGCTAGATGGGTTGGCGTGAAGTGAATCTGGGGAGGTCGAGGCTCAGCCTGAGGACAGAAGCTCCCGGAAGTGTGTCTCGGCACTCCGGATACTGTCATACTTAGTTTATCTAGTCAGGGCTGAGTCCCCCTTCCTGCCCTGCCCCTAGTGCATGCTCCCCTCCCCCACTGCTCCCAGTAAACCTGCATTTATACACTATAACTTCGTTTCACCGTTAGCTCATTCTGTTTTGCTTAATCAATCACTCAAGATATGGAGAATACTGAAAGCAGCATTTGAATTACACAATAACCTTCTGCCTGTAGCTGTTGGTGTAGAGGACCTGAGGGATGGGAGAACAGCAGCTTGGCCCAGCCTGAAGGAGTGGAGGCTGGACTCCAGTCACCTCTTAAGGGAAGCTTATTTCTAGGCCATCGGTGCTAAATATAATACCTAGGCAGCTTTGGTTTTTAGGGCTGGGAAAGTTCAGGGCCTAGGCACAAAGGGGGGCCTGGCTACCTGCTGCTGAGGCCTTGAGGAGGTGGCTCTTGAGGCAGGACATGGACTCCAGGTCCTCAGAGGACTGTAGAGGTCTGAGGGCAGGGAGATGCTGTCCATAAGAGTGGAACTTTGGAAAGGGAAGTGCTTCTCCCGGGGGCAAGCTGACGAAGTAGAGGGCTGAGAGGCAGCACAGTGCAGGGCAGGAAAGTGAGGGGAATACACAACAGAGAATCTGGACAGTAGAGGCGCCAGGCCA
Organism: Psammomys obesus; assembly: GCF_907164565.1. Classification (NCBI taxonomy): domain Eukaryota; kingdom Metazoa; phylum Chordata; class Mammalia; order Rodentia; family Muridae; genus Psammomys; species Psammomys obesus. Next base: position 823,112 of record NW_026596406.1, read on the forward strand.
GATAGGCTGGGACTTCATGTGGAGGATGGGGGATTTCTAGTATAAAAGAAATATTTAGAGCCTACACTAAAACATTCATTGTCTAGGTAAGATAAAGTATACTTCATGTGGTAGCTTTATGGGGACAGGGTGAGTTTGAGAGCCTGGGTAACTGGTTAAAGTTAGCAGGGGGCTGTTAGAGGAGAGGATAGAGAAGAGGTCTCTGAACTTTGCAACATAAGGTTTGATAATGGCGTTGGTGAAAAGAGCAGACAGTCACTTTGTAGGCTGTGATGGGTGCCTTATTTGTGTATGTGCATGTGTAAATATGGTGTGTTGTGGGTGTCTGATGTGGTACATATATGTGTGGTTCATGATATGTGCTATGTGTAACGTGCAGTACATATGGTGTCTCAGGATTTCTAGTGCTATGGTAAAACAACATGACCAAAGCAACTAGGGGAGGAAAATATTTATCTGGCTTATGTTTCCATATCACTGTTCATCATCAAAAGATGTCAGGACAGGAACTCAAGCAGGGCAGGAACCTGAAGGCAAGAGCTGAGGCAGAGGCCATGGAGGGTGCTGCTTACTGGCTTGCTCCTCATGGCTTGCTCCTCATGGCTCGCTCCTCATGGCTCGCTCCTCATGGCTTGCTCCTCATGGCTTGCTCCTCATGGCTTGCTCCTCATGGCTTGCTCAGCCCGCTTTCTTATAGAACCCAGGACCACCAGGCCAGAACTGGTTCTACCCACAATGGGCTGGGCCCTCCAACATCAATCACTAGTTAAGAAAATGCTCCACAGCTTGCCTACAGCCCAGTTAAAAATTTTTATTGGTCCTTTTTAAATTTCACATCATGGGCCCCAATTCCACTCATTTTCCTGTCCCTTCATATCCTTCCTCTACCCTTACAACACACCTCCAAAGAAAGCAAAAACAAAACATAAAAATAAAGAGAAAAATCTTGCTGTGGAAGCTGCAGCCTGTCACAGTACACACTTTCCCTAAGCAGCTTTACTAGCAAAGGCTCAGTGCAGTAAGTTGTTGAGTCTGCCGTGAGGTCGCTGACTTCCCCTCCACTATCAATGCAGGGTCCTCAGGGGACTCCTCTCAATATCCTGTTGTTGTCTGTATCACAGAGACTCTGCAGCTCTGGCTCTGCGGGACTGGCCCCTTCACATGGTCTGGCAGCCCACAGATGGGGCAGATGTTGGGGTGGGCCGGCTCAGAGCCCTAAATCAGGGCCTGGGTGGTAGCTGAGTTACTCAGCCTGCCAGCTCTCCCACACTGCCCGGGCGGGGATGAGGGGTGGGGGGGGGGGGAGGGACAGGCCAGTTCTACTGCACTCAGGCCCTTGGAGCAGCTCTCCAGAGCTCATGTCACCAGGACCACATCTACAGTTTGTGTTCTGTGATGCCCAGGTGAGGTGTGAGCTGCCTTCCTAAGGGCCGCAGCTGGCCAAGGGTAGGGCCAGCTCCGCAAAGCCCTCAGCCATGGCACCAAGTGGTAGCCTATGCCAGGGATGTCCATGTGGTCTTTGGTGGTAACATGGGCCATGGACCTTGATGCAGATCCCTGCTGCTCCAGGGTGCGAATGCAGACGTGGCTCTGGGTGGTAGCCTGGGCTGGAAGGCTGCTCACCATGCTTGCTTCCCCAATTCCCTCCTCTTCATAGTGCGCAAGCTGTTCTGTTTCTCTCTCTTTTCTACCTCTCCACCACATACTTGCTCATTGTAGCGGTGCCTCTTAAAGCCCAATCTATGGAGGGATTTTCTCAGTTTGGGTTCCCTCCTCTCAGGCGAGCTTGTCTCAGGTTGACATGAAATTAGCTAGCACCTGTGGTATGTGTATAGTATGCGTTGTGTGTACTGAGGGGTGGAAGATGTTTGCGGGGTGTGTGTGATGTGTGTATGGAGTTGTTGGTATGAGCTGTGGTTGTGTGTGTGTGATATATGTGTGTGTCTGCGGTGTTTGGTGTGTGTGTGTGTGGTTTGACTGTGGGCAGTGTGGTGTGTCTGTGTGCTGTGCTATGTGTGTGTCTGGTTTGTGTGGTGTTTGTATGGCGTATGAGGGATGTGGTGTGCCGTTCTTCCTGGCATAGCCTGTTGTGTAAGAAGAGGGAGAGGCCCAGCAACAGCCTTCAGGGAGCCCTTACTGCCGAAGGCCGTCCTCTGCTCACCACCCCCAAAGAGGAAGGTAACAATAAAGGTCAAGACAAAATGGCACCAAAGTGCCAGCAAAATGAAGAATGTTTAGCTGGTGGCAGTGGGCTACTGCAGGCCAGCCTGGGAATCTGGGGCAGAGCCATTCTGGCACTCAGCCCTCCCAGTTCTAAATCCAGTGCTTTCCCACCCACCCCATGGCTACCGCCAGATTCCACGGATTCTCACAGTGTAGCAGGCCTGTGCTCTCACAGGTGTCATCCATCAGTGCGCACAGCAGCCCCGCGGTCTCTGGTGCGCAGACTTGGGTGCCAAGCTTCTACTTTGTGAGTGCTTTGGGCTGATAGCAACTCTGCAGGAGCAAAGTTGGGCTGCTTGTCCCCTCAGCAGGGTCCAGGTGATGGCTCCAGGAGGAGTGGAAGCTGAGAGGCCTGACTCCTCAGGCTTGTGCAAAACTTAGCAACACCTGCTCCTCGCCGCACATTTGATTTGGAAGATGGGATCTTTGCCTCTGGTGATCTCTTTTGGGAGCTCCAGAGGTGCATCCTTTGGGGAGGCAGCCCCTGCTGAGGCCTGGGGCCCTGGAAGAACAAATGTCAGTCCCCTGGGGTACTCAAGTTCCTGCACAGATTCACTAAATTTTGTTTCTACAGGTCTAACTTTGGCTCCTGCCTTGGGACTTCTTTCTCAGCTCCAGCCCTGGACAAGGGCAGGACAAATGAACCGTGTGTTCTGGACACCCCAGCCAGTTTGTGATAGTCCTGGCTGAACCCCTACCCCACATGCTGGGCTGCAACAGTGAGAACCACATCTTGTTTGTCTGTAGAAGGAAAGACGGAGATCCTGGAGTGCCCAGCTGTGGGAGGAAGGGGGAGGGGCACCCTCGCTGTGCCCTCTCTCCACAGTCTCTGGCTCTGAAGCCTGGCAGGTCCTATGTGGGACTGGCTACATTGTGAAATCAAGAGTCCTTGAAATAACATGTTTTCCAGAAAAGTACCTTCCTTAGAGGAAACCACTTGTTCCAAGGAATAGAAAAGGGTCATTGTGTCTTGCCAGGTCCCCATTCCTGAGGTCGTGACACTTGAAAAGGGAGGCACAGTTGGAGACACAGATGGCTACAAGCCTCTGCAGACTCCCACCCAGACGGCCCCATGTAGTATACCTGCAGTTAGAAGTGCTTAACTGCCAGCAGGAATGGCTGACTGGCATGTTCCGGCACGGCCATAAAGATTTACATTAGGCAGGCTTCAAACAATAAGGTAAATTTAAACTCTGTACAAAAAAAAAAAAAATCATTTGTCACAAATTAGCAAGCAAGAAGTACAGTGATTCAGAGGACTGTCCAGCTGTATAAAACTTGACTTTTGGTAAAATACACTTCTCTGTTTGGAAGATGTGAAGAACTCTAGGCCCTGGCGAACTGTTATCTGGGTAAGTGAGACTGTGTGCTGCAACCCCCAGAAGCCCAGGTGGGAAAGCTTGCTCCTCAGGTGGCACTATTGGGGGATGGTGGAACCCTCAAGAGGCTCTTGGGTAGCCGGGGACCAGACCTGTTTTTGAAGGGCATAGTGAGACCTGGGCTTTTCTTCTTCCCCTCTTTTACCTCTTACAGTAAGGTGAGTGGTTTTGTTCCACCATGATGTGAGTTCTCAAGATATCATAGATCTAAGAGCAACAGCATTGACAGCTCCCAGAGGACTGGAATTTTCAAACCTGTGTGTAGAGGACTTTTAATCTAGCAACATGGCTGCTCTGGCAAGGGATCACATCCAAAAACCTTCTAGTTTATGTGATCTGGCTAGAATGCAGACATTCTAGCATTACAATCTGGTTGAAACATAGACATGCCCTCAATCCCAAACAATGAAGGGAAGTTTAGTTTAAAGAAGAAAGCAGCCATGTTTGAAAGTGATGTTTAGTGGGCAGACAAAGTGACAACTCAGAGAAGGTTTGACAGAATGAGTCAGAGATGGAATATGCCCAGCTCTCATGAGAACAAGACAGGAAAGAGAGGCTCCTTAGGAAGAGTGCAGGGAGAGAGGGGAAGTTTTTTACTGAGAGTTATTTTTTTAAACTGGAATAGTTTTACAGACACAGATGGCAGAGAGAACAAGTTCTACATAAGTGAAGACAGAACAAGCCAGAGAATGAAAATGAGCCAGAAAATTAAAACATATTGCTAAAATTAGTATAAGGCCAGGCACAGCAATTCAGTCAGAATCAGAGGCCAGTTTGAATCAGTCAACTTGGAGAAAAGTTTGGGCCAGAACGGCTGATTTGAACCAGCCAGCAAGAGTTCAGAAAGAGCTAGATAAGGCTTGGGAATGGCTCTCATCTCATCCCCTCATCTGAGGAAATAAAAACAACATTTACATCTAGTGCCCAACATAGTTGAAAGGAAAACCCAACATGACTGGTGAAGGAGAAAACCCACCAATGTTGCAGAAAGCAGAGGACATCTGATAGAAACATAGCAGACGTGAGGAGACACCTGACAGAAAGACACAGAGAACAGGAGACACCTGACAGAAAGACAGAGAACAGGAGACAC
>NW_026596406.1:827816-848212 GCF_907164565.1 Psammomys obesus
ACAGAGAACAGGAGACACCTGACAGAAAGACAGAGAACAGGAGACACCTGACAGAAAGACAGAGAACAGGAGACACCTGACAGAAAGACAGAACAGGAGACACCTGACAGAAAGACAGAACAGGAGACACCTGACAGAAAGACAGAGAACAGGAGACACCTGACAAAAAGACAGAGAAGAGGAGAAATTTATCTGGGATCATCTCCAGAGGAAGTATTAGTTCTTCAAGGTCAGCAGAAGCCCAAAGAGACTCAGGAGCCTCTGAAAGAGTGAATCATGGAAAGTCACCCCGAAAGACAATTTTACTGATATAGACATATATGTCTTGTTTTATATATATTCATATATATGAAAAATAGCTGTACAACAAGAAAAATAAACTATGATAGCACAAAGGCTTGAAAGACGAGAGACAGAGGAAGCAAGAGAACAGGAAGTGCGCAATTGTGAACCTATGGCACCTAATGAAACTGAGGATCAAGACAGGCAGCTCATTGAACTTCCAGATCTCCCTCTTGATGAAGTGGAGGAAAGATGGCTACCCCACTAGCTTGTCCTGTTCCCTAGGAATAAATGCCAGAAAACAGTGAAACTTCACAGAATGAACAAGTAGCCTGAAATCCTGTTAAGATACAAGATCTTAAATATTTTAAAGAATCAATAATAACTTATGGAATGCACTCATCCTATGTGAAATAGATGTTGAATACCTGGGCTATCTAAAATAGGATTATCCCCAGAGACTGGAAGGATTTAGCAATTACAACTACAATGGTTGACACGGTGGTGAGAAGAAGCAGCAATTATGGAAAATTGTGATAGTTCTAAAGGTGTTAATATCGTGAAAGGTCAATTGATAAGTGAAGGCCAATATGCTGATTTATGAAAGCAGATGCAATTTGATGACTCTACTGTACTGAGGGCTTTGTTTCCTTAAAAACCCCAGTTAAGTTAGCTGAACTCATGTTCAGTCTCATACAGATTTGCCAGGTCCATTGGCACAAGGAAATGAGAAACCGACCAATTGTCAATAGGAAATGTGCTAGAAGCCTCAAAATTTCAGGAAAAACACCATGTTAACAGTAAAAGTTTAAAGAAAAAAAATTCTATCATTTGGTAACAAGCCAAATAAATTATATATATAATGTCCTCCTTCTTCTCTGTATAACCAAACTCCATTACCCACTGGAAGTAATGCTAGGGTTACCAAAAGAAATGAAGTCTTCAGATGGATGTGTTTTATTTTGCAGAATTTGGAAAACTTAAGTATGTATAACATACCATTGATACATATTTGGGTTTCAAAGGGCAACTGATTTGAGTTCTGAAAAAGCTGATTCCGTAGTTAAACATTCATTGGAAACAATGGCAATTATGAGGAAAATGCACAAATTAAGACTGACAATGCCTCTGTCCATGTGTCCAGTAAGATGAAGCAGTTCTCTGCATATTATAACAGAAAGCACATTACAGGTATACCACACAACCCTACAGGACAAGAAGTTGTCGCAAGATCTAATCATACTTTAAAAGAAATGCTTATAAAACAAAAAGGAGGAGTTAGGACCCCCAGCGACAGACTAAACACTGCTTTGTCAACTCTAAATTTTCTTAATGCTAGTGAAAAAGGAACAACAGCAGCTGAGAGACACTGGGTTATAGAAAAACTGGAATTAGATTAACCTATACACTGTAAAGATGTATGGACATCAGAGTGGAAGCCTGAAATAGTTTGCAATGGAGATGTGGCTTTGCTTATGTTTCTACAGAAATGAAAACATATGGTTACCATCAAAACTTATAAAGATTAGATCTGACCAGGGAAGATCTCCTGCTAGCTGAGACTTGAATGTCTCTGCATAGGCAATGAATCTTTTTGGCTACCCAGTCCTCAAGACTTATTAGTACATGCCATTTTTTTTCATATAGCATGGATAGAGATTTATATTACAGTTCAAATGGATGTATAAAGTTGATAGATGCCTTTTACCTGCTCAAACATAGAGCAGAAAATCATCTTTAGCTGACTTGTGCACACACACTGTATCAATATCTATCCATCATCCATCCATCCATCCATCCATCCATCCATCCATCCATCCATCTATATCTATATGTGTGACAAATGAAGTATCCGAGATGATACAGCCTCACAGACTCCCTCAGTTACTGTTTCCTCAAGAATCTGCACCCAGTCAACTTCAAAACAGCTAGCTCAGATGGTCTATCCTCACAGACTGTTTAAGCCAGGACTTGGTTAAGCCCTGAACTTTCCTGTCACCCAGAGGCTGGACAGCAGAAGATACAGAACTTGGCCCTACTCCAGTTTTCTTAGGGTCCCCAAAAGATGCCTTCACCCCCAGATAACAGAAAGCAATTTTAAGAACACAACACCCCTATTCTCAAAAGGTAGAGTGGGTAGTTTTGGGTCATTTGTTGGGTTATAGTTGTTTGTTGTCACTTAAGGGGGTTGTTGGTCATGGTCAGAGAGCGTTCAAAGTAAAGGAGGTTAGAATCAGGGATATCTTTCTCTCTCTCTCTTTCTCTCCTCTATCATTCTTTCTCTCCTAGCTAGTGGTAGGGGAAGGAGGGAGATAGGGGAAGAGAAAAGGATATATAAATAGAGGGGACAGAGGATGATAAGATAAAAGGCAGATTGAATATACTAGCCTCATATTTTACATTGGTACGGTTATTGTATATTGATAGAAATTTAAGGTTATTTTGTTCAACTCCTGCTTAATATATTGTACATATGCCACTCATTTAAAAAATGTGATGTAAAGTTCTAGTCTTATGAAAGCTACTATTGCAAACTGTCTAGGATAACTAGAAATGTAAGTTAGTTACTTATAAATAATCTTACTTGTAGCCTTGTTAGATACTAGTTTAGTTAATTACAGAAATAAGCTTTATTTAGCCTCTTGTATATGTTTTCAAAGTTAAGCAGAAAGTAAATAGCTAGAAACAAGTGAAGCTTGTCCATTTGGATATACTGAGATATACAGGTCTTCAAACACTTCAGAGATCTATGGAAATGACATTTAAGGTGTTTTAATAATAGGCTTTTCTGACAGAGAAAGAAAAGCCAGAAAAGCCAGAAAGCCTGGCTGCACCACAAATCTACTCCAAAGATGATGGGCACTGAAGAACCTCCACTTGGAGTTTGCTTCCAATGTGGCAAAGCTACCACTGAACAAAAAACTGCCCTTATTTCTACTGCTAATAGCATGCTGTCCAAACTGTAGACAAGCAGGACACTGAAAAGTCGACTGCCCAATGTTGCAGAGATAAGGTAGGCCACTTCTTCAATATTCCTGCTTCACAGAAAAGTCTGTCAGATATTCTGGGCCTGCAGGCTGAAGACTGGATGCCTCAATGGCACAGAGAAATCTTGGGTGACTGTCCAGGTAGCCATCAACCTCTGTCATTTCTATAGTTTTGGAAGCTCCTTGCTCTGTAGTTCCTGTTTTTGTAGGTAATATGTATCCTTCTCAGGTCTTTGATGGGGTTGAAGACTAGATAGTACTTATAGTCTTACAGTTTTCCTTATTAAAGATTAAAGACATAAAAGCTTAAGTTGTTTAGGATCTAAGAAAATGTTTTAGGGTCTAAACCTAAAACATTAAGTTGATAAATGCAAGTTAAAATAAGAAAGTAATTCAGGTATCACCAAGACAGTGTAGTGAAATATTTTCTCCAGGTTTGGACTAGACATTGTGAATGTAATTCCTATATGATATTCTTATAATTGTTCTTATTGTATATAATTTATGTTAGAGAAAAAGCCATTTTTTTGAACTAAAATGGGGAAATGTAGTGAGAATTTTGGTTTCTTAAAAAGCCCCGTTATATTATGTGAATGTTTCTGTTTTAATCCCAGGTGTGGAATGCGGGCTGCTTCAGACTGTCCACAGCAGCCAACTATGACATGTCTCGTGCTCTGGCAGGGTGCGATTTGTGCCAGCTGCAGTTTAATTTTGGGAGCTCTTGAGGGGGTATAAATGGGAGAGCCCAGAGAGTGCCCGTGGCAGCTGCTGCTCCCCTGCCGCTGCCCTGTCAGCTGCTGTTTGCTGCTGCTGTATTGATGGTTTGCTGAACTACTGGAGATTCTGATGATGAAAACTAGACTTGCCTCAAGGACTCTATATCCCAAATCAGCAGGAAGTCCCCATAGAGGTCTATGCCCCCTTTCCCCTCTAATCTTTCTCTTCTCCATAGTGTTGGGGGTTGGAAGGGATTAGGGTGGAATAAAGGTTGGAAGAAAGGTAGAGGTATAAGAACCCTATAAAATAGGTTAAAAATATGCCAACGCTTCATTATTATGCAATGTACTTTAGTAGCTTTAAGAGCCCGGATAACAAGAACAAGAGAAAAGGTCTATGTACTTCACAAAAATTATGCAAAGCCCCTGGGAGACTTTCACTGATTTCTTACATAGACTAACATCCACTATAAACAGGGCAATATCATACCCAGATTTGAGACAGTGGGTAGTTGTATATTTAAGGCCAACAAACCTGTCGTGGCAGGTCCCATGTAACCAGGTTGTGGAGGAAGTAACAGACTGCACAGCTGGGACACATGTTGCGGTCACTTCTATCTTCCACACAAGGCCTTTCCAGCTGCCCATAGACCCCACCTACAGAGCGAGAGCTGTGGTGTTTCACAGGTCCTCTGTCCTTCTGAGATGCAGGCACCCTAGCATCTTAGCCATAGATAAACACTAGCTGCCTTTATATTTTAGGGTCAGTCAACTTACCTCACCTGTTTGCCACTGTCCCTGCAAAGAGGTGGCCAGCTGCTCTTCCCTTTCATCTCAGGGCCAGAGGATGTTTCTCATAGATAAACCTGAACAGAAGCTGCTGGGAGGCCTCTGTCCCCACCTCCTGACTCCTGGCATCTGTAGCTGCTGGTTAATATTCTAAGGCATCCACAGCTTACTCCCTAGAACTTTTGGATACAGTTTATTCATAAGAAGGATCCGACCACTTATAATGGATGCTATCAGGTGACCTTGAAATAACACAATTATCTTGGATGATGTGAGAGGATCCAACATAATAAAATATATTCTGTAGTATGGAAGAGAAATGCCGAATGGTTGGGTCAGGGCAATGAGATGTGAGAAGGATGCAAGGAGATGCCAGGGAATGTGAGGCAGTTTCCAGAAGCTGAAGGAAAAGGGAAGCATTCACGTCATCCCTGGGGCCTCTAGCTGGGGATGCAGCGGCTAGCACCTCTTTTGGTTGTTGTTGTTGAAGTTGCTTTTTTAGTATGTATTATTTTCCAGGAGCTATTTAAGAAATCAACAATAAAATAGGGAACGCACCTTACAGATATTTTACTCTCTTCTGGTATGTACTCCAGTGGTAGGACCTCAGGTGGTTTGAGTAGGAATGGACCCTACGGACTCATGTATTTGGACGCGAGGTCCCTCCCTAAGGAGTGGCACTGTTAGGAGGTGAGGCCCTGTTGGAGTAGCTGTGGCCTTTCTGGAGGAAGTGTGTCGCTGTGGGGGTGGGCTTGGAGCTCTCCTTTGCTTAAACTGCGCCCAGTGCGGGATCCAGTCTCCTGCTGCCTGTGGGTCAAGATATAGAACTCTCAGCTCCGTCTCCAGCACCATATCTGCCTGGATGCTATCATGCTTCCTGCTATGACAGTAACAGACAAAGCTTCTGAAACTGTAAGACAGCCTCAGTTAAAAGCTTCCTTTGTAAAAGTTGCCAGGGTCATGGTGTTTCTTCACAGCAATAAAACCCTAACTAAGCCAAACTCCAACAAAAATATTTATTTTGTTTGGCTTCAATTATAAACCTTTCTTTTCATGAAATATGTTTCAATGAAAGTAATGTTCATTTAAAAACTATCTTTATATTGCTTAATTAACCGAGACGGAGTCTTGCTGTGTAGCCCAAGCTGGCCTCCCTGCAGTCCTCACCATTAGCATCTCAGCGCTGAGATTATAGGTGCGTGCTATCTGAGCAAAGCTGCAGAGGTTGGAAACTGCCACCTATTAACCCACCTTGTGTATGCACCACGACATACACACTTCTCTGTTGGTGAGTACTCGTACTCAGTCAGCAGCACAAACCAACAATGCCCTTGAACCAGCAACCCTCCTTAGTACCGTTCTCGGTAGCCAGGAAACAGGTGATGTTTGATGGACACTGGTCTGAGAGCTAAGAAAGGCTGTGAGCTTGGGGGATGAGGTCTGTGGACAATCTTAGGGGTGGGGATAAGAAGAGAAGGATTGCATTCACACACAAGAGCAGTAATGGTACGGTGGTCAGGCCCCGGTCAACTAACACCCCAATCTTACCCTATGGAGACAGGATACATGAGTCCAAACTTGTAAAGCAAAGCTGTTCTCGGAGTATTATTTTAATTACAAAGTAGCGTAAAGATCCAAGTGCCCATCAGCAGGGAAACATATGAGCAAACTTTGGTACATCCACAAAGTGGAATAATGGAAACACGCGTTGGCTTGGCCACTGGCCACAATAAATAGAGGAAAATACAGCAAGTTACAGAACAGCTTCGGAAAAAGGGCCCCAGTCAGGCGTGGGAGCCTGTGCTTGCCATGCCAGACCTTGAGGCAGGAAGATTAGGAATTCAAGCTCACCAGCTGATCAGTGGATTTGAGGCCAGTTTCAAACACAAATCAAGAAGCCAAGAAACAGCAACAAAAGAGATTTGAAAATAAAAATGAGACTCTTCCTTTATACAAATAAAGGCTAGAGGTTTGGCTCAGCGGTTAAGAGTCTTACTGCTCTTAACCTCCTGCAGAGGATACCAGTGTGGTTTCCAGAACCCACAGGGCTGTAACTCCAGTTCTGGGGCAGCTATGCTCTCTTCTGGCCTCCTCCAGCTCCTGCACACACATGATACACACATACACTAGGGAATACACACTTATATACAAAATAAATATTTTTAAAAACTTCCTAATTAACATACTACGTCTGTGTTTGTGTGACTAATGGATAAAAGCTTGGAAGGACATGACAGCCTCAGGGGGACAAGTTTGGAAGGAGGAGACTTGACTTTTACTTTTTGTACCTTCTGAATGTCTCATTATTTGAATAAGCATGTGTGGCTTTTTATCATGTGTAGCAATTATCTGTCTATCTGTCACCTATCTATCTATCTATCTATCTATCTATCTATCTATCTATCTATCTATCATCTATCTATTTATCTATCTATCTATCTATCTATCTATTTATCTATCTATCTATCATCTATCTATTTATCTATCTATCTATCTATCATCAATCTATCTAATTTTGAGAGGGGGTCTCTCTACATATCCTTGGATGTCCTGGAACTCACTATGTAGACCAGGCTGGCCTTGAACTCACAGAAATTGGCCAGCATATGCCTTGCAAATACTGGGATAAAAGACATATGTCACCATGCCTGGCTGTGCAGCATTTTTTTTTAAAGTGTGGTACCAAGGTTATGAAAAGCAAGCCTGACTATTTTCATTTCTGATAAGCATTACTGTTTTCACAAAGGGCCTGCTGGCCTAGGGGACACTCAGATCTATACTCAGCAAGGACACTCAGGACACAGAGGGACAGACAATCAAAGTCCTTTTCTGCACACACTCATCAAGGACACGAGTTGAGGTGAATCTTCCAAATAGGAAAATGGAGCCATTCACAGCCTCCCAGCATTTTAAGCGACTACTCAAGTTCTGGAGGAAAATGGCCATTTTGTGCTATGTTTTGTGGCACTTCCAGACTAAAGGATAACTTTTGGGCCTTATTTCCATGAGCTTTGACCTTCTTCATACTTCCTAGTCCCCTTCGGGCAATCTGTACCTCTCTCGATGAAGGATAGTCTTCTGACTTACGCCCAGTGCCAGCTCCTTACAGAACAGAGATACATCTGTATCTCAAAGTTCCCGCACTTGGGGGAGATGGGCACTGGCAGAGTGCTGGTCCCAGGACAGCAGCCAAAATCCAGGCTCCAGCCTCAGCTTTGACCATCTGGCTATTCTTACAAAGTGCTTTAGTCGGCTCTCCTCAGCTGTGACAAAACCCACAAGACCAGTGACTTGAGGTAGGAAGTGTTTACTTCAGTCCATGGTCACTTACCCCTGTTTTGCTTTGGTCTTATGATGGCACACGATATCATGGCAGGAGAATATGTCACAGGAAACAGCTCACTCCATGGAAGCCAGGGAACCAAAAACAAGAAAAGGGCCGGGTGCCGTGGCCCACACCTACAATGCCAGCACTCAGGCAGGCAGAAGCAGGTGGATCTCTGTGAGTTTGAGGCTAGTCTGGTCTACAAAGAGAGTCCAGGACAGTCAAGGCTGTCCTGTTTTGAAAAACAAACAAGGAAGGAAGGAAGGAAGGAAGGAAGGAAGGAAGGAAGGAAGGAAGGAGGGAAGGAACAAGAAAAGGTGCTAACATTCTTCACAGACATTGCCCTGAATTACCTAGCTTTCTTGCACGAAGCCCCACCTCCCCAGGGGTTCGTTGCCTTCCTGGGCACCATGGGCCTCTGGAGTGCATTTAAGATCCAAGCTAGAGCACGAAGGTTGCTGCTGGTGTGCGGTCAGCCTCTCCCAAGCAGGGCTGCAAAGCCTCTGGAGGAAGATGAGTATGCGCGTGGAGGACAGCTTTCCAGGGCTTCCACTCGGCCACCCCCTGCTGTTCTCTCAGCCCCTCCACAAGCCTAGATCCAGCATTCACATTAACAACAGTTTATACAGGAGGAAACTGACACAGATACTCTGAAACCTGCCCCACCCAAGATACAAAAAGGTGCAAATTTGAGGTTAGAGTTACGGCTCCTTGTTTTCTATCTCCTTCAGATGGAGACCCTGCACCCTCTCTTCTAAAGAAAGGCCTCAAAAAAAATTATGGGTCTCAAAGCAAAACAAAACCAGAGAGAAGCAAAACTCCACTTTCCCTCCTCTCAACTGTTATTTCTGAGGCGGTGGCTTTCTGTTTTGGAAAAAGATCTGTTGCTTTAAGAACAGTTTGGAAGCCTGTGGCTCAGAAGAATGTTTCCAGAGTCTGAGCTGAGCTGTGCATGGTAGTATGTGCCAGGGATCCCAACCCTGGCATGGAGGCAGGAGGAGCAAGAATTCAAGGTCAGCCCTAGTTAAGTGAGACCCTGCCTCAAAAAACAAAACAGGCCAGGTACACTTTTAATCCCAGTATTCAGAAGGCAGAGGCAGGAGGATCTCTGTGAGTTCCAGGACAGCCATGGCTACACAGTGAGACTCTGTCTCAAAAAGAAAAGAAAACAAAACAACAGCAAAGAAAAAAAAAGTCCAAGAAAATAGCAAGTTAGAGGCTAGCCTGGGGTACACAAGATTCAATGTCAAAAACAAGGGAGGAGATTTACATAAAATAAATGCCAGTTTTAAAGGCTTACTTAAAAATGGAGAAAGAGCTCATCAACATTTAATATGCTCTATCTGGAGGTGTTGGTCTGTTCATTGTGACAAATATTACTGAGGAGAAGTAAGCTTTCTCTGAGGTTGACTGCCTTATTAAGAGTTTGCCTGGAACAGGGTGGACATCTGAAGAGGGAGAAAATAGGGAACAAGCCAGGAGCCTACCACAGAGGGCCTCTGAAAGACTCTACCCAGCAGGGTATCAAAGCAGATGCTGAGACTCATAATCAAACTTTGGGGAGAGTGCAGGGAATCTTAGGAAAGAAGGGGAAGACAGAAAGACCTGGGGGGGGGGGGCAGGAGCTCCACAAAGAGAGCAACAGAACCAAAAAATCTGGGCCTGGGGGTTATTTCTGAGACTGATACTCTAACCAAGGACCATGCATGGTGATAACCAAAACCCCTGCACAGATGTAGTCCATGGCAGCTCAGTGTCCAAGTGGGTTCCTTAGTAATGGGAACAGGGACTGTCTCTGACAGGAACTCAGTGGCTGGCTCTTTGATTACTACCCTCTGAGGGGGGAGCAGCCTTACCAGGCCACAGAGGAAGACAATGCAGCCAATCCTGATGAGACTTGATAGGCTAGGGTCAGAGGGAAGGGGAGGAGGACCTCCCCTATCAGTGGACTGGAGAAGGAGCATGGGATGAGATGAGGGAGGAAGGGAAGGAGGAATTTAATATAAAAGATATATTAAAAAAACAAAGAAAAAAAGGAGTTTGCCTGGAATCAGGTTCAGTGGTACGCACCTGTCATCCTAGGGAATGCTTTTCTCTGCGGACTCCTCTCACTGGCCCTTGTTTTCTCCTTAAATGATCAAAATATATTTGTCCATTTATCCTAGGCTAGACTTTGCTTCTGAACCGGTATTACTCTTACTCACTGGGATTTTAGAGCAGTTTCTGACTCATGGTGGAGTGTCTACCCCTAGGCACAGCCTTGCTGTGTATTTCAACTGCAATGTTAGGAAGGTCTGTAGCCCAGACTGACTCTCCAGACGCCGTGATCTTTACTGGGAAGTTCCCACCTGGGGTTAACACTCTTCTACCAAGCTTAACAGAGCCCCTTGTCGAAACAGCCTATTTAAGAGCCTTCATTGCTTCCAATGTTTTATTCATTTCTCTGATAGCCCTCAAAGGACCTGTGTATGCCCTACGTGTATAAACTCATTAAGGTAATTTTTAGGAATGACACAGTGAAGAGCCACCAGGCCACCAGGGCAGGCTTAGAAGCCTCGGGTTTGCCTTTTACTCCTCTATCTGTTTTCTTTAACCCCACCTACAAAGCCAATTGCCTCTGTTCAGTGCAGTTTGTAGAATGAACTATTTTTGGATAAGGTCAACTAGAAGCTAGCCTTTATGACTCGGGTCTGTGATCCCAATGACTCAGGAGACAGAGGCAGGAGGATTGTCTGCGTTACAGAATGAGTTAGGGCCAGTATGAGCAATTTTGGTGACTTTTTTTTTCTCCAAATAATAACAATAAAGCAACCACAACAAGATGGCTGAGGCTAACCCTGGCGAGGTGCTCTGGGTTCCAGGTCCAGTTCCAGGTGTTTATATTTACATGAAGCCTGTTGTAGTATTGTCTTTTGCTGGTTCCTATTTTTAAAATGACCACAGCAGGGTGTCAGGGCGTATTCAAGTGGTGACCAGTAAAAGAGATCGAGCTGCAGGGATGGGGCAGGGCAGAGGAGGACCATGTCTGTAAGCAAGAGTCTTTTAAAAATCAGTGTACTTTTAATTGTTTCTTATTTATGTGTATGGTGTTTTGCTGGCATGTATGTCTGTGTGCCATGTGTGTGCCTGGAGTTCTCAGAGGTCAGAGGAGGGCATGGGATCTCCTGGAACTAGAGATACATACAGTTGTGAGCTGCCATGTAGATGCTGGGGACTGAATCCGGGTCCTTTGGAAGATCAGCCAGTGCTCTTACCCACCAAGCCATCTCTCCAGCCCTCCACATAGAGTCTCTTGGAAAATGTTTCTGACGTTCACTTTATGCAGGAAGACCCCGGAAAGCACAGACGCACTTTATTCTGCCAACTGAGGGTCTGGCCCTGAAGGCTGGAGGGGCTCAGGATTCAGCCTAGAGAAGGGTTCTGGGAGATGGGAGGCCTCATGCATTGAAATTTTAAAAAGAGTTTAGGTTACCTCTTGGAGGATCCCAGGGAAACCAGGTCCCAAGGCTGAGAATCCCACCCTACAGTCAACAGTAACCACCCATGCAAGAGGGCTGGACTTACAGCTGCGTCTCCACAGGGTCTCTGTACTGCCGGGAGAATTGAGGCAAAGCATGTTTAGAATGAACAGCAGAGCTAAAGGCCAGTCTGCAGATCAGCACCAGCCCATAAGGTGGTCCAGATCTGTTTTTACAAGTGAGGAACGTGAAGACAAAGCGTGTGTGAGTATGTGTGTTCGCACTACATACGACATGCTGAATGTTCACAATGTAGAGTGCCTTCTCTTTACTCTGACAGCATAACAGAATGTCCTCTCTTGCTATGTAGTAGTTGGGGTTGTTGTTGCTCTATATCTTGGGGAAAAATCATATAAATTGTCCTTAAAAGCTAATCCTGGCTGTTGATTTTGGAAATCTGTTAACCACTGAAAATGGAGGAAAAAAAGGGGAAGGAAAGGGAAGGGAAGGGAAGGAAAGGGAAAGGGAAAGAAAAAAGGAAGGGAAGGGAAAGGAAGGGAAAAAAAAAAAAAGACAAGACAAGACAAGACGCTATGGCCATCTCTGAATCAAACGGCTCAGGATCTGTAGTTCCTTGCAACGGCCACCAGAGGCCACTATTGTGCACAAATTTGGAAACTACGCAATTGTGCCCTGTGGAGAAACCAGGAATATGATTCTCTCTAAATTCTATTTTGAGATTTATTTTTTATTTTATTTTTTATTTTCTTTATCACCGAGCCATCTTTCTAACCCCTATACTTTTACAAATTGTGGTAAGTCACCCGCAACACAACACATTCTCGTTTTAAACGCTTCTCCCTGTAGTAGGAATTGAACCCAGGCCTTTGTAGCTGCTGCCTCCCTCCCCCACATTTCCATCCAGTTACGGATAGAGTTCAGTGGTGTTGGGTACATTTTCAGCCTTGCATAACTCCGTTTCCACCGTCTCCGTAACGATGCCCATCCTACTGAACTGAAACTATGCCAGTTACACGGTAATTCCTTCCTGTCAGTGTTTGTCCTTTTATGATCTGCTTACTTCACCTAATGGGACATCTTCAATGTTGATCCATGATGTAGCAAGTACCAAAACGTTCTCTTTTAATGGTAATGGTAATGGTAATGGTATTTTGTGTATAAAATAACATTTTTGTTTGTTGTTTGTTTGTTTTCAAGACAGGCTTTTTTTCGTAGCCTTGGATGTCCTGGAACTTCCTCTGTAGACCAGGCTGGCCTCGAACTTACAGAGATCTGCCTGCCTCTGCCTCCTGAGAGCCGGGATTAAAAGGGTGTGCCACCACAAGGCACAAAATAACTTTCAATATTTAAATTTATTTTATTTTATTCTTCCGCTTTTTGAGATAGGATCTTGCTAAGCTGCCCAAGCTGAGCTGGAACTCACTATGTCACCTGGGCTGGCTGCAAACTTGGGATCTTTCTGCCTTAGCCTCCTGAGTCCCGAGACTCTAAGTCTGGTTCTCGAAACTTGTATGGGAACAAATTTCAGCCACAGTAGAAATGCAGAGAATAGCATGATACCCTGACAGGAGCCTGTTGTTCCCCACTGTCCACACAGTCGTCTGGTCTATTGCATGCACACCACTCATACCTTAAGAAGGTAATTCTAGAAATGCCAGTAACCTGCAGGCATGTGAATAGATCTAAAAGATGAGGTTAGTATTTTAAACATAACTAGAATATTTTTATCATACCCCAAAACATTTAATTATGATTCCATAGTACAATTAACTCCTAAACCTCTGCCCACCTTTCTACATAACTTTTCATGCTTATTTTCTTATATTTATAATTGATCACTTTAAGCTTGCAAAGGTCTGGTTGTGGTAGAGGGACCTGGTTCTGAACCAAGAGAAATGGGATTTGCGTGGATCAGAAATCCTTCCTGGATGTGAAGGAATCTTTGCCATGCTGTCTGTTCCAGCTGTTTGTTCCCCTATAGAAGAAGAGCTGGCGAAAGATGGAGGCAGTGTAGGGAGCGGCTGAGGACCTTGTGAAGATTCACTTCTGCTCGAAGTTCTGGGCTCTGCTTCCTCCTTCTCCAGGAACACATAGTAGCTTAGTTTTTTTAATGTTATTATTTTTTTATTTTTAGAAATTACAGTTTATTCACTTTGTATTCCAGCTGTAGCATCCTCCCTCATCCCTTCCCAATCCTACCTTCCCTCTCTCACCTCCTCCCATGCCCCTCCCTTAGTCCACTGATAGGGAAGGGCCTCCTCCTCTTCCCTCTGACCCTAGCTTATCAGGTTTCATCAGGACTGGTTGCATTGTCTTTCTCTGTGGCCTGGTAAGGCTGCTCCCCCATCAAGGGGAGGTGATCAAAGAGCCAGCCATTGAGTTTATGTCAGAGACAGTCCCTGTTCCCATTACTAAGAAACCCACTTGGACACTGAGCTGCCATGTGCAGGTGTTCTAGGTTATCTCCATGAATGGTCCTGGGTTGGAGAATTAGTCTCAGAAAAGACCCCTCTGCCCAGAAGTTTTTGATCTGTTGGTCTCCTTGTGGAGCTCCTGTCCCCTCCAGGTCTTTCTCCCATTTCTTTCCTAAGATTCCCTGCACTCTGCTCAAAGTTTGGCTATGAATCTCAGCATCTGCTTCAATCCCCTGCTGGGAAGTCTTTCAGAGGCCCTCTGTGGTAGGCTCCTGTTGCCTGTTTTCTCCCTCTTCTGATGTCCATCCAGTTTGCCTTTCTGAGTGAGTATTGATCATCTTATCCAGGGTCCTCCTTCTTGCTTAGTGTCTTTAGGTGTACAGATTTTATTATGATTATCCTATATTATATGTTTAATAGCCACTTGTAAGTGAGTATATCCCATGTGTGTTTTTCTACTTCTGGGATACCTCATTCAAGATGATGTTTTCTAGTTCCCACCATTTGCCTGCAAATTTCATGATTTCCTTGTTTTTAATTGCTGAGTAGTATTCTATTGTGTAAATGTACCACAAATTCTGTATGCATTCCTCAGTTGAGGGACATCTGGGTTTTTTCCAGATTCTGGGTATTACAAATAAAGCTGCTATGAACATGGTTGAGCAAATGTCCTTGTTGTAGTAGCTTAGTGTTGAGATGGTTCAGAAGATCACATTTTGAATGCACTCAGAGCTTGAAAAGGAAAAGCTTAAGAATAAAACAAAAAGAAAAATTAAATGAACAAGAAATGCTGGAGAACTATAAGACAGAGACAAGGAAGCCAGCAAAGGTGGGGGAGGAGAGTGTTTCTCTGTTGGGAGCATGGGCTGTTCTTTTCAGAGCTCAGTTAGTTGCCTAGATTCTGGTCCCATGGTACTACCACACTCCTGTGGCTGCAACCCCACACTCCTGGGGGTTTAACACCCCCTTCTGCCTGCCCCATTCCATATGCTTGAGCTCATAGGAGTAAATACATCTTTCAAATAGAGGGAGAAAGGTTAGAAAACCAACATGAAAGAAGGGGTTTGGGGCACGCTCAGGTAAAGCTTTTGTCTCTTGTTGTTATTATTTTATATGAAATTAGAGCAGGAGACAAACACAGGATACCTAGCATTTTAAGGTATCTATTCTTTTTTTTTTTTTAAACTGTGTAGCCCAGGCTGGCCTCGAACTCGTGATCCTCCTGCCTCTGCCTCCTTTAGCAAATCCTACCAGTGTGTGCCACCACAACCGGCAAGGTATCTATTCTTATTTGATCCCCTACATTCAATACTTGAAGTTTCACAGGTCAAACCAAGAATTTCTAGTCCTGAGTTTCTTTTACCTGAGAGTTAGCCCTTTAATTTATGCGAGTCAATTGACTTGTGTGCCTAAGTGAAACAAACCCTTTACTTTGTAAGATAACTTTAAAAATTAGTTAAAAAAGATTTTATAGAATTCAAATTTCAAATTTATTTAATTCAAAATTCTATATGACTGTAAAATTATCCAGTGAAATGTAATGATTTATAATACATTTGCTTAAAGGCCCAAAGTAAGTTTCGCATCAACTCAGGCAAGACTGGTCTTTTCAGTACGGAAAGGCTCAAGCATTTCAGCTTAGCTTTAGCAAAAGCAAATATTTAGATTCTAAGAGTAAACATTTAAATCCAGAGTCCATTAGATTAAAAAGTTAGCAAACTAAAGCTGCCTTGCTAGTTAATGTCCCTAAAGGCAAAATCTAAGTCACATGTCTATTGACCTGGAACCCCCCCGCCTTTTTTTTGGCTTTACACAATCATATTTATAATTCTTGCAATAAGGGGATTTTAAAAAACTAGTCTCTTTCATCTACATTCCCACAAAAAACTATTGAAAGTGCCAATTTCTGCTCAGTTGTTTTTTCCTTTGCTTTAAAAAAAAAAAAAGGTGCCAGGAACCCCACCCCACCCACTGCTGGGTAACAGTCAATCATTTGTGGTTCCTGGCTCAGAACAGGCTTTCATGCTTAGGAAAACGCTTTGCAATGAATGGGATCTTGGTCTCTACTCAAAACAAAAAATGGCTAAAAACAGACTTCAATTTATTTTCAAGTCCTATGGCTAAATTCCTTTAATTCCTAACTGGTGAAAATATTGGCAAACTACTGGGTTTTACTTGGGGTCGGAGTGACTTCTTTGGTGTGTGCCTACAGGCCCTGGTAAAGCGCCGTTTGAGATTTTTTCAGAAGGTCACCAATTGGAGCTCAAAACGAATAAACATTGACCCTGAAGTACAGTGTCCAAGGAGATGCAGGAGTACCTCAATTAAAAGAATAACTAAGGGGATGGAGAGATGGACGGCTCGGCAGTTAGTACTGGCTGCCTTTCCAGGATAGGGTTTGGCTCCCAGAACCCACATGGAGGTTCAAAAACATCTATGACTCCAGTTGGACACCCTCTTCTGCTACCAAGAGCAAGCGCCAGGCTCATAAGTTGCACACAGAGAGACATGCAGACAAAACACCCACATAACATAAAACAAGAATAACTAAGTAGAATCATTTTGAGATTGGCCATATCAAAATTTACTTCCCCAAACAAACAAATTTACAGGCCCATGGAAGAATGGCAACCACTCTTAGCTACCGAGACATTGATCCAGACCCAGAATTTATTTTTATAATAAAAAAGTCAAGTTCCAGTGCTCCAGATACATAATGAGAAAGTTACTTTATTTTCTGATAACTTTTTAGACAAGTTAAGGAAAACCTTTTAATTTTATGAGTTATTTACGTCAGTGTTGAGGTTATAACGTTAAAGTGTGTGTGTGTAAAACACCAAGATGAAGAGATGGCTCAGCAGTCAGGGACCTGCTGCTCCTGCAGAACATCTGGGAAGGTCGCAGAACCTACAGCAGGTGTCTCACAGCATCTATAACTCCAGCTTTCCGGGATCCAATGCCTCTGTCCTCCATTGGCGCCAGGCACGCATGCGATACACAATGCTGTCATGTACGCATGAAATAAAACACTCAGATGCATAAAGGAAAAACAAATTTAAAAATGTATTTAAAATTAAAATAAAACGAGAACAACTTAAAGTGGGTTGACACTTGAGGTTTAAGTGAAATAGATCTGAAATCATTAGCAGCAGGATGCTAGCGAGCTAAAGGCCATCATGGCTTTGAAGAGTGGCACACTTCAAATGTCATTTCAGGGTTTTGGGTGCCCAAGATCTGTTCCTTGCGAATCAAATCTGCAGTTGCTGATGGGAATGCTGCCCTTGGGAATACCGATGGGAATGTATGTCCACCACAGAAGTCCTTAGTCTCAAAAGCTGAGACAGAAATAAAAAGGCACCTCCCCAAAGCCTCTGGTAGTCTGGTAGAGTCCTAGAATTGGCTCACTCCCTGGACAGGGCAGAAGTCCCAAGCACAGGCAGCCTCTGGTGAGTCTGTCTCTAGCAATGCTTGAAGGCAATCTTCCTTCTCCAGTGAGTGGGAAGCCTTTGGATCTGAACTGGAACACGGGCATGCTTATGGTGGTTTGAAGATGAATGGCCCCCTTAGACTCATATATTTGAATGCTTCGTCATCAGGGAGTGACACTATTTGAAAAGGGTTAGGAGGTGTGGTCTTACTGGAGTAGGTGTGACCTTGCTGGAGGAAGTGTGTCACTGAGGGTGGGCTTTGAGGTTTCAGAAGTTTATGCCAGGCCCAGTCTCTCTCGGTGTCTCTCTCTCTGCCTGCACGTCAGGATGTAGTTCACGACTACCTCTCCAGCACCATGTTTGCCTCCTGGCTGCCATGCTCTTATCTATGATGATAGTGTACTAAACCTCTGGCACTGTCAGCAAGCTCCCAATTAAATGCTTTCTTTCATAAGAGTGCCTTGGTCATGGTGTCTCTTCACAGCAATAGAACAGTGACTGACACAGTGTCTGCTAGAGCTGTTGACTCTAGCCTTCAAAAGCCAGCACGCTACCTTTGATTTGGTTCAAGTTGCAATGTGTTCTCAGGAAGCTCATTTACTAGCACAGAGAATTGTTATTACATCACCCCTAAGTGTGTCTCATCTCTGAGATACAAAAGTGAAGGTTTTATTTCTGTACATTTTAGAAGCATGTCTCAGAAGATAAAAGACAATTCTGTTATCTGGAAAAAGTCAATGAAACCAATCTTACATGCAAATTTATTGTTTTGATGCACACAGTCAGCTAGTATCCAGTATCATAATTATAATTACAGTGCCCATGTCATCAGAACCTGAGTGGAAATTAAGAATAAAGACTGTGCAGACTCTTATCCAGGAATTCACGTGTCAGAGGGTCTGGACTGTATAGGTGTTGCAGGATATTTGACCACTGTGAACCCCGAGATTGTGTTGCTTAGTGGGGAAAAACCTGTTTCTAGTTGTGGTGTGGCTCAGCTCTAGCACACACCTTTAATCCAAGAGCTTTCTGCTTGAATTAAATAACATCAACCGTAGGCCAAGAGGGGGAGCAAGCAACCAGTTGACAGGAAGTGGACATATGGAAAAACCATAAAGGATAAGAGGAAGTCAGGGCAGGACTCCACAAGGAGAACAACAGAACCAAAAAATCTGGGCCCAGGGTCTTTTCTGAGACTGATACCCCAACCAAGGACCATGCATGGAGATAACCTAGATCCCCTGCACAGATGTAGCCCGTGGCAGCTCAGTGTTGAAGTGGGTTTCCTAATAAGGGGAATAGGGGCTGTTTCTGACATGAACTCAGTGGCACTCTCTCTGATCACTTCCCTGTGAGGGGGGAGCAGCCTTACCAGGCCACAGAGAAGGACAATGCAGCCAGTCCTAATGAGACCTGATAGGCTAGGGTCAGAAGGAAGGGGAGGAGGACCTCCCCTATCAGTGGATTAGGGGAGGGACATTGGAGGAGAAGAGGGAGGGAGGAGGAGAGGGAGGGAGAGCTGGATTGGGAGGGGATGGGGGGGCTACAGATGGAATACAAAGTGAATAAATTATAATAAATAAAAAATTAAATTAAAAAAATAAAAAGCCAAAAAAAAAGAAGAAGAAGGAAGTCAGGAGGATGGCTAGAGAGATGCGCAGGAAGTGGGAGGGAGGGGCATTTGGTTTAAGAGTTTTTTGAGATGGTGTGGGGAAACAGGTTTCCTTTTGCCTTCAGAGATGTCGACTGAGTAGGAAGGTCAGCCGGGTGTTTCTCTGCCTCCCTAAGCAGGCTTTCACCCCAGCATCTGGCTCCTCAGTCTTTAATGGTAAAAGTGAGTGTTTGTGATTTCGTTAAAAACAACAGATAGGCAGAGCCCCTAATTCAGTCCTGTGACAGTGATTTCATCATTAGTCAGTAGCTGTGTAAGACTGTCCTGGCCACTAAGCAGTCATCAATGCATAAAAAAGATAAAACCTTTAATATTTATTTTATTAATTTATTTTCTAGTTAGCTGAGTGAGTTTCTGTTAGTGCAGGGTTTTGCTTTGCTTTGTTTGTGGTGATGAGGATGGAATCTAGAGCCTTCTGAATGCTAGTAGCTTTTTCCCATTGAGCTACAGCCCCAGGCTTCCCATTTTTTTTCTTTTGAAAAAGTGTCTTATTGTGTAGCCCAGGTTAGTCTCATATCTCAACCTCTCTAGTGCTGAGATTCAGGGACATGCCACCATACCTGGCTCAGAGGTAGCAGCACTTATATCAAGAACAAAACAATCCAGATATGACAGGGCCATGGCAATCCTGAACTCACGGCATCTGTCTCTGTAGGACTAGGAACACACAAGAAGTCAGGTCCTCCTACCAGTCAGTTACAGGCGTGGAAAGAGTCACCGATTCTGCTGCTTACGGCTGACCTATTGGCAATTACAGGTCCTGAAAAAAGAAAAGAAATAATAAGCAGCTGTGTCCACTGCTGAGCCCTTCCTTAGTTCAAACCAGGGCCACACAGGCAGCCCTTCTTATTAAATGCTTCAGGACACTGAACAAAAACTAGTAAATGTGAGGGAATTTTTTGTAAGGAAGGAGAGGGTCTGGCAGAGATGGTGTAGGGGGATTTAAGGAAGAATTTTGATAGGGAAAATAAGCAGAATATATTATATACATGTATGGGATTGTTAAAGAACAGAAATTAAATAAAAGGAAACTGCAATGGGGAGATAGAACCGTAGGGATCTTGTGACAGAAACTGCTGAGTGTTTCTCAATATCTGTTTTTTTGTTTTTTTCAATAATTGAAGAATCCTCAATTTTTAGCTGAATGTTCATTTCTAGAAGCCCTCAACAGCAGTGTGATGATGTTGGAGGGGCAAATATTATGCCCTGATATGGGAACCTAATGTTTGTCTTTCCACAGACATTTCCATTTTCTCTACACACACACACACACACACACACACACACACACACACACACACACA
>NW_026596406.1:848222-866516 GCF_907164565.1 Psammomys obesus
CACACACACACACACACACACACACACACACACACACACACACACACTCACCATACACAGAGAGACATTCTCTGCTTTCTCTTTCTACACACCCGTTTTCTCTCTCCACATGTGCACATACATTCTTTCTCTACTCTTTCTGTATACATATGCTCTCTCTCTCTTGCACACACCACACACACACAGACACACACACGCAAATGCAAATGCACACACACACAGAAACACACAACAAGAAGCAGGAAGACCATTATTTGTGAACCAGAAAGACCAGGGGAACTATTCCCAGGAATGGGGATAAGTGGCAGGATGACCTTGACCTTCTGACATCCCGAGCGGGAGGAACTGAATATTGTTTAAGCCTATGGTATTCTGTGACAGCCAAGGTGGCTGAGACCCAGGCGTCCACAATCGAGACTACCATTAGCTTAGAGATTCGACTGACTTACCATTAATCATTAATGGTAATCTCTTACCATTAGTAAGAGATTCTGAGAAACAGCCTTGATGTTTGGGCTATAAACACAACTAAAGCATAGGCGCTGGCTCAAGGATTCCTTTACTAAGGAACAGTTGGCCTTTACTGCTTTTGTTTTGTTTTGTGACAGGGTCTCACTGTGTAACCGTGGCTGACCTGGAACTTGCCATGTAGACTAAACTGGGCTTGAACTCTTAGAGATCCACCTGCCTCTGCCTTCTGAGTGCTGGGATTAAAGATATGCTACATCACTACCAGTCTGTCTCCCCCACCCCCCTTTGGTGGCTGTTTCCACCCTAGGACTGGGAGTGTGGTTTGAGGGGGTCACATCACAGGCTCTGGCTGACTTGCACTATGAGGTAAGGTCTGTAGCACAGGAACAGTGAAGTCAGAGCCGGAAGCAGTGTGAGTCGGGATGCTGAGGTAATCAGGACTAGAGCCTTGGCTCATCCGTCCTCTCTAGCTTTACACCAGACAAAGAGCTACGCTCTGTCATGTGTAAGCTGCATAACCGTGAGGCTCCACTATTCTCAGTTAAACCCAATTGTTGCTGGTAAACACCCTTTCCTTTATGTCAGCGTGACTTCATGGGCCTTTGTCAGTGGGTCTTTA
The DNA here is from genome assembly GCF_907164565.1 of Psammomys obesus. NCBI lineage: Eukaryota > Metazoa > Chordata > Mammalia > Rodentia > Muridae > Psammomys > Psammomys obesus. Next base: position 849,313 of record NW_026596406.1, read on the forward strand.
GGTCATTTCCCTTTAATTGTCAGAGGCCAAAGTCTGGTCTCCCAGATCACAAACAGCCTGTTGAGGAGCAGTCTTCCTGCCTGCAGCAATGAGTGGAGACTGGCCCAGCTACAGCTTTTGAAATAGTTTTCAAAGTAGTGGCTGGAAGCCCAGCAGGAACAATATGACTCAGTTTTCACTCTGCAGGACGATGCTAATCCCAAGCCATACCTTTTCACGTAAAGGTGATCTTCAGTGTTGGATGGGGCCATTAGGTGAAGGAAAAAATCTCCCCCTCTTAAAAATTATCTTAAAAATGTGTATGTATGGCTGTTTTGCATGCATGTATGTCTGTACAGCACATGCCTGTCTGGTACTCAGAGAGGCCAGAAGAGAGCATCAAGGATTGCTTGATCATTGTCAGATGGTTGTGGGCCACCATGTGTGCGCTGGAACTCAAACCTCAGTCCTCTGGGAGAGCCGCATGCGCTCTTCACCACCGAGCCACCTCTCCAGCCTCCCGGCCTCCTTGTCTCACTGTGTAACCCTGGCTGGCCTTCCGACTTGTAATCCTTGAGCCTCTTAAAGTGCCTCTTAAAGTGCCAGCTAGTAGTATGTACTAGCACATACTTTAATTGTGGCACACACCTTTAATCCAGCACCCGGGAGGCAGAGTGAGTTCCAGGACAGCCAGGGCTGTTAGAGAAACTCTGTCTTGAGAAACCAGAAGAAAAAGTATATGCTACTATGTATGCCTGCCATTAAAAATCCGCTCCCTCCGTCCCATGAGACAGAGCTCCTGTTGCAGTCTGGATGAGAGCCCCTGGCCTCTACCACCTTAGTGCTGAGACTGTAGGCACATGCCACTGAAGAGTTTAAGTTCTTGACTGGGAGCTGAATTCAGGTACCAGGAAATATGACAAAATGTGCACTTGGCAAAAACAAAGTTAACTCTCCTAGCAACAGCCTCCAGGAAATATCACAGAATAAATACTTTATAGAAAATAGAGACAATCTTCCTGGCAATAATCAATGAAAATCGGCTGGGAAAATCCTCCCCAATGTTTCAGATATAGTTCAGAAGAATAGCAATTGTGATTGTATGTCTTAGGTAATTGTGATCCGGAGAAGGTCACCTCACCCCTCTAACTTTTACCTAATCCTGTAACATCAAGGCATATGCCCTCCCCCCATTTGCTGTCATGGAAACATGTGCCCCCTGCTTGCTGTCATGGAAACCCCCTGCTCATAGACTTTCCCTTTAAAAATCCTGTTCACTCAGAGAAGGGTCCCACTTCTCTACTGCTGCGCCAGTGAGACTTGGGTCCCGAGTTTGATCGCTCTTGTAATAAAGCCCTCTTGCTCTTGCATCGAGTCGCCTCCTGGTGGTCTCTGGGGTCCCGTGAACCTGGCACTGCACCACCACACTTGGCTATTATGCAGTGCTGGGGAATCAAACCTATGCTTTTCAGCTTGCTAGGCAACCGCTCCTCCAATGGAGCTACACCACCAGCACCAGACACAATTATTTCATTCTGCAATCTCAATGCTATCAGGAGAAAACTACAGTAACTGAAAGAAGAGAACACAATTGCAAAGGAAACCATTAGAAAGTCAATCAAATTTGGATGTAAAAGGAAATGCATCAAGTGTATTCTACTTACCAAGGAAATAAGGACTTGATGTAAGCTGGCTCTGAGGAAGGGATCCGAGGAACCTATTCTTTTAAAGGAATACTCTTCTTTCAAAAATTTTTATTTGTCTGTTTATTGTGTGTGGGTTGGGGCCTTGCATGTGATCACATGGAAAGTCAAGGACAACTTGCAGGATTTGGTTCTCTCCACAGTCTGAATCCCTAGGGACAGCACTCTGTCATCAGAGGTGCTGGCAGTCACCTACCAACGAGCCATTTCTCTGCCCCTGAGAAGCAGTCTCCTTTGCAGTGTTTTCTTCAACAGTTTTTCCACATTTTAGGCCATTAAGGTGAGCTTACACTAAAAGTACACAACTAATGAAATTATACCACAGGAAGTACTTTTAGGGACAAACATAGCTAAATACATGAATGCATCAGACATGTTAGAAAGGAAAAGGAAATGCATGTGCAGAGCCTATGAAGTTTTCAGAGACACTGGTAGTCTGTGTGTCTATCCGTCTGGCTTGTGTTTGTGCTCATCCTTCGTGACAAGCCATTCCCATTTCCGGTTCCCTCTGTTCCATAAGACAGTCTCTATCTAGAATATGAAGTGCTAAAAAGTCAGCTCATAAACATGTTTTTGTGTGAAATAGAAAGTGAAAATTTTACCTCTCATAGGATGTGTCGATGGGTTAAAGCATTGCTGTGACAGGTGGGGTGGGGGTGGGGGTGGCGTCACTGTGTGGAAAGCAGGAGACCTGGAACAGTGGGAGGTCGTCACTGGGTTGTGGGTATGCAGGTCAGTATGCAGCTTGAGGGAGCCTCGCAAGAGACAGACAATTCAAGTTCTTTCTCCAGGTTCTCCAGTGCGCTGGACTGTGGTCAAGGCGGCAGGCGACAGACCAAACTCTGCCACACACAGCCTTTCTGCCAAGGCCCTCACACCTTCAACCGCTCTGCTTTCTTGTGACCAGACCTGGCCTGTGTGAGGCCTGTAAGTTTTAGTGTTTCTGGGAAGCAGGGTGGGAGTTTCCAAACACTTGGTGACTTTTAAAGAGACAGGACTTGGAGTACTTCAGCCAGCCTGGGTACACATAGGTTTGTTTTGTTGAAGAATTAAGTCTTGCTGGTAGTGAAAGCCATACTGCTGCTGTCAGGAGAAAGAACTGGGTAATTCATCAATCCCTGCTCACACCACCTCTCCCATTTTGTTCTAAAATCTCTTGAAAGAAGGATTTGTTCTTAGTCACGAAGGCGCCAGCAGAGGGAGTGCTCCCAGAGCTGAGAGCTGTGGGGTTAGATGGAGCCGGTTCAAATCCCCACATTTCCTTTTCTAAACAGTTTGGGCCTTTTTTATTATCCACCCTCCATGGGAAGGAAACCACAGAACCCTCTGACCTTGCATTCCCCTGGGAAGGCATCACAGCATGCTTTCTCTTTTAGCTAACTGCACTGTGCAGATGTTCAATCCACTGTTTTATCCCAGAGACATTTTTGTGCTGGACTTTAGTCTCCTTGGGTGTTCTTTAGGAGACTTGTTTCTTGGGTTCTGTTTGCTCTTCTGTCTTGCCGAGTGGTTCCCTGCTGTTTGGATCCTTTGGTCAGCTGTCACCCTGGACAGGGACAGGTCCTGCAGTCTGCCCATAGGAACTGGGATGTGAGCCACTGGCCAGTTTGAGTCCTTTAATACCAGTAAAGGTTTGTAAAACAAGCTGGCATTTCTTGCTTTGGGGACATGGAGTTCTGAGCTCCTCCTTGAAGATAAGGAGAGCCCTAAAGTTCTTCTAAGAATTCTGACTCTGGAGGGCCACACCGGACTGCCAGATCTTATGCTATTGCTTCCTTTTCTTGACCTCAGTCCTTTTTCTTAAGCTTTATCGTGTGTGTGTGTGTGTGTGTGTGTGTGTCTGTGTGTCTGTGTGTATGCCACAGCCCATAAATGTAGATCAGAGAACAACTTTCAGTTGGTTCTCTCCTTCTGTCATGTTGGACCTGGGATTGAATTCAGTTGTCAGGCTTGATGGCAAGCCTTTACTTGCTGAGTCATGTTGCCAGCACTCTATGGCTTTTAAAAATCCCTTTTTGAAGTTGGGTGGTAGTGGTACACGCCTTTAGTCCAAGAACTTGAGAAGCAGAGGTAGTTGGATCTCTGAGTTTGAGGCCAGCCTGGTCTACATATACTCACTTATTAGTGGCTATTAGACATATAATATAGGATAATCATGCTAAAATCTGTACACCTAAAGAAGCTAATCAAGAAGGAGGACCCTGGGTAGGATGATCAATCCTCACTCAGAAAGGCCAACAGGATGGACATCAGAAGAAGGAAAAAAACAGGAAACAGGACAGGAGCCTACCACAGAGGATCTCTGAAACCCTGCAGAGTATCAAAGCAGATGCTGAGACTCATAGTTGAACTTTGGGCAGAGTACAGGGAATCTTATGAAAGAAGGGAGAGATAGAAAGACCTGGAGGGGACAGGAGCTCTGGGCCTAGGGGTCTTTTCTGCAACTGATACTCCAAACAAGGACCATTCATGGAGATAACCTAGAACCCCTGCACAGATGTAGCCCATGGCAGCTCAGTGTCCAAGAGGGTTCCTAGTAATGGGAGCAGGGACTGACTCTGATGTGAACTCAGGGGCTGGCTCTTTCATCACCTCTGCCTAAGGGGGAAGCAGCCTTACCAGGCCACAGAGGAAACCAATGCATCTGGTCCTGATGAGACCTGATAGACTAGGGTCAGAGGGAAGGGGAGGAGGACCTTCCATATCAGTGGACTGGGGGAGGGGCATCGGGAAGAAGAGGGAGTGGGGAGGGTGGGGTTGGGAGGGGACAAGGGAGGAGCTATAGCTGGGATACAAAGTGAATAAACTGTAATTGATAAAAAAAATAAATAAATAAAAAATAAAAATAAATGAGTTTCAGGACACCCAGGGCTATCCACAGAGAAACCCTGTCTTGAAAAAGCCAAGCAAACAAACAAATCAAAACAACCCCCTTTTTGAAAGCTTGGGGTAGGGGTGGGTTTGCACACGTATAGTTCTAGTACTTTAGAGGCAGAGGGTCAAAGGCAGCCTTGGCTATATAGCAAGTTTAAGGCTAGCCTGCACTACATAAGACTGTCTTTAAGAACAATGGCTGGAGAAATGACAGAGCAATTAGGAGCACACACTTCCCTCCCAAAGGATCCAAGTTCCGTTCCCAGCCCCTCTTTAGGTGGCTCATAACCTTCTGCTCCAGCTCCAAGGGATCCAATGCCCTCTTTTGGCCTCCTCAGGCACTGAATTCATATGGACAAACCCACACTCAGACACATAAATATAGACATAATTAAAAGTAAAACAGAACAAAAATTTCCTTTCTGACTAATTTACAGTTGTAAACTAAAAATAAGCACATTAAAATGTAAGTAATCGGCTTTAAAGCTATTCTTTAGCTTTGGTTTCATTCTGTATTTCTTTCTAGTTTGTAATATGAGGTTGTCCTGGGTGAGCCCCCAAATGAGAGACAGACTCCCTGGTCGGCAGATAGATGGAGTGAGAGGCCGTGGCTTGGTGGCGGTATTTCAAGATGGCCGACTTCCTCCTCAACTCCCTGACGTGAGATAAAATCCCAGCAGTAGGCTACCTTCTGCCAAGCTGGCCCAACAAGTTCAAGGCTGAGTCAGGACATATCACCCAAAGTTTGGGCCAACCAACCACCCTAATGTGTCTTCAAGCTGACAACCTGCAGAGACTTTAAAGCCCCCAAGCCTGGAGAAGATCTATGTTTTGAGCACAAGCTATAATTCCTGACTTTTTATTATTAGAAACGTCCATTTATTTTTTTATCAAAAATTATCAGTTATTATTTTATTAGAATGATTTAAAATTCAGAAGCTTTTAATTTTAATCTTTACAAATAACATTGAGAGTCTATTGAGATGATATTCCTCTCTTGGCCTAGAGAATTATGCCAACAGCTGTCCTTAAGTTGCTTCATCTTTACACTGAAAATAAATAGTGGGTGGGGAGGTGCTTAGTGGATAAGAGAGCTTGCCCCGCAAACACAAGGACCTGAGTTTGAATCCTCAGCATCCAGGTAAAAAGCAGGGCATGGCTGAGCATGCCTGTGACCCCAGCTTTGTGGGGGCCACAGAGACAGGCAGATCCTGGAAGCCTCCTGGGCGGCAGCCAGCCTAGCCAAAGAGGTGCACTTCAAACTCAGAGAGCCACTGTTCCAAGGGCGTGCGGTGGGCACCCAGTGTTCTGGTCACCTCCTGGATTCTGCACCACACACACACACACACACTCATCACAAACACATGGGTAAGCGTTAGGGCTCTTTTAGCGTGTTGCTGAGTTCTGCTATGCCTGTGTGTGACATACACTTACTGCACACAGTAAAGTCCCGGCTTTCCTTTTTTGTTCCTTCTTCTCATGTTTGGGATCAGGGCTATGCAGGCTTGGTTAAAGGAATTCGGAAGACATATTTTTGTGTGTTCTAAAGTAATTTGAATAATTTTAAAATCTTTTGTTCTCTGAATGCTTTCTCCCCAGTGACATTAATTTGTGGAACCACCTGAAATTAGAATATCTTAAGGTGCTAACTCTAAAAAATTCTTAATTTCCTTTCAATTAATTTGAGTTTTTTCGGTCATCTTTTTATTGGCTAACTAGATAATTTTCTTATCTCTAGAATATGTTCTCCAGAGTTTTCTGTTTTATTTCTCACTTTTCATTTGTAGTGGCAACTTGTGTCTAACTAGAAGCTGGTGATGAAACAGGGACCCTAGAGGTGGGCATGAAGGGTGGCTGTGCAGAAGATACCCCCACAGGCATGCTCTCCAGCCTCTGCACGCTCTTCAAATGAGGGGTTTGGCTTTAATGACCACTAGATGTCAGTCTTGTGCATCTTGAGCTGGCAAAAGCCTTTCTGCTCTTAATACAACCCAGAGCTTAGTAAACTAAAGCTAAAGAAACGAAACTCTATTTTTAACAACATCCGTCCTAGGCCAGAAACAGCCCTTGGGAGGCAGAGGAAGGAACAGGGGCCAAGTGGCTGAGGGGCCAAGGGGGCCGAGGGGGCCGAGGGGGCCGAGGGAGCAGAATGAGGTCGAGGCAGGAGGATCAGGAGTTTGAGGTTCTCCTTATTCAGCCTGAGTACAAGGACAGTGGTCTCTAAACTGTGTGTGCGTGTGTGTACATATCCTTATTATAGACAATTCATTCTTAATACACTTAAGGAGACTTGAATATAATTTTAATACAAATTTTAAGATATAAAAACTGGATTTTTTTCTAAATTTTCTTTTGTGTGAGTGTCTTCTGATATTCTCAGAATTTAATGTAATTTCCCATAAAACTTCTATGTCCTCCATCAGCCTCTCAGAACCTCTTATCCATCCAGTGCCTACTGTTATTGAGAGGAACTATTCTCACTCCCTCTGCACATCACAAGGCACCGAACAGCGTCACAGCGTCATTAGTGATGTTCTTGGTTCTGTTGTGCTTGCTGTCTGACAAAGCACTTGTTTATAGTATTCAGTTGATGTCAAAGGTGCTTAAATATGGGTGATTCAAATGGGAACGGTCCCCGTGGGCTCATAGGTTTGAATACTTAGTTCCCAACTGGTGGACCGTTTGGAAGGAATTAGGAGGTGTGTTCTTGTTGGAGGAAGTGCGTCACTGATATTTGGGATTTGAGTTTTGAGATTTCAAAAAGCCTACAACAGGCCCAGTCTTGCTCTCTCCCTCTCCCGGGATAATGATGTGAGCTCTTAGCTACTGCTCCGGCACATGTCTGCCTGCTGCCCTGTTCTCTGCCATGCTGGCATGGACTCACCATCACAGCAATAGAGCAGCGACTAAGGCACTGGCCAGTGTTGCGTGTGCTGAGAGGGAGTAAGCGATCTGCTCATGGTCATCAGCCAGAGGTTGCTCTCCAGCATCGGCCGTGCCATGGGTGCTCAGGGCTGCTGCAGGCTTTTACCTTTTTGGATATTCACAGTGGGTTCCTATTGAAGGGTGCTGAGAAGTCTGGGAAAGAACCTGTGGAAGGGTTTCTGAAAAGCATCCAAACATACTCAGCCACAACCTATTTTGCTCTCCTTCTTCCCTCTCCCCATCCTCCTCCCTCCTTCCTTCTTTTGTCTCCCTTTGTCCCCTTCCTCTTTTTTTTTTTTTACTTTCCATCTATCTTTTTCAGAACATATGTATTCATCCGAATACAAACAGTGTCAAATTTAAGCTCTGTATTCGTTTTTATTTTTCTTACGTGTGTGTGGTGTGGGTGGATGTGTATGTGTGTGCATGTGGATGTGTGTAATTCCAGAATGAAACTGGGCACCCCCCAGCTCCCCTCCCTCTTCCCCTGGAGTCAGGCTCTCTCACTCAAACCCAGGGCACACTAACGTGACTAGTTTAGCTAACCAGTTTGCTCCAGGGACACTCTGTCTCTGTCTCCTGGACCACCAAGCCACCTGGCATTCATGTGGGTCCTGGGGGATCCAGATTCCAGTCTTCATGCTCGCATGGCAAGTGTTTTCCCAACAAGCCACCCCCCTAGCCAATTGTTTTAAGATGGAGTCCCGAGATACACCCGCGCGGCCCCACTCGCAGAGGACTGCCTCAGCCTCCGGAGCGCAGGGGTTACAGGTGTGCACACTGAGCGCACACGGAACCTGTTCGCAATGTTCTGTAACCTGCCACACACCGAGAAAAGAGTAACCCAGTTCTGCCGTGGTAAAGTGACACCAAGTTGTCAGACTATCTCCACCAGAAGCCCCTAGGTGGAAGGCTGCCCCTTGTCTTCTCAGCCCTTCAGGAAAACAAAACCTGGCAGATCAAAGTCCCAGGGGAGCCTCTGTTTTCTCCTTATTCTTCTCACTGCTGGCGAGGGTAGGGATGACCCTGTGGCTACGGGAGCCATCTCCCTGCCCCCTAATTAGTTTATGGCTTAGATGAAATAAGGACCACTCAGCTTTCTCTCAGGCTGCTATCTAATGACTTTAGTGTGTATTTAGAATGGCTTTAGTGAATTAAATTAGGGTATTTAAAAAAGCCTGACACCCAATTAAGTTGTTAACCATATGAGGCTCAGAAGATAGCTTTTGAAAAGCTAAACATTGGTTTAAGGGTGAGAGAGCATTCTGATTCACCTGCTGTGGCTTCTGCATGACAGCTGATGCAACCCTTCCTGAACTGTGGGCGACAATCAGAGAGGACCTCACCATCATCACTGGGTGGTATTTCCTAAATGTGAAGGTCCTCACTGTAGCCATAGAAGAGGGAGATGAGCTTGTCTGCAAGGTCCTGCTTGTCTGCTCCCAGTGGGTCCTTGGACTTGGGCTTCCCATACGTGAAGAGGATGGTCCCATAGAAGATGACCGCCACAGTGAGGGGCAGAGCAGGTGGAGAAGGCCTTCTTCCTGCCCTCAGCTGAGGGGATCCTCAGGATGGTGGTGAGGATGAAGATGGAGGAGACAAAGAGGAAGAGAACTGGCACCCCCAGGAAGATCATATTGGCCTCTCCCATGCTGATGACATGGATGGACATGTCAGCACAGGCCAATTTCAGGACAGTTGGGGTCTTGCAGATGAAGTGTTTGATGACAGATAACTGCAGCTTTGCTCATTACCTCAATTAGCCAGTGGCCAGGTAGATATCAAACGCCACAGTGCTTAGAAGCACACAGTTCTGTCACATCCAGGGAAAGGGCCATGCACAAGACCAACCAATAAAGATGCCTTCCCTGGGAACCAGGAAGCTGCCTGGGTCCAGTGAGCCCGGGCAGGTCATTTACCAGATGTCACAGACAGAGAGGTTCTCATCATGAATCATGCAGGTGTGTTTAGGTTAGAGTTGAGGATGGTCACCAAAATGAGGTCTCTGTCACCCAGACAACCATGTACATCAGCAGGATGGGCACAGAGAATGTTTTCTTCAGCTCTGGATGGTCAGAGAGCTCCAAGCATCCAAATCCATCACAGAGAAGGAATAATTGGTTTTTCCCCCATGTGACACCCTTTTTGCCATCATAATACCACCAAGTGCACACCAAGCATCTCTCTTAGTCAATGTTCTATTGCTGTGGAGAGACACTGTGACCAGGGCAACTCTTATAAAGGAAAACACTTCTTTGGGGCTGGCTTGCAGTTTCATCATCATGGTGGGAAGCATGGAGTGTCCAGGCAGATATGGTGCTGGATTAGGAGCTGAGGGTCTACATCTCGATTCACCAGGGGGCAGAAGAGCATTATGAGTCATTAGAAGACAGGCCTGAGCTGTCAGGCCTCAAAGACCACAAGCAGGTGACACAGTTTCTTCAACAAATCCACACTACTCCAATGAGGTCACACCTCCTAATAGTGTCACTCCTCGTGGACCTATAGGGACCATTTGTATCCAAACTACCACAGCAAAAATCTGTGTACCCCATGTGTGGTCAAGTACTTGGCATATAACAGAACACACGTGTATAGTGGAAGTCTTTGTTTCTTAAAAATCCGAGTTATGTTATGTAAATGGGTTTTTGTTTTAATCCCAAATATGGTATATTGGGCTACCTGAGTCTATGCGAGCTGATAACAGTCTTGTGCAGCCCAGAGACAGGTGTGGACTTTGCCAGCTGCAGATAGGTTAATTCTGAGGACTCTGAGAAGGTATAAATACCAGATAGTCCAGGGAGAGGAAGATATTCTAGGAGAGAGAAGAGAAGGATTGGAGAAGATGGAGAGAGAAAGAGAATGGAACAGAGAGAGAGAGAGAGAGAGAGAGAGAGAGAGAGAACACATTTTGAGGAGATGGTTGGAGGGGGCTAGAGGGGTTGCTGAGTAGGAGGCAGCAATGGCAGAAGCTGGGAGAGAGCCGGGAGACTCCAAAAAAGAAGAGGTCTAGGCCTCCTTTCCCCTTTAACATTTCTATGAAGGTATGAAGGAAAGGAAGGGAAGGGGGAAATGATAGTATATTATAATTTCAAAAATTAAAAATTTAAACAATAAAAAATTAAATTTTGTACAAAATTACTGGAAACAGAAATTACAGTGTGTCATTCTGACTGCCTTGAAAGCCCTAAACCATCTAGAGAAAAATGCATCAGGAAATAGGTGAGACCTATAGGTGTGTAAAATATTTGTAGTGATGATATATCTCCATGGTGGAGAGAGGAAACAACCCCACACTCATGTACACCGTAGTATCTAGTTAAGTGCAGTGGGTTGTTCAAATAAACACAGAAAACTGGGCGTGGCGAACACTGTCATCCCTGCACTTGGGAGGCTGTGACAGGACTGAGACTTCAAGGCCAGCCTCACCTCCACAGAGAAGGGGACGTGCTGGGCAAGCGCTCGGCCACCAAGCTCAACTCCCAAGTCGCCTTTTCCTTTTCGTAAGTACTTGGCTTCCACCAATCTGCAAGGTGCTCAGTTCTCATTATGCTAAATCGTTAGGCTAAATCAGGAGTACCACGGAATCGTGCCCCTGGTATCTTTTGTGCCTCTCACTTTTTTTTCTGGAAGATTAAATCTTTTATGTTTCCCCTCTGCTGTCTAGACAACTGAAGTTGATTTATAATTAAAGGATTTGTTCCGGGGGGGGCAAGATGGCTCAGCTGGTTAAGATCCTTGCCACCAAGCCTGATGACCTGCATTGGATCCCAGGAACCCAAGGAGAAAACAGACTTCCTTAAGTTTTCCTCTGACCTACACACACACACACGACATCGCACATATGTGCTCCTGTGGAAAAGGCAATAAAAAGAACATTTTTTAACAAAACAAGAATTTATCTTGGCAAGGCTCCATGGTGCATGCACAGTACTCAGGGAGGCAGAGGAAGACAGATCTCTGTGAATATGAGGCCAGCCTGGTCTACAGAGTGAGTTCCGGAACAGCAAAGGCTACACAGAGAACCCTGTTACAAACAACAACAACAAAAAGAATTTATGTTTGTGTTCTCCTCTCTACTTTTCTCTAGAACACTATAGACTTCATTTGATAAATAATGTCTTTTTATTTCCAATAAAATGTCCTGATTGTCCATTCATAGGTCCCTGTAGACTTTCTGTTATTTTGTAGTTGTTAACAGGTTTTGCTAAGTAGCCCAGGCTGGCGTTGGCTTTAAGTTGCTGTGACCCTCTGTCTCTGCCTCCTGAGTCCTGGGATAAGAGGCATGTGCCTGTGACCAGCTCCTCCACCCTTGCTACAGACTACTCTTAGATGACAGCTTACTAATTCCACTGACAATATCACCAACAATGACAACAACAAAGCCCTCCAGTTCTCTCTCTCTCTCCCCCTCTCTCACCACTTATTTGACTGTTAGCTTTGTCCTTTCCTTTTGGGTTGATGTCAATATTGTGATCATCTAATGACTCATAAATGATGTTCAGTGCCATCTAGGGACAACAATAAGAATGAGCAGAACCTTCAAAAGAGAGAAGAAAAACTTGAGTTTTTTTTTTTTTAACTTGAGTTTTTAAATCTGGCATCAGTTTTGTCAAAACTTCCTCTCTCTCCTATTGTACTGAGGAAACAAATGACTAAATGATTCTGTCAAGGATATTGATATATAGAACAGGAGGTTAATTCTGAGCACACAGGAAGAGAACAATTCAGAAGACATTTGTTAAACATTTTGATTACTGTGGATAGACAAGAGAAAAGGTCAGCACTGAGCCACATGGTATATCAAAGTACAACTTAATGTGAAATAGAGACTCAGGAGGATCCTGAGTGTGAGGCCAGCCTCAGCTTCACAATGAGATGCTGCCCCCCAAACAAAAGGAAGGAAGAAGGGAGGGAGGGAGGGAGGGAGGAAAGGAGGGAGGGAGGGAGGAAGGGAGAAAGAGAGGGAAGGAAGGAAGGAGGGAGAGAGGGAGGGAGGGAAGGAAGGAAGGAGGAAGGGAAGGAAAGGGAGAGAAGGAGGGAAGGAAGGAAAAAAGGTGGAGAGAGAAAGTGAGGATTCATCACCTATGGTCAGATATTTGCAGAGAAGCTGAGGAGCCACTGAGTGAAGACCCAAGGGAGAGCTTCTCCCTGGCTGAACAGTCATCTTTGTTGACTTTTGCTTGGTTAGTATCCATGAACGAGGGTGAGACAACATAGAGGTTAAGAGCACTTGCTGCTCGTGCAGAGGACCTGCCTCAGTTCCCAGCACACACAAGCAGTCACGTCCACTGTAACTTTAGTCCCGGGGATCTGATGCCCTCTGCTGGTCTCCGTGGAGGCCAGAAGGCATATGGTGCACATAAACTCAGACACCAACACACCGATCATTTGTATATGTATTTAAAAACAAGGTGTGAGGTCCTGAGCATGCCTGGGTGTGAGCATGCATGTACACACACACAAAAGTGTAATTAAAAAAAGAGTTTCTTAAGGTCTAGAGAGCTAATTCAGTGGCAGAGTGCTTGCCTAGGGGCCTGGGCTAAACACACACACACACACACACACACACACACGCCAAACAAATAAATAAATGCAATTAAAGTTTAAGAAGAATTTTAACATGTATATTGTTTAGGAGGGAAAAAAATCACATCACATAAGCCTTTCTCAGGGTAAGAACTAAGATGTTCCAGCGCATTATGGGGCTTCATCTTGTTCTGCATGCTCACTCCTGTGCTACAGAAAAGCCTCATTGCCCTCCTGGAGTTGATTTCCTTCTATTTCTTTGAGAGTGATGACTACAGACTTTTGTAGAAGTCATTTCCTTCTGGGCAGTTTTCTGAGATTCCCCCTCCTCCTGTGAGCCAACATTATGCAGGCATTGTTGTGAAGGAGCTTACCCCAGTGTGATTAAAGCCTGTTGTGGTTGACCTTAAGATTATCCAGTTGAGTCTGATCTGATCAGGTGAGAAATCATATTTACTGAATGGAAAGGATTCTACATGCCAAAGAGCAGCCACAAGGAACAGAGACTGACCCTAGGAACTGTCATCAAAGAAACTGTGGCCACAGACTGCCAACAAGAGAACCTGAGTTCCACTAACATTCTGGATGACCTTAATGGAGGACTCTCCTCCTCTCCTCTCCTCTCCCCTCCCCTCCCCTCCCCTCTCACCTCCCCTCCCTTCTCCCCTCCCCTCCCCTCCCCTCCCCTCCTCTCCCCTCCCCTCTCCTCTCCCCTCCCCTCCCCTCCCCTCCCCTCTCCTCTTCTCTCCTGTCCTCCACTACTCTCCCATCCCCTCCCTTCCTCTTTCTCTCTCTTCATTTTTTCTTTCTCTTGAGGAAAGCTAGCTTCTCTTTTCTTTTCTTTTCCTTTCTCTTTCTTTTGTTCTTTCTTGCTCCGGAACACTGTTAACCTGTCATCTCATTTACAGAACTGTGAGATAACTGGGGTTGTTGTACACTCTTGATGTAGTTTGTTAGGCAGCCAAGGAAGATTAATAACCTGTTCTTGATTTCCTTCTTTATTACCCACAGAACCATCAGCGTAAATGAATTATTTCATTGAAAAAGGAAGTAATAACTGAAAACCCCGTTTGCTAAGTAAAGAAAAAGCTTGCTACTGTGTGATGAAAACTCCTCTGAAAATATAAATTCAGGGTTTTACTAGCCCAGTTTTGCTAAGCCAGGCAAGGTTGCAGTGTGACCAGGAACCAGGCACCAGGCGTCTGGTTGGGAAGAGCAGAACAGGGGTGGCTCTTCCTGTTTCTGCCTGCCCCTCCAGCTCTCTCTTCCGGCTCTCTGCAAGCCTGAGAGCAGAGCACAGTAGAAGTGCTGCTGGCACCTTCAGCAAGCCCATCAGTGAGGCCAGGCAGGGGTGAGCTCAGGCAAGGGTGAGCTCGGATAGTGCATGCTTAAGGTATCACTAGTGCAAGAAGTCTGGGCCTGGCCATCTGGAGCACCGTGTCTTCCAGCTGATCTCCCTGGACAGCAGAGTCTGCAGAGAAGAGCCCCACAGGCAACTGTCTCTGGAATCCCAGGGCTGGTTTGCCTGCCCTCTGTGGAGGACAGTTGTCTGCTTTCAGTGTCCTGTGGACTCCTCCCACTGTGTTGTAGGCTAGACTCCCATATTTTAGCAGTTTCTTCCCGTCCCTTGGTTTATTCTTTCTTTTTGGTGGAACACATTCTTGAATAACTTCTTGAGAAAAGTATATTGAAGACCTTATATGCCTGATGATATTTTATTCACTCTTCATAAATGACTAACATTTTGGTGTATGAAGGCTGACAGGCCCCTCCTTGCTATGAAGCAGGCTGGAGACTCAAGAACAGTCTTTGGTGATGCTCATGAAGCTTATGTCCCAACACTAAGGAGGCATTCTTCCCTCTTCCTCGTCGTTTTCTGTTCTGCTGTGGCCTTCATCTGGTTGGATGATGCCCACTCAAATCAGGGAGACAACCCGTGTTACCCCATTGCCATACTCAGATGTGGTTAATCTCGTCTAAACGCAGATAAATCCAGAATAATGTTTGACCCAACGGAGCAGCACCCGTACTCTCTCAGGCACATGTAACCACTGCAGCGAGAGATGGGGTTCTAGGAACTTTCTAGAGAAAATATTCCTTCTGAGTCAGGAGGCACTGCTGGCACAAAGTGAGCAGCCGCCCTAGTCCTTGGTCTGTGTGTATGTCTGTTGGTTTCATCCTTCAGAAGCACGGGTTCCCATGTCCTCATCTTGGCCTGCTGTTCCTCACCGAGTCCTGGTTTCCCTTTCAGCAGACACACTTTTTGTTGGGGTGTGTGCCTAGTGTCATGGAGGGGCACGGTCTCTCCTCCATTTGCTACCTAATCCTCCTCATTTTAACAGCACCATTTTACCTCTGGCTAATGGCACTTGGTGTAGCAACTTCTCTGCGTCATTAGCTTCACTGTTGCCCAGCATTCCAGGTTCTGCCTGGGGATTTGCCTCTACCAGATCTAGGATGATTGACACTGTCCATCCTTTCCATGTGTCACTGCTGACATTTTTCTTCTCCTTAGCCTCATGGATTTCATTGAGAGCGAGGAAAAAGGGATGGAGGAAAGGAGGGAAGGAGGGAGGGTGGGAAAGAGGAAGGGAAGGAGGAAGAAAGGAAGATTTTCTCACAGTTAAGAGGAACATGTAGATGCTTCAGTCCTGATTACATGAAATTCTAATGATCTATATTATTTTCTTCTCATTTGTTTTGTTACTGTGTGTTGCACATTTCCTCTTGCCAGAACATCAGTTCCACAGAAGTAGGGGTCGTCACAGTGCTGAGACTCTTGGGTCTGGTCCTCAGCTCGGGCATTGTAATTGTACTGGTTGATATTGATTACCAATCTGACAGGATCTAGGACCTCCTGGGACACCAAGCTCTGGGTACACTGTGAGGACCAGATCTGGTTACCTGAGGTGGGAAGACCCTGCTTAACTCTGCAGCACTGTCCCATGGCAGAGGGCACAGACTGAATGAAGGGAGAAAGCAAGCAGCAGTATCATTGCTTCCTTCCTGCCCCCTCCCTCCTGCCGCCATGCCATTTCCTCTGTGGTGGACTGTCCCCTCAGCTGTGAGCCAAAGCGAGCGCTTCATGCCTCAACCTGCTTCTGTCAGGCGTTTTGTCACAGCAGTGAGACAACTAAGACAATGACGATGACGCTCCTCCCAGTTCTGTCTGTTACCTCAGTGAAGAAGCCTTCGCAGCATCCACTGCTCTGTTCTTGCTTTTAGAGATCACACTTATCATGGAATGGGACATGCCTGGTGGAAGAGCAATAACCATCACTCATGCTTTTTGCCTACCTAGTCACTGGACATTTTTAGTTCTGTTTACAGGTCAGTCAGCCTGTATGGGCTCTCACTTGGGAACATTAGCAATACACGTTGAATGCTTAGGGGCTATGAGGGCCGGAACTACGTGCCAGAGAACATGAAGCATTCAAGAGACATAGTCATATGATGAATAACGCTGCTGTCTTTGGAACTTGACATATTATTTTATGGCAAACATTTTTATAGGTCGGAACATTCTTCTAAAGTAAGAAACCTTACAGCATAGGCCAGCGACATACTCGTCATCATCAGTGTCAGGTACTGGGTACTCTGTGTGGTTGTATGTGCTATGTTCTCTTGCTGATTTCTGATTTCTTTTATAGCGCTAAGCATTTATTAATCACAAATATGTACTTCCAGAGGCTCTACTTTTCTTAGAAACAAGGTAGAAATATATGTCTTAAACCTGGACTCTAACTTGGTCATTAATGAGGCTCAAGGCTGAAGTGGATGTGCAGCAAAAGCAAAAGAGGTGAATCTGGGCAGGCAGAGACAAAGTACTGTCTTTTTCTAATTAGCAGAGTGTGAGATTCCTTTACTGATAGAAACAGCTTCCTCAATGCTGCTTTAGGCCAACCCTTTTTGCTTTTGAAATTTATAGTATTTCTTATGCTTTACGAAAATGACGAAAGACACACAAATTCCTGACTCAGGCACCAGATAACCATCCAGTGTCAGTCTATGATAGAGCTCCTCACAGACCAGGCAATGAGGCTGGTCTGGTGTTAGCCACTAACCTTCACTGCACAATGACCAAAGCCTGGGCTGCTGTTTTCCCTCTGCGCATCCCTGAGAGTTCTCAGGTCAGAACTCTATGACTGCAGCAGCAGCAGCAGCAGCAGCAGCAGCAGCAGCAGCAGCAGCAGC
>NW_026596406.1:866526-883672 GCF_907164565.1 Psammomys obesus
GCAGCAGCAGCAGCAGCAGCAGCAGCAGCAGCAGCAGCAGCAGCAGCACAGCTGTGGAAACCATCCACCACAGAGTAACACCACAACTGCTGTGGCATCATTGGAAAACAGGAGCTCCTCAGCCCCATTACATTCTTAAGGAACAGTGGTAATTCATGCAGCACATTATTGTGGGGCTCATAAATATGTATATTTAGTTTGAATACAGCATATATGCATATATAATTACAATATAGAATATATAAAAATATCATTTACTTGTGAATGGTAGATATGAGTTATAATTTATAAATGTTGGATATATATTTTGTATTGTATCTGTAATTATGTCATTCTTTCCCTAGCTTTTTCCACCATGAAAAGCTTTGGCAGCCTAAATAGCACCCTAGCATATACATTGTGATTTCTAAATTACCCTTTCTCTCTAAAGGAAACAAAGAGTTTTTAGGAAAAATGGTGGTTTCCAGGTGTGCAGAGGAAGTGTGACTGCTGAGCCAGGGACACCTGAATAGGCCTGAGAGCAGGAAAGACATCGAAGAAGATACCACAGACCTTCACAGTTTCAGGAGCCATGTGTCATAACTACACTTAAGTGAAAACCCTTCATTCCTAGATCTAGTCAACAATGTATAGAAAACAGAGACACAGACAGCACAAAATTGTCACCTTGAAGTGCAGACATGAGAAAGTTTAGTGTCCTTTAGTGAGCAACTGTCTTTTCAAACATTTAATAGCGGCATGGGGGCAGGTGAGATCAGAAGAGAGAAAAACAGGAGCGTGTAGGGAAAGGGAGGGGGTGGAGAAAGAAAAAGAAAAGAACAGAGAAGTATAGATTGCCAATAATCATAATACGAAGCGTACTCTGCGCCTAGTTCAACTGAACAGAGGAAATAAAGCATCCATAACAGTCTTGGAGTAGAGTGTGATGGCATGTAACTGTGATTCTAGCAGGTTGAAGGCTGAGGCAGGAGGATCAGGAGTCCAAAGCCATCCTCTGCTACACAGAGAGATTGAGGCCAGCCTGGGCTACATGAGACTCACAAAAAGGAGCAAGCAGATGTCTGGTAGGTCCATTTGATTCATGACATCTGTTAAGGCATTGTTTCTCTGTTTAATTTCTCTTCTGTTGACCTGTCCTTTGTTGAGAGTGGGGTGTTGACGTCTCCCACTATTAATGTGTGGGGCTATATGTGCGGTTTAAGTTTTATTAATGTTTCTTTTACAGTGTGGGTGCCCTTGTATTTGGGGCATAGATGTTCAGAATTGTGATGTCTTTCTTCTTAGTGGTTTTATTTTTTGATGAAAATGAAGTGTCCCTCTCCATCTCTTTTGATTAATTTTGGTTGAAAGTCTATTTTATTAAATATTCAAATGGCTACTCCTGCTTGCTTCTTGGGTCCATTTGTTTGGATAAATGTCTTACAGCTCTTTAGTCTCAGGTAATGTCTGCTCAACCATGTTCGTAACAGCTTTATTCATAGTAGCCAGAATCTGGAAACAACCCAGATGTCCCTCAACTGAGGAATGAACACAGAAAATGTGGTACATCTACACAGTGGAATACTACTCAGCAATTAAAAACAAGGAAATCTTGAAATTTGCAAGCGAATGGTGGTAACTAGGTAACTCATCTTGAGTGAGGTATCCCAGAAGCAGAAAGACACACATGGTATATACTCACGTATAAGTAGATATTAGACATGTAATGTAGGATAAACATACTAAAATCTGTACACCTAAAGAAGCTAAGCAAGGGCCTGAGATGGCTCAGTGGTTAAGAGCACTGTCTGCTCTTCCAAAGGTCCTGAGTTCAATTCCCAGCAACCACATGGTGGCTGACAATTATCTGTAGTAAGATCTGATGCCCTCTGCTGCCACAAGGCACATATGCAGGCAGAACACTGTAGAAATAATAAGTAAATAATAATAAAAAAAAAGAAGCCAAGCAAGGAGGAGGAACCTGGGTAGGATGATAAATACTCATTCAGAAAGGCAAACAGGATGGACATAGGAAGAGGCAGAAAACAGGGAATAGGACAGGAGCCTACCAGAGAGGGTCTCTGAAAGGGTATCAAAGCAGATGCTGAGATACTCATAGCCAAACTTTGGGCAAAGTGCAGGGAATCTTATGAAAGAAGGGGGAGATAGAACGACCTGGAGGGGATAGGAGCTTAACAAGGAGACCAACAGAACCAAAATATCTGAGCCCAGGGGTCTTTTCTGAGACGGATACTCCAACCAAGGTCCATTCATGGAGATAACCTAGAATGTCTGCACAGTTTTAGCCCATGGCAGCTCAGTGTCCAAGTGGGTTCCTTAGTAAGGTGTACAGGGGCTGACTCTGATATGAACTGAGTGGGTGACTCTGGACAAAACACCATAATTTCTATCATAATAACTTTAGAAACAGATATAAGAGATTTAAATATAGATTGTGTGGCCATCGGGGAATTGTGACAAAGGAAGGCGGGAATAGAGGTCAGTAGCAGAGTGATTGTCTAGCTTGTGCAAAGTCTTGGGTTTGATTTCTCTACACTTTTCTCACGCCAAAAAGAAATAAATGAAGAAGACCGAAAAAAATGAAGCCACAGGAAGAAGCAATTCTTGGGGTGTGGATAAACAGACTGGCTATGGCATATCTCTGTCAGGCCTGGGGGATGAGTGCCTGAATTATTTTTCCCACTTCTCTACAGTTTTAAATCTTACATCCAAGGGAAAAATGGCTCACTGACAACTTAGCCAGGTGCAGCTGTTTCCACACCATTCTGTTTCTGTCAGTATATGGGCACTGTGACAGAATACCTGCCACAAACCACATCAGGAAGAAAGGATTGTAGCTGCTGTCTTCCCAGTGTTGGGGCTGGGCCCTGGAGCCTCTCCCAGCTAAGCAGGCAGGTGCTGTTCCACCGAGCTGCAGTGCTGGCCTCCTTTATCACCATTGCTATTTTGACCCTTGTTTTGAGACTAAGTCTCTTGCTAGTATCCCAGGTTGGCCTTGAAGTTGCCATCTTCTTGCCTCAGTATCCCAAATAGCTGTAATTTCTGGAATGGAAGATGGGGTTGGCTCAGGGCTTGAGGAGGTACAGTCCACCATGGCTGGGAAAGTGAGGTAGGGGGAGGCAGCCCCCAGCTGGGGCAACAGGAACATGAGGGAGATGGTTACAGCATGTTAAGAATCAGGAAGAATCTGCTCTGGCTGAGCTCAGGGAAAGTTATAACCCCAGCCATCAGTGACTTACTTCCTCCTGTTGGACTTTTCCTCCTGAAGTTTCCACACCTTTCCCAAACAGTGCCTGCATCTGGGGATCAAGAGCCCAAACACATGAACCTGTCAGGGAACATTTCACATTCACCCTACAGCAGTTTACTAAACTTGCTTTGTTATCCTCGTCAGACCTGCTCTGCTGGCATCAGAAACTTGGGGAGACACCATGGTTAGTTTCCAGGTCCCATATTTACAATGGTCACAATGCTGACATTTGTTTGTACATTGTGGATAAAGTCTCTGTCACCTGTCTTTCACCAGCACCTACCCAACCTCCCTGCTTCAGTGCTTACAAAATGTTGGCTCACAGGGGCTGGAGAGATGTCTCGGTGGTTAGAAGTCCTTGCTGCTCTTTGCAGAGGACCCGGAACCCAAGGCTTGTGGCTCACTACTGCCTATGACTCCAGCTCCAGGAGGTCTGGCACCTTTTGCTGGGCAAGGGCAGGCAAGTGTTTGCACACACACCCAAACACAAAGCACATGCATGCATATACAGACAAACAAAAATGCAGTCAAATGCATACATATACAGAAATAGAAAAGAAAATAATTTTAAAATACATGAGCCTATAAATAGGTTGGCATTTAATCGGGGTCGTTGCCATGCCCTGTTGAGACTGCCATGAAGGGTAAGCATGGGCTTTGTGCCTGAAGGGAAAAGCAAACTCACACATCAGGGAAGCGAGATCACACTGGTTTGGCCCACTTAAACAAGAGCACACCCCTGAGCTCCTGAAGCTGTGGGCGCGATTTCAGACATCACAAGACATGTCTTTCTTTTCCTGAAATAGAGTAGGAATCTGCTTAGATTCCTGGTTAATTCCAGCTTGTGCAGTAGAAAATGAGAGATGCCCCCTCTTTAGCCCCACACCATTTCCATTCTTCAGGGCACACAACCTGCATATGTTATGTTTCATCGTTTTAAGTGTGTTCCATTCTCCATTACATGTGAAATGCCATTTTCAGATAGTCAGTTTTCATATTCAGAAACATGTCATTTATGAAATTCATGGATGAGTACAGGTAAGAGCACAGAGCTATGGGAATATGTCTGTCCTCCAACCACACTAGGTGAAGCACTTCTTGAGTAACACCAGCAGGTTCCTCACAGCAGCCTTCACATCCTTGTTCCTCAGGCTGTAGATGATGGGGTTCAGCATGGGGGTCACCACCCCATAGAAGAGGGAGATGAGCTTGTCTGCAAGGTCCTCCTTGTCTGCCCCCAGTGGGTCCTTGGACTTGGGCTTCCCATACATGAAGAGGATGGTGCCATAGAAGATGACTGCCACAGTGAGGTGGGCAGAGCAGGTGGAGAAGGCCTTCTTCCTGCCCTCAGCTGAGGGGATCCTCAGGATGGTGATGAGGATGAAGATGTAGGAGACAAAGATGAAGAGAACTGGGACTCCCAGATAGATCATATTTGTCACTGCCATGATGATGGCATTGATGGAGATGTCAGCACAGGCCAGTTTCAGAACAGCGAGGATCTCACAGGCAAAGTGATTAATGACATTGTCCCCACAGAAGGGAAGCTTCATTACAAGGGATATTTGAACCATAGAGACAGCAATTCCGGCTGCCCAGGAGTTGGCAGCCATGGGCACATAGGCAGCCTTGCTCATGACCACAGGGTATCTAAGGGGGTTGCAGATGGCCACATAACGATCAAACGCCATCATGCCCAGGAGCACACACTCCGTGGATCCCATGCTGTAGGAGAGGAACATCTGCACAGCACAGCCTGAGAAGGAGATGGTCTTCCTGGGAGTCAGGAGGGTGTCCAGAATGAGGGGGACGGAGGAGGTGGTGTAGCAGATGTCCAGGAAGGAGAGGTTCCCCAGAAAGAAGTACATGGGCGTGTGCAGGTGGGGGTCGAGGATGGTCACCAGGATGAGGACCCCATTGCCCAGCAGGATCACCAGGTACATCAGCAGGATGAGCGCGAAGAAGGTTTTCTCCAGCTTTGGGTGGGCAGAGAGGCCCAGGAGAATGAAGCCTGTCACGGGGGAGGTCTGGTTGTCACTTTCCATGCTGCATCTCCTCTCTCAGCTGGAGGAAGCCCTTAGCTCTAAGGCCAACATTCTCTGCTTTGCAGAGGGCCAGGCCTTAGGCCTGCAGCGCCAGTTTGGTGGAGTGATTAAAAGGCTGTTCTGAAAGCACACAGCAAGAAAAAGAGCAGCATAAGCAATATCAAAACTGTGAGCTAAAGGCAGCAAACTTGGGAATCCTTGCCTTAAAACTTTCTTTCCCTCCCTCCTTCCTCACTTCCTTTTTTCTTCATTCTGTCCTTCATTGCTTCCTCCCTCCCTTCCTTTCTCCCTCCCTCTCCTCCTTCCTTCCTTCCTCCCTCTCTGTCTCCTTCTCTTCCTTCCTTCCTCCCAACTTTCCTTCCTTCCTTCCTCCCTCACTTCCTTTCCTTCTTCATTTCCTTCATTGCTTCCTCCATCCTTTCCTTCCTTCCTTCCTTCCTTCCTTCCTTCCTTCCTTCCTTCCTTCCTTCCTTCCTCCCTGTCTCCTTCTCTTCCGTCCTTCCTCCCAACTTTCTTTCCTTCCTTATTTTCTTCCTTCCATCCTTCTTTCCCTCCCTCCCTACCCCTCCATTCCTCCCCCTCCCTCCACCCCTCCCCCTTCATCCTTCCCCCTCCCTCCAACCCTCCTCATCCATCCCTCCCTTCCTTCCTTCCTTCCTTCCTTCCTTCCTTCCTTCCTTCCTTCCTTCCTTCCTTCCTTCCTTCCTTCCTTCCGTATTTTTGGTTTTTGGTTGTCTGTTTTGCTTTCCTTGGTAGTTCTCACTATCATTCTGACTTAAACTCCTGGCGCTCCTCCTACCTCAGCCTCTTGAGGGCTGAGGTTACAGGTGTGAGCCACCACACCCGCTAAAGCCATTGTTTAGGTCCAGAGCCTTCTCAGAGAGAACACCCTCTATTACTATGCAGATGGTTCTCACAGCACCAGGCCCAGGGCCCTATGCCATCCATTCACCTGCCCATTCATTTACCCTCCATTAATTTATCCAGTACATCTCAATATCCAACCACAAACATACTTGATCAGACTGTATGTAACAGTTTCTAAGGGAATCATAAGGACACATGGCCTGGGCTTAGGTGGGCTCACTGCCTAGCAGAGAGCAAAAGACGAGTGATTCAGCAGGGGCATTAACGGGAACAGGGCTCAGAGAAACAGTCCAGGAAGTACGAAGTTCTGCTGAGCCCTTAAGGAAGAGGAAAAGTTAGATTTAGGGAGATAAAACAAAGGGGGTATTTTCCTATGTGACTTTATACATTCGAAATTCTGACATTTCACTAACAGTTTGAATCTTGTATTTCTTGAAGATAAACCAAAGGTGACCCTGGAAATCCATAATGGCCCATAATTTCTGGGAATCTACACACACACACACACACACACACACACACACACACACACATTTTAGACTGGTGTGTGTGTGTGTGTGTGTGTGTGTGCGTGTATGATTCTGTTAGGTTTCCTTCCTTCTGGGTGGGCATCCACACAGGCCTCTGTGGATACTCAGAGTTTCCCCCAGACTTCTACTGCAACACTGACTCTGTCTCCCAGGCATCTAGTTCAGCCTTCTCTCCCATGGTAGATCTTCCCCTGGCACACTGCCTTTCAGTTCTTTCTCGACTTCTCCTGGCTTAGAAGAGCTCACTACGTTCTCAAACAGCCTGCTCTGTGTTTGCAGAGCTCTGGGACTTCAGGAGATTCCCCATACGGAAGGAGCAGCATCCTTCCAGGTTTCTCTCACCCTTATGCCAGTGTCTATCTCCTCCTTAAACTGCCTGTGCTTGTGGAAGGTCGTGAATTGGGACCATCTCAGCTACAGGCCATTCTCTCAAGCTTGCTGAGCCCATGAACTCAGAATAACAGACCTGATAAGTCTCTTGACATCCAAATTTCCAAGAGGGGTCCAGCCTTCCCCCACCCCCTGTTTTGGTGATGCATTTATTCCCTTCTCAAGCCCACCTCTGTGGACACTCAGGTCAGACACTAGGAATGCCCATAGCTAATGACATGTTGGGATTGGCTTTTACAGGAATCCTTACTTACCTTAATCAGAAAACTACTAAGAAGAGGTACCTGCCCTAAGATAGTTCCAGGCCAGAAAGAGTAGCAGCAACCTAAGGGATCCAGGCTGAGCTGCCACCTCTGATTTGAAGAAAAGCCTCAAAGTTCATTCTTCCCACTTGGTCCCGTTCTATTTCAGTGTTATCTCCGAATGAGCACCAGTACACAGGGACGTAGATTTGAGACCAGCAGCATACTGGGGCTCCTGCTGTCCCTAGCGTGATTAAAAGTTTAGAAGTGAAACAGTCGGGAACTTCTTATTCCCTTGGGACAGTGTCCCCAACATCCAATTACACTGATGCGCTCCAGGCACTGTCTCCTCCTCCCCCCACTGCTCCTGCTGGAAACGCCCACTCTTGCTGAGGGACTCAAGGTAGTCATGCCCATACCTTGCTTGAATTTCTACAAACTGCAGTATGCCTAATGCCTTTGAGAAGAAGTTAGGAGCCAGTCTCCATGCCAGTCCTGGCCTGGACTGCAATTAGGTTTCGGTGTCTTGGTTAAGTGTAACCTTGAGAGGCAGCACACCAGAAGCAGTGTGCCAGCCTCAGATCCTAAGGAGAGGGCACTGGACCTTATGGGCCAACAGGAAGAGAGGAGCCGTCTGGGGGCCTGTGTGCCTTTCTAATGGAGAGCAAGAGACACAGAGTAAGGGGCCCATGGGCCAGAGCCTCATTGGAGTCTGGATCATTTCCAAGCAAGAGTCCTCTGAGAGGTTCTAATGGATGGGTCTAGACCTAGCAGGGCACATATTCTATGGAGTCACATCCCTGCATCATGTCTGCAAAGTCCATGCAGGATGCAAAGCCCAGCAGGGGAATCAAGCAGGCTGTCTGTCTGTGGGCCACAGCGAGGCTGTCACTAGAAGACAGTGTGTAAGGGAGATATCAAGAAGGCGGCAGAGGAGTAGAAATTACTTGAAGGAGGTCTAAGCTGTGCTTCTGGTAAGGAGGTCAGACCTATGCTGAGAACAGACACAGAGGAAGCACAAAATGATGTGTGTTTAGGTTCCTAGTCATTGCTGAGCAGTGTTGCGCTGCATGACATGGCAGGTTCTTCTGCCTCCTCCTTGCTGACATGAGCTTCACCGCCTCCATTTTGAGTCACTGTGAATGAAGCCAGTGGTGACTCTCACACACAAGTGTTTTGCATCCACTTCTTTCTCTCTTGGCCAAACATCTGAGGACCCGTGTGCTGGATCGCACCATAGAGGTACACCTGGTTTTCATAAGAAACCGGCAGATCCTTTACAAAGGTGACACACCTACGAGGGCTCCCATTGCACCACAGTCTTGCCAACAGTTAGTGTGGTCAGTCTTTCACTTTTAGCTACCCCGGCAGGTGTAGTGGTAACCTGCCGAGGCTTTAATTTGCGTTTCTGGTCCCCCATGTATCTTCTTTTGGAGAGTACCCACTCAGACCTTTATGTCCATTGTTCTCAGTTACATTGCTTAAGAACATGTTGAGTTCTTTACGTGTTTTGCAACCTGACCTTCTTCAGATGTGTGAGCTGCACACATCCTGTCAGCTCGGGGCTTACACATTTGTTTTGAGCTCTGGGATTGCTGTGTCTGGGCTGGTCTGGAACCCTTGATGCTCCTGCCTCAGCATCCCATCATGCCTGATGGGTGCATTCATTTTCTTCATCGTGTCTTCTGCTGAACAGATGTTTTACATTTTGATCAACTCTATTGCTGTTTTTAGTTATTACTTTTCATATATTCTCTTAGAAAATTTTGCTCATCCCTTGTCGTGACGATATTTTCCTGTTTTAAGAGATCTTTGTAGTTTTAGCTTTGGCTTAGATCTGTGATCCACAGTGAATTAACTTTCTGTATGATTTGAGTTAGGAAATGAAGATCATTTCTCCATATGCAGGTCTAGGCATTTTGGCAACATTTATTTTTTATTTTTCTTAGCATTTAAAGATGTTTTAAAATTAGTGTACCAGGCCAGGTGTGATGCCTCCCATCCTTAATCCCAGCACTCGGGAGGCAGTGACAGAAGAATCTCTGCCAGCCTGGTCTATACAGTGGGACTCAAGCCAGCCAAGGTTACACAGTGAAGCCCTGTCTACCAACTACCATTAGATAATTAGCTATTATTAGATACCAATTATTAGACACGGTTATGCCATTCACAAACAAAATGTTATTGTAGATTCTGCTCCCCTTATCTTTTTCACTGCTCTGAAACCTCTGTCCCTCTAACCTTTTCACTCTGTAGTCTCTAGTCCTCTCTCATGTCCCATGTGTCCTTTTGCTCAGCTTCAACCTTCCTCATCAGCTATTTTCACCGACTTTTTACTCTAGCAGTTTCAGAGTTCCAAGTCTTTTGTTACAGTCTTTGCTCAGTCTCAAGTTGATATAGAGGTGTGTAAGGAATAAGGGTTTAGTTTCATTGTTCTGCCTGCAGATATCCACTTTTCTTAGCATCACTTGTTGAAGATGTTGTCTTTTTTCCCCAATGTGTATTTTCTGAACCTTTGAAAAAAATCAGGTGGCCATGGCTGTGGCTGTGTGGGTTTACATATAAATTTTTGATTCTATTCCATTGATGATTGTCTGTTTAGTAGCAGTACTATGCTGCTTTTATTGTCACGGGTCTGTAGCATTAGGTTTGATGCTGTCTCCAGCAGTATTCTCTTTGCTCCGGATTGCTTTGGTGGGAGGGAGGGGTGTCCTTTTGTGCTTTCATATGAGTTTGTACTGGCTGGTTTTATCCCAACCTGACACAAGCTAGAGTCATCAGAGGGAAGGAAGCCTTAATAGAGAACATGCCTCTATAATATCAGGCTGTAGGCAAGCTTGCATGGCATTTTCTTAAGTAGAGAGTCATTGGGAAAAGCCCAGCCTATTGTGGGTGGTGCCATCCCTGGGCTGGTAGTCCTGGCTTCTATTAGAAAGTAGGCTGATAAGGCTCCTCCCCCTCAGGGGGAGATTTTCAAAGAGCCAGCCCCTGAGATCATATAAGAGACAGTCCATGTTTCCCTTACTAGGGAACCAACTTTACACTTGAGCTGCCGTGGGCTACATCTGTGCAGGGGTTCTAGGTTATCTCCATGCATGGTCCTTGGTAGGCATATCAGTCTCAGAAAAGACCCCTGTGCCCAGACTTTTTGGTTCTGTTGTTCTCCTTGTGGAGCTCCTGTCCAGATGAGACCTGATAGGCTAGAGCAGATGGAAGGGGAGGAGGACCTCCCCTATCAGCATGGGAGGACATGAGGGAGGGAAGGTAGGATTGGGAGGGAATGACGGAGGGGGATACAGCTGGGATACAAAGTGAATAAACTGTAATTAATATAAAAGTAAAATAAAAAGAATGTAAGTTAAAAAAAAAACTTTGTTCTTTAGGGTAAAATTTTGCCTTTTGTTTTATGAGATTATAATAAAATCGTACCATATCCCCAATCATTTCCTTCCAACCCTTTCTGCAATTTACTTGATATCTGTTGAAACCAACTGTAAAACACAACAGTAAGATAACCTGCAAAAAAAAGGAAAAGGAAAAAAGGAAGAAAGAGAGCAGGCTGAGCAAGCCACAGAGAGCAAGCCAGTCAGCTTGCAACCTCCATGGCCTCTGCATTAGTTCCTGCATCCAGGTTCCTGACCTGCTTGAATTTCTGCTCTCAGGGCTTTTGATAATAAACTGTTAACTGTGACTGAAAACAAAACAAAACAAAACAAACAAAAGAAAAACCCTTCTTTTCCTCTGAAAGTTGTTTTCATCATGGTGTTTCATCACAGTAATAGTAAATCACACTAAGACAGTTTCAAGAAAGATTTTTCTATTTCTAAAGTTATGTTAGATTTTTTTTATCTTTGTAAGCTTTATTATTTAAAAACTTGTAAATCAAACATCACATACCAAATTCATCAGACCCAAGATACATCCCAATGAACTCCTTATATAGTTAGAATAGCCATTCTGAAGCTATGAGAGTAATGTCAGATTTTATACTTTTGTTTGGAATTTGGATAGGGATTGCACTGGATCGGTAGACTGTGTTTGTTAATATAGTCATTTTAGCAATGTGAGGGAGCTAGAGGGGGATACAAAGTAAATAAAATATAATTAAAAAATTAAAAAATTAAAAAAATAATACTGAAAAGAAAGAAAGGAGGAAGGAAACCAAACAAATGAAAATCTGCAGACATCTGTTTGTGTGTTCATTTGAGGTTTTTCACTTAAGAGATATAAAATTTCTATTTCCATCTCATTTTTGTTAAAAATATGTTTAACTTAATTATCTCATTATGATTTAGTGTTGTTAGATCATAGGCATCTAGAAATTTAAACATTTCTTTTAGACTTCTCAAGTTTTAAGGTATCCTTAGGATCTTCTGAACCTTGGGGGTACCTGTTGTAATGAGTCCCCTTTCATCTCCAGCTTTATGAATTTGATCTTCTCTCTCTTCTGGTTAATTTGTCTAAAGAACATGCTCTTTCAATGACTATTTCTATTTTGTTACTTTCTAGCCTGACAAAACGTTGGGGTTGATCTGGAGCTCTATGTATTAATGTTACTTACTTGTCCCCAAGATCCTTACAGGCAAATTCTCACATATCCAAAATGACATGGTGTAAACTTTGCCTTCCAAATTGTCCCTGAGGTGGCAAATAAAGTTGCCTAGTACCTTTCTACCAGGAGAGAGGTAGGCAGATCCAAGGTCACCGGCTCTTGGGGGAGAGAGACCACAAAGAGGAGAGAGAAAGGAGAAAGAAGAGAACAGGTCACGAAGGCCAGGAGCAGCTTGCTCTGAGGACTGGCCTGACGAGGCAGGGACAGCCCAAGTGGAACACGTGCAGGTCTCTTGGGGGTTTGGGATGGGAAGCAGACAGGATGGCTTAGAGGGCTAACATTTGCCCAGGCACAGTGCATTAGGGCTTATTAAAAATCTAGCAAGTTTCTGTGCCTTTTATGTATAAAATATCAGTTAAGGAAGAACTGCCACTGTATTAATAACCAGCTTATTATTAATAGAACGATTAATTCCAAAACAATATTATTTGTTTACAGCCTGATGCTTTTGTGTTTGATTTGTTTTCATCTTGCAAAATCCCGATAGTGCAGTATTTAGTTATTAACCTGAGACCTCTATGAGTTGCCCTTGGAGCTATGAACATTTTTCAGCATCTCTTTCATTGAATCTCATAGGCTTTGACATGCTGGGTCTTCCCTTTCATTCCAATCTAGGATTCATAAATTTTTCCTTCTTGATTTTTTTCAATAATCTCTTCAATATTCACAGAGTGTTCTTTAATCCGCGAGCTTGTGGATTTTTTCTGTTGAGCTCTAGCTTTAACCCATAATAGTCACATAGAATATTAGAAGTTCAGTTTTCCTGTACCTATTAAGACTTCCTTTGTGACCATATAGACTTCCAAATGGACCATAAAATATGATCTGTTTTAGAGAAAGTTTCTCGGGGTTTGAGAAGAATGTGTCCTCTGAAGTGTTTGGATGGAATCTTGTCTCAAAACCCAAAAACAAACCAAATAGAAAAAGAAAACTTGTACATGCATGCGTGTCTGTGTGTGTGCACACGCGCGTGTGTGTGCATAGATCTTTCAAAAGTCTAAGTGAATGTGATATATTTATTTCTAAGGTTTTGTGACAGTTCAGGTCTGGTCCAGCCTCTTCTGTTCTTAGCTTCATCTTCTGTCTTGAATTTGGATTATTTCTTCCTGAAGTGTTGGTACAGTCACCCTGTCTGGCACGTTTCTACAGTCTCAGCTCTTGGAAGTCTGAGGTCAGCCTGGGCTCCATAGCAGGCTCCTGCCCGTAATGACGATGATGGTACTAGCACACTAGAAAGACAACCTAGGCCTGCAGCTTACTTTGTGGCTTTGTTTTAATAATAAATTCAACTAGTTTAATAGGCATAGAGTTGTTTAAATTTCCTATATCCTCTTTTAATGGTTTTGTGAACTATTTTTCAGAGAACTTGTGCATGTCATTTGAATCGTCAAATTCTTTTCTGTAATTTATAACACTCTTTTATTATTGTCATTTTGATATCTGTGAGCCAGTGACCCTTCTTTCACTCTTGATTTGGATAGTTCACATACTGTCTATCAGTCATCTGTCTTTCTGTCCATCTACCCTCTTTCTATTGCTGTTTGAGTCCTGCTGAGGATTTATCAACTTTGTTGTCATCTATACTATCTCTTTGAGCTTGTTAATGTTTTCATTGCTGTTTTTCCATTTTATTATATTTGTTCATGTTATAAATTTTTTTTCCTACATTAGATTTATTTATTTTTCTAACAACGTAAGGTGAAAATTTAGGTCATAAATTCTGGTATATATTTAAAACTTTAACATTCCATTTGAACTCTGCTTTAGATATATCAAAGATTTTTAATATTTGAGAATTTCATTAAAAACCGAGTATACTGTATTTGCATCATATCTCCCTCTCCACCCTCCAACTCCTCCTTTGCTCCCCTCTTGCATTCATGACCTCCTTGTCTTGATATATGTTACCACTGGATAAACATCTGAAGCATAAAAGAGGTAAAGAAAAAGCTCAGACATAAAAATAAATACATATTCCATTGTCTGAAATTTCTAGAGAAAAGAAAACTTTCTAGAAATTACTTAGGAGTTCCACAGGTTGGAGGTGGGTCCTGAATGTAGAAGGGTTTGGAGGTGATGGAGACATTCTAAACCTGGAGGAGACTGTGCATTCCAGACCAGCTGGGTCCACATAGCAAGACTGTGTAAATCAAAATAAAATAAAACGTGAGTTTTTCTCATAAATGTCTTTTCAATAGGACAGTGAATAACAACAACAGAAAACAAAACTAGTACACACAGCCCAACTAGTCTTTACTGATAAAGAGAGAAGTAGATTTTCCACAAAGTTTTTATTGATTATTATGTCGGCATACAAAGAAGGTTTAATTTTCATAGTCACCTTTTCTTGGTTCTAGCCCATTTTGTACAGCCAGACTTTACTCTAAAGAGTTGATGGTCCAGCCTCAGTCACTCAAAAAGAACTCAGTCCAAGCTGACATTTAGGACCATTGAGCAAATCTATGCTTACTAAGTGGTCATTCCCAGTAGAGCCCAGATGTGCACAGAACTAGGAAATAACCCACTTCCTCACTATCACTGAATGAAGCATTTCTGACCCAGCAGATTCTTCACAGCCATCTTCACATCCTTGTTCCTCAGGCTGTAGATGATGGGGTTCAGCATGGGGGTCACCACCCCATAGAAGAGGGAGATGAGCTTGTCTGCAAGGTCCTGCTTGTCTGCCCCCAGTGGGTCCTTGGACTTGGGCTTCCCATACATGAAGAGGATGGTGCCACAGAAGATGACTGCCACAGTGAGGTGGGCAGAGCAGGTGGAGAAGGCCTTCTTCCTGCCCTCAGCTGAGGGGATCTTCAGGATGGTGGTGAGGATGAAGATGTAGGAGACAGAGATGAAGAGAACTGGCACCCCCAGGAAGATCACATTGGCCACCCCCATGCTGATGACATTGATGGAGATGTCAGCACAGGCCAGCTTTAAAATTGCCACAATCTCACAGGTGAAGTGATTAATGACATTGTCCCCACAGAAGGGCAGCTGTACAGCCAGGGAGATCTGCACCAAGGAATTGGCACCGCCAGCCACCCAGGAGCCGGCAGCCATGGGCACATAGGCAGCCTTGCTCATGACCACGGGGTATCTAAGGGGGTTGCAGATGGCCACATAACGATCCAACGCCATCATGCCCAGGAGCACACACTCTGTGGATCCCATGCTGTAGGAGAGGAACATCTGCACAGCACAGCCTGAGAAGGAGATGGTCTTCCTGGGAGTGAGAAAACCATCAAGGACCAGGGGGATGGAGGAGGTGGTGTAGCAGATGTCCAGGAAGGAGAGGTTCCCCAGGAAGAAGTACATGGGCGTGTGCAGGTGGGGGTCGAGGATGGTCACCAGGATGAGGACCCCATTGCCCAGCAGGATCACCAGGTACATCAGCAGGATGAGCGCAAAGAAGGTTTTCTCCAGCTTTGGGTGATCTGACAACCCCAGCAAGACAAACTCAGCTACGGGGGACTGGTTGGCCACTTGCATTTCTCCCGCTCTCTTCCCCTCTCAAGAAAACAAGAGGGCCAGCACTTGTTAGCAGGATCAGCATGTGATAGGCCATATCATGTATTAACGTAATATTCAATTTACCCTTCACATGTAAAATCAGTGTTGAAGGGTTAAAATTCACCATTAGGTTCCCTGTGAGGTCAGGATGCACCTGTTCAAGCAGAAACAGCCCCTGAGAGAAGCCTAGCCAACCGTGCTAGGAGCACAGTATGCCCGGCCAGTGGAGCCGACACACCCACAGGAAGGGCCGTGTTTCTTTCTGCATACAGGACTACTTGACAACCACAGAAGAGGAACGTTGAGGGGAGGGACACGGACTCCTCTGGCCACCCCTGCTTGTCCCAGAACCATTCCTGCACTCTGTCAGTTAGTCCTGTCAGTACTGGCCTCCTCTCTCTCACTCTTCTAGCTCCACTTCTGTGCCTTACAATAATATAAAGAGGATAACTTAGCTCCACAGAGAGATGATATGGTGGGCAGAGGCCAGGCTCATTAGAGTCTAGCCAGAATTTCTAATTGTTGCCGGGTGCCTGGCTTGTCTTTGATTATTGTGATTTTGATGGGTGCTGGCCCTGGTTGCATTCAATAGTCTGTGGGCTCCTGGGCATGGTGAGGACTGGACATTGTGGCCCTGACAGAAGCACAGCCATGTCCCATCCCCTATAGCTCAACAGTTGGCTCAATCTGCTCCACACCTATGAAGGACAAGTGTCTCTTATACCTTCCTGTGTACTCCTTGCGCCTGATCCCTGTGCTTTGGGGCTGCTTTCCTCAGAGCTGTTTGCAGCTTCTAACTCAGGCCCTTGTGGTAAAGCCACTACAGTGTTGTAACACGTTCTCCAAAGCAAGGAAGACAATTCCACCAAGGCGTACAGAGGCCTCTCCTGAGAAGGAGCCACATTCAGAACATGCAGAGACAGAAGAACTGCAGACCTGTGCACTAGGGGAGCCTAAAGCCTTGACCTCTCAAGGTAAAGATTGGGAAACAGGCCAGAGAGATGGCTCCATAGCCAAGCCTGACAACCCGAGTTCAATTTCTGGGACCCAAAAGATGGAATGAGAGCGTCACCTCCTTTAAGTGGTTCCCTGACCTCCACACGGGCACTATGGTGTGTGTGTGTGTGTGTGTGTGTGTGTGTGTGTGTGTGTGTGTGAAAATAAATAAATGTTTTATAGTAACAGGGAGACTGAAGCTGGAGAGGACCACAGGCGAGGACAGCCCACGTGGCTCTCCACTCTGCCCTTGCTCTTTCTCTCATCATGTGTGTTTGCGTCTACGATTTGTGCCAGAATTTGTCTACTGAGGACAGGAAGGTCCAGGTACGAAGCTTCGGTTGTTCTCACTGTCCTAGGACATTCCCAAACAGTAAATGTCTCACACCTTCCTCCAGGAAATCATCCTGTGGCTGAGTGGGGTGAGTGGGGCCTTGCTCCACACGCTGTGTCTTTGGCTTTTCCTCTGTCGCTAGGGAAGATGGGTAAGAGAAACCAAATGCAGTTTGGAGCTACCTCATGCGATTATTAGAGGAGATGAACTGTTAGGCATCAGAAATATCTGAAGAAACGATGTTTTCAGAGACGTTAGAGCTGTGTGTAAGGTGTGAGCTGTGGCAGGGGCAGCCCTGTGACAGGTGAGGTGGGCTGTGACAGGTGAGGTGGGCTGTGAGAGGTGAGGTGGGCTGTGGCAGGTGAGG
>NW_026596406.1:883682-887831 GCF_907164565.1 Psammomys obesus
CTGTGACAGGTGAGGTGGGCTGTGGCAGGTGAGGTGGGCTGTGGCAGCCCTGTGGCAGGTGAGGTGGGCTGTGGCAGCCCTGTGGCAGGTGAGGTGGGCTGTGGCAGGGGTGCCCTAACTACCTGCTCTTCCTCCACCGTGTCAGTCTTTCAGAAAAACCATTTCCCAATTGTTTTCAGCACCGAAATCGCTCACATCTCTCATTCTTTCGTCAGGCAGCCTTAATGACAGAGTTTGCCTTGTGCTGAGCAGAAAGGTTCTTCTGTTGCTGCCTCCTTGCAATGCCCCTCCTCATGCCCTATCTCTGCTCCAGCTGAGAGCCCTGAAGACGCTCCTTTTCATCTCTGAAGAACCCGGAAACGTGGAAGCCACAGCCACATTCTAACATGGATTCCACCTGTCCTTGGATTCCCACCTGTGTTCCTCCTCTCACCTACCTGAAGAAGGTCTGGCCACAGGGAGAACCCTGCCTGTGTGCACTGGGCAGGCACCTCCATGGTGGGGAAGGGAGCTCACCCAGCAGAAGGTCTCCAGGCACGGAGGATGCTGGAAGATCTCTGGCTTGGAAAAGGATAGTTTCAACTGCTTATATTGGTCTTGCCTGAGCCAGCCTTGTCTATTGGCCTGAAAAACACGGGGAGTCTGTCTGTCTGTCTGTCTGTCTGCCTCGGGAGATAGCTGTCCTGTCAGAAGGCACAGCAAAAGAAAGGAAAATACCGTCAGCTGGATCTGGAGGGGCTCGCGCTGTTCTCCAGCTGCCCCTTCCCATGAGCAGTGAGGGGCCTCTTGCCAACTCCTACTGGAGCTGTCCCCGGCCTGTGTGCTCTGTGCTTTCTGCCCTCTGCCCTTTACCCAGCTCTCCAGAGGGCCTACCACAAATCCTAGAAAAGTTTAGAGTTCTAGTTGTTTGGGAGCTAGTCTTAATCCCAGAGGCAATTTAAAGTTTGCCGAAAGCCCCCTCAGGAATCGGCCTGTGCTCCACAAATCCAATTAGTCAGTGGCAGACTGCTCTAGGTGAATGTGAACTCTTAGTGTGAAGGAATGTCCCTTAGAAAGCACGTTCCTGCCCTGTGTCCCCTGCCTGCTGGCCTTCCCATGAGTAGCAGCCTGACAATGGCCTAATGTGCTTTGACCATGAGAGGATGGTGGCTGGCCAGAGCTGAGACAGGCACACTGTTCAGCCGACGCTCCCAGGCAGCTGGCTAAGTCTTGGGGTTAAGTTACCCCTTTACCCCCGTGTCCCCACCTATCCTCCTGCTCGCTGTAGGCCCTGGGGTGGCTACCAAGGATTTGGAGATGAAAAGAAGCCCTTCCCACATCAAGGAATGTGTGGACAAGCGGGCAGGAAGGGTTTGATTTACAGACAGACTCCTGTCAGCAGCAGGTGGCTCCTGTCACCTTTGGTGAAGGCTGGAAGAGTTTTTAACAGAAGCCCCCACCCCCAACGTCCCTCTTAACCAACTCGCCCATCTCCTCTGCAGCGAGGTGGCCTTCCACCCCTGCCAGGCCACAGGCTGTGACACGCCCCCATCCTCCTAGCTGCAAGCAGCACACAGAGGCCTCTTCAAGCTGACTGAGAAGCCTGGAGTCGCCTTAATCCAACTCCAACCATGCAGAGCCGAGCTGGGGGAGGTTTGGTCCGTGATAAACTTGCTTTGCAAGGCACACGACCTAGTTTGATCCTCAGAACCAATGTAGAACAGCCCGGCCCGGTTGCTCACACCTGAGAGCTCAGTCCTCGGGAGGCGCAGACAGGCAGGGCCATGGGCTGGCAGCCCTGAGCCTAGCCCACTTGGCACACTCACGTCAGTAAGGGAGCCTGTCTCAATGCTGAGGTGGACAGCATTCCCCAGGAGTGACCCAGAGTTTGTCCTCCAGCCTCCGTGTGTATGTGCACCACACACCTGTGTACACACCCAGCAAAGTGTGCACACACATCCATACATATACACACGTACACACACACACACACATACATACACATACACACACACATACATACACACACATTCATACATATACACACGTACACACATACACACATCCATACATATACACACATACACACACACACACACATACACACACCACACACATACACACACACACACACACATACAAAATTTTACTTAAATAAATAAATTACAGAGCCTGAGCTTAGAAGAGGGCAGAAAAGGTTAGTTTCATTTAAAACAAAACAAAACCTTGAGTGGTTTGAACGCTCCATTAAGGCCACAATGTCTAGAAATGCCTAAATTAGATTGCCAAGTAGAAGAAAATAACCGAAATAGGAAAAGCTGAAAACTAGAACAAAAAGCATGTTCTCAAAGGGAGAGCCAGAGCGAAGGGATGCCAGCATGGGCAGCGGTCTCTTGCGCTCCTAGCAATCCAGCTCCTGGCCGTCAGTGCCACAACAGGATGGGACGGCGACAGTGGCTGTGTCTGCTGGTCGCTGCTGCCGGTTGGCAGGGGGAGGCACATGCCCTCTCATTGTAGCCTCGTCCTAAATACTGTGAGGCTCGCCTCCTAATGCACATCGCCTTCAATAGAGTCGGGTCACACTGGACGAAGCGTTAGCAGTGTCCGATTCCAGGTTTTTAAAAGCAGTGCTGATCGAGGTCTGTGTCATTACTAGCCAGCGCATCATTCCCCGGCGACTGAAAAGAGCTCCCCACTGTGGGAGTCCATTTTCGTGCGTCCTGGAAAAGGGAAATGTATAGCGATGGATTCAAATCAACAGCTCTCCAGAGCGGGAGCAGGACTTTGCGATGGGTAAGCTTCTTAACTTGGCAGGATTTAAAATCACCATGCAAACAAGTTATCTGCGCTCATCTGTGAAAACATTTCCAAATTAGGTTAATTAAAGCGGAAAGACCTCCAGTGGGGGTGGAGCTAGGCTGTGGGCTGAGGATCTGGACTGAAGGAAAGAAGGGGGAGAGCATTCTTCTCCCTCTGCGTGCTGACCACACATGCAGGAAACCAGCTGCCTGCTCTCGCTCCCCCACCCGCCATGATGGGCTGTTCCCACAAACTGAGCCACATACATGTGCTTTGGAGCCCAAGGCGAAAGGATTGTAAGTTCCAGGCCAGCCTGGGCTATGTGGTGACACTCCAGCTCAAAAGAGACAGCAAAAAGCAATTCAGTAGTTTTTAGTATATTTGCCAGGTCGCGCAACCCTCCCCACGAGGAACCTCCAGAATAGTTTGCATAGCTCAGAGGAATTCTGTACCTATTTGCCCCGCCTGCTGCTCCCTCCAGTCTCTGGCAATCGCCAACCCACTCTCTGTTTCCAGGCTTCCCTTTCTGTGGACAGTTCTCATGCAGGGAAGCTCTCCGGTACCTGGATTCCCCTGACAGCGCCGCCTTCTGCTGTTCCTCGTGTTCCTCCATGTTTTTTCCTGGACCAGCACTTCATTTCTTCCTCTGAACAGAACTGCATGAGGCCGTGTTTTGTGTCGGCATTCATTAGCTGGTACACATACCGTTTTTATTGTTTTCGCCCTTCTTTGAAATTTTTCATTTTATTTTATGAATTTATTTCAGTGTTTACTTATTTAAGGATTTATTTTGTTTGAGGCAATTGTTGAAATAAATTTCTGCCATCAGATGTTAGCTGTACATTCTGGATGCCTGTCGAAAAGTAGGCGCGTCTTCACTCTGATGCTTTTGCGAAGGTCTTTGTGTTCCTACTCTTTAAACTCGTGTGTGGATGTTTGTCTGCCTGTGTGGCTGTGCACAACACACATGCCTGCCGCCCTTGCAGGCCGGAAGAGGCATCGGGTGCCCTGGAGCTGGAGTTTTAAATGGCTGTGAGCCGTCATGCAGTGCTGAGACTAGAACCTGGGTCCTCTGGAAGAGCATGAGGTGCTCTTGACTGGTGACATCTTTCCTCAGGGCTGGTGACAGCTGTGCAGCCCCTCTCCCCTCAGGGCTGGTCACAGGTGTGCACAGCCATGGCCTTCCCTCCTCAGGGCTGGTCACAGGTGTGCAGCCCCTCCCCCCTCAGGGCTGGTCACAGGTGTGCGGCCCCTCCCTCCTCAGGGCTGGTCACAGGTGTGCAGCCCCTCCCCCCTCAGGGCAGGTCACAGCTGTGCAGCCCCTCCCCCCTCAGGGCTGGTCACAGCTGTGCAGCCCCTCCCCCCTCAGGG
>NW_026596406.1:887841-898366 GCF_907164565.1 Psammomys obesus
CAGGGCTGGTCACAGGTGTGCACAGCCATGGCCCTGCCTCCTCAGGGATGGTCACAGGTGTGCACAGCCATCTCCTGGGTTACTGGTACATCTTTTCTGGAGAAATATTCAGTCAAATCACTTGTCCATTTTAATGGAACCACAGAGATCCTAAGACTAAATTTCTTTTTTCAGTCTGTAAACAATTTTGTTTATGTATAATTTCTTGCAGGAATACCAACGGTTTGGACGGTACATCACTCTCGGGTTTCCCACCCATGATCCTCCTGGATCCCCTGGACCACACAGCCTCCCAATTTAATTCCTTCCTCCTCCCTTTCCTTCTTACTCTTCTCCTGGAACTGTCTGAGTCTCACCCGTATACGGTGGGTGAGGGAGCTTAGGAAAGGTACCACACAGCTGAAGAAACTGACGCTCGTCCAGCGGTCAGCAGTGTCCATCAGTCCTCATACTGGAGTAGGTTTGACTTGGTTGTGAGCTCTCGACCTCAATGCATATGTATTATTTGCATCAGTCCTCCCAGGCCTCTGACTATTGCAGTTTTCTCTCGGCCTCTCTCCCAGTGCTCCCCGGGCCTTGATGGTGAGGGTGGATGGAGAAGAATTTTGTTATGGTGACCCAAATAGCTCAAGGCTGAGATCTCATAGCCATTTAGTCTCAGCACTTTGACCAGTCATAAGTCACCACCTGATCCATAAAGAAATTGAGTCAGATTTTATTTAAATATTTTTACTGAAGTTTTCATTGAATCTCACAAATCTATGTAAATCTGAACAATTCGGTGACATTTAGCATATTCACAATGTGGTGCAAATCCCAACATACCCAGCTCTGAGACATTTCCATCTGCTCCAAACACACTTCACAGTCCCTGCCTTATCCCTGGTCCCTGACAACTACCCATTTGTGTTCTGATTTTGCCACATTCACCGAGATCCCACTGGACTGAACCAAACCTCTCAACGGCAATACAGAGCTACACACCGAACCTGTGTGCATGAGAAAGATCTGAGCCATTGCCACGCATGATCACACACATACATGTTTTCTCTCAGGGGCATGCCAGCATTCTGAAACATGTACTGCTTTTATCAAAGGCTATTTCCCCTTAAATGACATTGTACAAAGGCGTGGTAACTGCCTGAACAGGCACCATTCTTCCAAAGTCCTCTCCTGGGCTTTCATTTGCTTTGAATGGGAAACCAAGCCAATCACACATCTCCTCGGGATTTGTTAATTTGGAACTCTGAATCCCTGAGTTATAGTTATAAAAAAGGCTGAAGCAATATTGAGTGCCTTCTGACAGCCTTATGGAAGATGACTATTTGAAACAATGAAGCAGAGGTGGAAGGCCTAGGATGAAATGTTGGATTTACAGCAGGGTGGACCTTGAGGCCACAAGTAAACTCCCTGGGTACAGAGAGGCAAAGGTCCCTGGGTACAGAGAGGCAAAGGCTACTCGGTCACTCATCCATGTGTTGCCGGTAGATGTCAGGTTCGTGCGAGCGGTGCCTTCGTGCCTGCTGCTTCGGCAAATACCTGGCAGAAGCATCCCAAGGGAGGAGACGTGTATTTTGGCTCATAGCTCACTGGGTCCATCATGGCAGGAGGCTCGGGCAGCGTCTCTTGCATCTTACCAATCAGAACCAGAAGCTGCCCTCACCCTCAGGTCCCATTCCCAGGACAGTCTTACAGGACAGTCCCAAAGGTTCAACCTACCAAACAGGGCCACCAGCTGGGGAACAACTGTTTAGGGGCAGAGCCGTTACAGAGTAGCGTGGCAGCCAGAGGCGGTGGCTGAGGGAACGCTGATCAGCTAGAAGAGACACACATCATGCTAATCACACACGGCTAATGACAAGACACTGTGTGCCCAGAAGCTGCTTACACAGCTCAGTGCGGCCAGAAACACGCCGAACAACATGAGTATACAACAAGAACTGGCCGGTTAATTTTCCTAGGGGATCACCCCTCGTGATGTTGCCTGTGGCGAATTTGGACAAGCCATTTCTCCTGGAAGGAGGAGAAGGCAGGGAAGGCTTGGGCAGCATTCGTTTCGTCTCCCTGTCTCTAGGCCACTGTTTGGCCACATAGGTCAATAAGATTACAGTTATATTTGGGCATCGTGGCGAGTGCCTATAGCCCCGCACTCAGGGTGTGGAGGCAGAAGGATGACAGTTCAGACCAATCTGGGCTACATAACAAGAATAAAATAAAACAAGGAGTTGGGACTGGCATGATGGCCCAGCGGATAAACATACCTGCTGCTAAGCCTGACAATCTGAGTTCCACCTACCTGGGTCCCATGTAGCAGGGAGGATCAACTCCTACAGGCTGCATATCTGACCTCCACACATGTACCATGGCAGCTATCACACACACACACACACACACACACACACACACACACACACACACACTGGATATGTTAAATGTAAATAATGAATAAATAATACAGTCCTTTGTCCAAACTGGTTCAACTTTGGGCTCCTATCATTTATAACTAGACATTATTAACTAATTCAGTTGATCCAACAGAAGCAGGCTTGGTGCCATGATGGCCAGAGAGAACATAATAGGATATCCATTCTTTCAGTCAACAGGGAATCTGTCTGTAGCTTAGATCCCAATATGGAAATGGCTCTCTCTGCTTCGGACAAGGGATTCATCCTCCCTGCTACCGGCTTTATATTCCAGCAGCAAACAGGAGGGCGGAGGAAGGCGCTGGGCTGGTGAGTGAGCAACAAGAGCTGGCCTCAGACAGAAGGAGCTTTGAGATAGAAGTCCAGAAGAGAAACTAGACTTGTGATATGACCTGCCAGGTCAAAGCTGAGAATGTCCTTATCTGGGGCTGGAGCTGAGCATCAGCTAATATGGAGTAAGCATATGCCTCTGCACAGGGCCACACTGGTAGTGGTTCTCAGAATGAATGAAAACGGAGACTGGGAGGCAGGGAGGCAGCATCATGAGCTCTGGACTAGAGCTTTGGCTGTCAAAACAACCGATAAACACTGGTCTTAAAGGAAAGCAGCGTGCGTTGCTAATAAAGACCCCAGCACTCTGCAGTCTCAGTGATGGAAGCAGAGAGTTTGAGGCCAGCCTGGGATACATGACACCCTTTTTCTAAAGATGAAAGGTTGGAGAGACGGCTCAGTGGCTAAGAACAAGTCCTGAGTTAGGGTCCCAGAACCCAGGCAGGTGGTTCTCAACGCTCAGCAGTCTGTAATGCCAGCTCCAAGGAACAGAGTGCTTTCTCCTGGCTTCCTCTGCTTCCCCCACACACTCACGTGCTCTCGTGCACGCACACACACATTTAAAAAATAAATTAAGTCTTAAAGAGATCCTGGTCCTAATAATTCCTTGAAGAGAAGAAGGGAGTTGGCATCAGAGTTTTCCACGCACCAGGGGCCACACTGCCACAGGAGAGATACACAGAGCTCTCCCAACAGTGCATGGATTCAGCATGACCAAGGCTTTAGCATTTCTCTAAAGCCTGTGGATATGAGGCCCTGAAGCCCTCACACCACTCAGGCCTCAAGCTGGAGGCAGCTTTCCTCTCTTGGAGGTGAGCATTTCCTCCACCTGGACTCTCAGAAGCCCGATTCTAAGGATGTGCACCACCTGTAACGCCCGTCTTCGGCAAGGGGAGGCAGGAAAGTTAAAGACAGCACTGGGCAAAGTCCCCGGGTGTCAGAACATGCTCCCTGCGCTGGTGTGGTGGCAGACTCCAGCTCAGCTCGGCCCTGGGGGCAGAGGCGGGTGGGCCTCTGTGTATGACAGGCCAGCTAGAGCTGTGCCCCAGACCCC
The DNA here is from genome assembly GCF_907164565.1 of Psammomys obesus. Lineage (NCBI taxonomy): Eukaryota > Metazoa > Chordata > Mammalia > Rodentia > Muridae > Psammomys > Psammomys obesus. Next base: position 891,649 of record NW_026596406.1, read on the forward strand.
TCCTTTAAAAAAGGAAAGGATTTAATTCAGCAAGGGCTTTTTAGTGATCAAGCGTTTTCTTCAAGCAAAGGGAAGCCATACATTTCTCCCTTTGGAAGCCAGCACAGGCAACGGCTGCGAAGGACCCACACAGGTCACCTGTGCTGACACGGTTGTTTTGTGTCAAAGGCTGGCTTCCCCTGAGGCTGACTTTCAAGGAGAGATATTTGTGCAGGGTGCTTCTTGTGGGCGCTGTTGAAGGGAGCAGGGCTGAGCAGAGGGAGAACAGGGTGTGCTTGTGGCATGGCTTTTAGAGCTATCCAGGAGGACTAAGCTTCATATTACCGTTGAGGGGCTCAAGGACATGGGCGCCCCTGAGAGTGTGACTCGGGGTGTGGTGGCTCTCCTTAGTAAGGGGCATTGCTGACACACCCAGTGGTGGGGCAATGCGGATTTCCTCTCTGCGCAGGAGTGGGAACCTGGACAGCACGCCACAGCGTCCATCCCACACTCTTAACCAACGCTTCTCCAGGTCCAGCATGCCTGTAGGTCCCTGGGAGGATCTTAAATGAACATTCCCAGTGGCTCGGCTGTGGGCCTGGAGACTCATAAGCCCAATAGTCGTCCCCCCCCCAGGTGATGTTGACATCTTCACTCTTTGGACCACATTCTGATTAGCTCTAAGGCAACTTGTCCCTCACCTGGCATTGGCTTGCATTAAGAGCCATCAAAACATATGGGTAATGGGCTATATCCCTTCATCACTGAGCAAAGCATCTGTGGCTTGCCAGGTCCCTCACAGCCATCTTCACATCCTTGTTCCTCAGGCTGTAGATGATGGGGTTCAACATCGGGGTCAGAAGTCCATAGAAGAGGGAGATGAGCTTGTCTGCAAGGTCCTGCTTGTCTGCCCCCAGTGGGTCCTTGGACTTGGGCTTCCCATACATGAAGAGGATGGTCCCATAGAAGATTATCACCACAGTGAGGTGGGCAGAGCAGGTGGAGAAGGCCTTCTTCCTGCCCTCAGCTGAGGGGATTCTCAGGATGGTGGTGAGGATGAAGATGTAGGAGACAGAGATGAAGAGAACTGGCACCCCCAGGAAGATCACATTGGCCACCCCCATGCTGATGACATTGATGGAGATGTCAGCACAGGCCAGCTTTAAGACTGCCAGGATCTCACAAATGAAGTGATTAATAACATTGTCCCCACAGAAGGGCAGCTGTACAGCCAGGGAGATCTGCACCAAGGAATTGGCACCGCCAGCCACCCAGGAGCCGGCAGCCATGGGCACATAGGCAGCCTTGCTCATGACCACAGGGTATCTAAGGGGGTTGCAGATGGCCACATAACGATCCAACGCCATCATGCCCAGGAGCACACACTCTGTGGCTCCCATGGCAAAAGAGAGAAACATCTGCACAGCACAGCCTGAGAAGGAGATGGTCTTCCTGGGAGTGAGAAAACCATCCAGGACCAGGGGGACGGAGGAGGTGGTGTAGCAGATGTCCAGGAAGGAGAGGTTCCCCAGGAAGAAGTACATGGGCGTGTGCAGGTGGGGGTCGAGGATGGTCACCAGGATGAGGACCCCATTGCCCAGCAGGATCACCAGGTACATTGACAAGATGAGCGCAAAGAAGGTTTTCTCCAGTGTGGGATGGGCAGACAAACCCAACAGGACAAATTCTGTCACAGTAGATTGGTTGGATATTTCCATTTTAAACTCTGCCTTTTATCCCTAGGAATACTGAAGGTAGAAAATGTATGCTCATTATTTGACTCGCTGGAATCAGCACACAGTGGCTTTAAAATCATCTAGAAATGAGCCTCTGAGGCATGTATGACAGTATAGACCTTTGAACCCAGCACTCAGAGGCTGAGACAGGACAGCAAGTCTGAAGCCAGCATGGGCTACACAGTCAGGCCTTGCCCCAAAGCAAAGCAAAAACTTACTCTCTAAGATTCAGCTATAAAACCAAGTTATCTAAAAGCCAATCTGTGTGGCAGACCTAGAAAAATGAGTTAAAGTTAATGATATAAAGGTTATCTATCTATCCACTAATATTACTACAGCTAAAGTAATGTGTGTTGATACATGCTGTCTCCTGAACTTTATGGGAAAGCAGACCCTTCGAGGAATGCTATGTGTCACAGAGTTGGAGACCTTGGCTGTTACAGCTCAGTGACCCTGGCAATTACACAGCTTGTTGCCTATTCTTCTAAACTTGGTTCTTTCTCACCCACCAAGTTTAATTATAATTTTATTTCCTACATAGAGAATGTACTTGTTTGAAAATGTAAAGTTTCCTACCTTCTTAGTGGACATATATATGTGTACATATACATATATACAAATACACACACACACACACACCATGTGCCACAGAGGCCAGAACAGAGCATTGGATCCTTGTGAACTGGAGTGACAGGCAGTTGTGATCTGCCCAAGGCAGATGCTGAGAACCACACCTGGGTCCTCTGGAAAAGCAATTTGTACACTTCACCACTGAGCCCCTTTCCAGCCCCTGGCCTTACCTCTTAGTATCTGGCTAATACTCGTGTGTGTGTGTGTGTGTGTGTGTGTGTGTGTGTGTGTGTGTGTTATCTGACCTTGACTATCTTTCCTGCTTTTGGGAATTTCCAGAAGCCCCATCAGGGAGCCACACCCTCGTCTCCAGAAACGTCGTCTGGAGAGGAGTCCCATATTTCCCCCATGGCCATGCACAACTACAACGTGGCTGCTCTGAAACATGGCTAGAGACAGAGAATTGCCTGAGGGTTGGAGCTTCCTCGTTTCCAGCTTCAGAAGGGTAGGGCCTTGAGTCACACCCACATCCAAAGTGGAGAGAAAAAATTCAAGAAGTGAGGCCTTAGACGGTTCTTTCTCAGACACATGCACATGCAAACCTGTCTGCCTCAAGAAGCCAGCAGCTGCAGCACAGATGGTCACAACTCTGCCTCCAAGGAGTCCCTGCACAGGACAGCCACAGTGATGTGTGAGCCGGCTGCCTGGCGCTGCCTGGTACTGCTCATACACTGACTTTAAGCATGGCACATGCCAGTGAACAGCACTTGACAGGGAGAGGCAAGAAAATGTTCAAAGCCCCCCGGGGACGGAGAGGGTTCCAGGCCAGGCAAGGCTAGTAAGACCCTGTCTCAAAAAGACCAGCTCCGTAACTAACTAACTAACTAAATAAATAAATTTCTAAAAAACTAATTTTATTCGTCCATAAAGAAATATAAAAATTTCTGGAAAGTTGAGATGAATAGAAAAACATTATTTTAAGCTCGGTACCATAAGTTTTTTCTCATATTTAAATACTAGCCTCTGATCATTAAATATGCATGTCTGGCTGAGAGTAAGCATGAAGAAAGGCCAGGAAAAGGGGGCTCCTGAGACTGGGAATGCCTGCCTTAAGAGACAAGACCTGGGATAATGATAGATCAAAGTGGAGGAGGGGAAGGCGCAAGGCTGCAGCCCAGGAAGGGAGGGCAGAGTGGAAAGTGCTGAAGAAAATAACCAAAACGAAGCATGAACTTAAGAACCCACATGGAAATCTATCAGCTAATTTTAAAACCAAATAAGAAATTAGAATAAACTGAAAAGATTTTTTTAAAAACCCACCTGATTGCAGGAAGGTGTGGTGGTACAGGCCTATAATCCTAGTACTCAGGGGACTAAGAAGGCCTGGTCTGAAAAAAAGCAAAATCCCATCCTGAGTGACGTATCCCAGAAGCAGAAAGACACACATGGTATATACTCACTTATAAGTGAATATTAAACATATAATCCAGGATAAACATACTAAAATCTGTACATCTAAAGAAGCTAAGCAAGAAGGGGGACCCTGGGTAAGATGCTCAATCTTCATTCAGAAAGGCAAAGGGGACAGACATCGGAAGAGGGAGAAAACAGGGAACAGGACAAGAGCCTACCACAGAGGGCCTCTGAAAGACTCTACCCAGCAGGGTATCAAAGCAGATGCTGAGACTCAATCTTTGGGCAGAGTGCAGGGAATCTGAGGAAAGAAGGGGGAGACAGAAAGAACTGGAGAGGACAGGAACTCCACAAAGGAGCTACAGAACCAAAAATCTGAGCCCAGGGGTCTTCTCTGAGACTCCAAACAAGGACCATTCATGGAGATAACCTAGAACCCCTGCACAGATGTAGCCCATGGCAGCTCAGTGTCCAAGAGGGCTCCTAGTAATGGGAACAGGGACTGTCTCTCTGATATGAACTCAGGGGCTGGCTCTTTGATCACCTCCCCCTGAAGAGGGGAACAGCCTTACCAGGCCACAGAGGAAGACAATGCAGCCAGTCCTGATGAGACCTGATAGGCTAGGGTCAGATGGAAAGAGAGGAGGACCTCCCCTATCAGTGGACTTGGGGAGGAGAACTGGGAGGAGATGAGGGAGAGAAGGTGGGATTGGGAGGGGATGAGGTAGAGGGCTACAGCTGAGATTCAAAGTGAATAAACTGAAATGAATTAATTAATTTAAATTAATTAAATTTTAAATTAATTAATTTAAAAATAAAAGCAATATCTGCCAGGCAGTAAAGGCACAAACCTATAATCCTAGCTCTTGGGAGGCAGTATCTGTTAGTTTGAGGCCAGCCTGGTGTACATAGTTAGCTCTAAGACAGCAGCTATGTAGAAAAACAGTCTCAAAAAACAAAAAACAAACAAACAAAAAACCCCAAAACCACTATCATCACCAAACAAACAAAACCCACAAGAGAAAAAACAAACAAGCAAAGCCCACCCAAATCAAACAAGAAAGAGATTTCTGGTTTACTACTTCCTCTACAGATGGCTTTTGGCTTTTGTTGTGTTTTATTCTTTAAAATAGAAGTTCCTAGCCATGCATGGTGGTGTATGCCTGTAGTCTTACCACACAGGAGGCTGAGGTTGGGCTGAATTTTAAGGTAGGCCTTGCTGCATACGCCGTGAGACCATGTCTTTAGAAAGCACATATGCAACCAGGTGCCTTAGTCCAGCGCTCAGGAGGCAGAGGCAGACAGATATCTGAGTTTGAGGCCAGCCTGGCCTACAGAGTGAGTTCCAGGGCTACAGAGAGAAACCCTGTCTCAAACAAAAAAATCAAACAAACAAACAAGAATAAACAAAAAGGCCACACTGGTAGACACCAGCCTTAGGAATGTCACCAACCTGTTTCAGCCCTTCTGGAAACAGTTCAGAGGTCAGCAGAGGTTTGAGGTTTGCATGTGTTCCTGAGGACGATGTGTTTTAGGGACTTTTCTTTATTATTATTTTATTTTCCATAGTTGTCACGATAGTGTCCAGAATGGGTTATCTCAGGATATCAGCGGTTTGGAGATAGATCAGCTTTTTTTAGTATCAGAAGGCAGAACTTCAGACTGTCAGTCCAGGCACGGGGGCCTCTTTGCCAGGGATCTTCTCCTCCCCAGTGGACTCGCAACTTTGCTCAAATATTTCGAGAAGGGTAGTGGGAGGAGCAGGCAGTAATGTGGTCTGGAAGTCCGGACGGGTAGATTTCTTCGACAGGAAGTCTGCCCTGTTCTAACTTCTCCGCTTTTGCCTTGGTCCTAAGTCAGCCTCCGTACTCACTCATAAGAGCATACCTAGCTCTTCCTGGGTGAGCTGCCGCCTTCAGGGCTCAGCGAGTCGCTGTCTTGTCCGCGGACTCCTATCCTAACCCATTCGGTGTACCTTTGCTGACGACCTCCCTTCCACCAGAGGTAACCCCGCATTTACCCATGGCTCCGTCCAATCTGAGCTGTCCCAGGAGCAGACGAGTGGAATGGCAAGGGGGCCAGTTTACTAAGGTCATCTGCCCGTCTGGGTGATGCCGACCAGGCAAGGCACGTGTCTCAGCAGCAGCCCAGCCTCGGCTGCATATGCAGGCTTGGCACAGCTGCTGTTGTCTCCCTTCCTGGATCTCTAAATAAGAGTAAAGGAGGGGACTCTAAGAGGCAATCCTAGCTTCACACACTCATGGCTGAGCTTAGGGCTCAGTGACATGGAGAGGGGCCCTGGTTCTCAAGCCTGAAGGTCCCTGGGAATCCCCAGCCAGAGGAGGCTTCACCTGGGCCAGCCCTGAGCCACTCTCAGCCATGAGGCCCAGCGGCTCTCTGTGTGCCACACTGCTCTCTGGGGCTCCAGGCTCTCCAGAGCTTAGGATGAGGTTGCTGTGGGCCTAAGTCCTCTCCCAGAAGCAATTTAAAGTTTGGTGAGAGGCTCAGAGATGAGACTCTACCCTATAGGCCCAATTAAATAACATGTGGAAATCTACCCAGAGCCTCTTCTCACCGCACAAAGTTCACCTCAAAATGTTCTCTGGTGCCAGGTTTACAGAATTCTCCCTGGGATTTGACACTGAGAATTGATTCAAGGTGGCTCTGACACCTCAGAGAACTTACATGGAAGAAAAGCAGCCTCAGGAATCTTGATCCAGATTCCCCAGCCACCTAAATGTCTCACTCCATCCACCGACCCACTGACCCACTCTACCATCAACAACCTCCCGTATCCCCACCAGCCTTCTCATTGCCACAGTCTCTATGCTACAGACACATTAGGGTGGATGGGAGACACAGGGACCAGAAATGGGATGCTCTCTTCAGGGAAGGACTGGCAGGGCGGAGCTGTAGGTAGAATGAGATAAGACTGAGCAGGCCATAGATAAGACTGAACAGGCCATAGATAATACTGAGCAGGCCATAGATAAGACTGAGCAGGCCATAGATAAGACTGA
>NW_026596406.1:898376-914510 GCF_907164565.1 Psammomys obesus
ACTGAGCAGGCCATAGATAAGACTGAGCAGGCCATAGATAAGACTGAGCAGGCCATAGATAAGACTGAGCAGGCCATAGGTAAGACTGAGCAGGCCATAGGTAAGATGGAGCAGGCCATAGATAAGCTTCCACTGGAGGGAGGCTGGATACTGCAGGGCGTGTGGACCTAGTCCAGGACGAAACCAGAACAGCCTTGGAAAATGTGAGATGTGAGAAAAGGTAATATCCTGAGAGCTGTCTGGGTAGCAAGCACAGGGAAGAAATGAGTCAGTGAAAGCCAAAATCCTCTGCTAGGCTCAGGACATGTTCCCTAAATATGGCATCTTGGCCTACTGAGCATTTTAAACTGAGAATAGCACTTGTAGTTTTGGATCTGAAATGTCTCCCAGAAGACACTGCTGTTAGCTTAGCCCCAGCTTGGTGCTATTAAGGGATGGTAGAAACCTGAAGAGGCAGAAATCTAATGGGAGGTGTGCTGGTCACTGGCACGTGAGGAGGAGATGGCAGAGTCCTTCCTCCTCCTCTCCTCTGTCCTGACTGCGTGGTGGATGGCTGTCCATCGCCACATCTTCCCCATCATGGCATGCTGGCTCACCACAGGCCCAGAAGTCAAGTAACCATAGACTGAAGCCTAAACTTGTGAGCTAAAAACACAACAAAACAACAACAAGCCCAACATGCTGGAATCCCTGGCTTCACACTCCAGTGCCCGCCAAAACTGGTGTGATGATTCTCGTCTGTAATCTCAGCACTGGGAAGTGGAGGCAGCAGGATCAGAAGTTTAAAGTCATGCTTGGCCACATAGAAAGTTCAGATTTGGCTACATGGGACCCTGTCTCAGAAACAGTTTTCTCTTTATTAGTATCCTCAGGCAGATTGTGCAGTTCACAAAGACTGATTAACCCAGAAGGATGTACAGGAAGGTGTCTTTTGCCTTCTCTTATTCACCTTTCTGTTGTGGCACAGGTCTACAGTCCTTGCACACAAGAGGGTAAGGCAGGAGGATCACATTTCAAGGCTAGCATGGGCTGTATAACAAGACCTTGTATCACAAAAAGAACTGAAGAATGCGGTGGGGACCAAAAAGATGGCTCAGTGAGTAAAGGTGACTTGAATTCAAGAGCGGGGATCCACATGACAGAAGCAGAAAACCTTTACGTGAGCCCTTTGTGTGAAAAGCTTTCTCTCTCTCTCTCTCTCCCTCCCTCCCTCCCTCATTCCTTCCCTATCTCTCTCTCTCTCTCTCTCTCTCTCTCTCTCTCACACACACACACACACACACACACACACGCACACACACACACACAAAGAAATAAACTTAATAAAAATGTTTTTAAAGCCATACGGTGGACTGGGCATGATGGCTCATGCCTTTGATCCCAACACTTGAGAGGCAGAGGCAGGAGGATCTCTAAGTTTGAGTCTACCCTTGAAAGAATCAGACTAACTTTGTAACCTATGTTTCTTTAATTGCCTTATAACTTATATTTTCAAGGTTTACGTCCATGTTAATTAAAGCCTCTTAGTGCTTCTCCAGAGAGCCGAGGAATGTAAAAGTTCCTGACATTAGCCATCTGTGAGGGCAGAGATAAGGAAGAGAACAAGCAGAGATCTCTACTAACTGGAGAGAAAATCACCAGCTGGCGCCTGTGAGCTGAGCTTTGTTTGGAAACTGGGCCAAATGGCCCCAATCCTTCTCCTGAATAGCTCCTGACCTTTGATCCAAAGCCTGTAACCCCCACTCCTCAGAACAGACACAGGATGAGTTAATCATTCTCCCACCTTTAACTGTGGCTATATCTCATATGGCAGGAAATTCCAAACTGACTTGAAGATCAGATATTTACGACAGGGCTGATTGGACCTAAGGGTGCCCAGAACCAACAAATTAGTTTAAAAGTTAAATACCTCATCCAATCATGAATTGCCAAGAAGGCAACCCCTAGAATTCCCTGCGCTTTGTCTTTTAAAAACCTAAGGTCTTTGTCTCCCGGGGCCACTCCTTGCTGACCAGCAGGGATGACTCCATTGCGCACTGGTCAGAATGAACCTCTTGCAATTTTGCATCCATGGATGATTAGTTTCCTGAGTTCTCTTCATACCTTCTTAGGCTCTTGCTGGGTCTAACAGCCTGGTCTACAAAGTGAGTCCAGTACAGCTAGGGCTACACAGAGAAACCCCGTCTTGAAAGCTGCCTCTAACTCCAGCTACAAGGGCACCTACATGCATTTGCATGAACAGACATATAGACACATCATTAAAAATAAAAGTCAAAGCTGTTTACAGTTTATTTCATGTTTTGCCTGTATGTATGTCTGCACCACGTGCAAGCCTGGTGCCCACAGAGGTCAGGAGGGGACACAGTGCTCTTAAACCATTGAGCCATTTCTCCTATCCATAAAGGCTTTAAAAATAAAGCTTGTACATCATGAGCAGTTATACTGAATAAATTAGTGTGCTTTTTCTTTCATCAATCTGTCTTTTTCTATAAGAACTCCAGCCAATGAATATAAGAGGCTTTTTCTTTTCCCCACAAACCAGACCCTGAGTTTGAAAATCTAGCCTCAGGGACTGCCTCTGACACAAACTGATTGGCCTGCTCTTTGATCACCAACCCCTGAGGAGGCAGCAGCTTTCCCAGGCCACAGAGGAAGACAACGCAGACACTTCTGATGAGACCTAACAGACCAGGATCAGAAGGAAGGAGAGGAAGACCTCCCCTATCAATGGACTTGGGGAGGGGCATGCGTGGAGAAAAAGGATGAAGGGAGGGATTGGGAGGGAACCACAGGGGGGATACAAAGTGAATAAGGTGTAATTAATAAAAAAAATTAAAAAAAAAGAAAAGCTGGCATCAGAGCAGGTGAGGAGAAGGAGTGTGTGGGCTGGCAGGGGTCAGGAGGAGTGCCTGTGTGGGCTGCAGGTATGGCAGTTGCAGGGTTAATTTGAACACATCAGTGTGTAATTTCTGTACTTCTCTTGTACATGCACTAGTGTCTGCAGATAAATAAATGACTAGTAACCACGTCTGTGTTTCAGGAGTTCACAGTGCATTGTATTTGTTGTGCCTTGGTATCGGTGCTTGTAAGGGTTACCGTTGTTTGGTTTTCCAAAAATTGTGCTATTTATTGCTCCCAACAAATCTATGAAGTGAGCATGAGGCTTGTGGTAATATGTAAACACACAGAAACAAACAATATTCAAACCAGTAAATGAAAATTTCCCTTGAGTTTTGTGAATTCCTCTAGTATACTACTGAGCCCAAGATAGGGATGTGGGAACACCATTACTGTCACAGCTGGTTAATCAAAAGCGCAGGGTGGGGGAGGGGAGACTTTTGACTAGCATCCAAAGTGGGGAGACACGGCTAACTTCAATTGTAATATCCCTGTTTGATATTTGGAAGGCTGGAGGGTTACTTGTTGAGGTCACAAGCAAACAAGTGCACATGGGCGCACACACACCTGGAGGAGGGGCAGTGAGTGTCAGGAGTTCTCTGAGCAAACTAGAATAGCAGTAGATGGGAACTTGGATTGGGAGCAGGGAGGGACCCTCCTGCACGGACCATCTGTGATATCTAGTGTCTTTGTCCTCTGCCCTCCGGATGCCAGTGGCCTCTACTTTTATGAAAGGTTGTGGGACAGTTGTGGGGTTCAAGGAGGAATGGCAGGACAGCTAGGCCTCACAGCCACACTGCCATGTCAGTCAGAATCTGAGTAGCTGCTGTTGGCTCCTCTGCGACAGAACATTCTGTCTTGGCATTCTGGGGCTTGCTCTTTTATAGACTCACCCGCACCTTCTGGCCTCGACTTTCAGCTCTCTCCTCATGCCCCAGTCTCACTCTCATAATGCAGGCGTGCCTCCTGCATTATCCTGCTCTCCTCTTTCTTCCTCCCTTAGATCAATGGCTATGCCTTGTGTTTGCAATTCCGGATCCCTAACAGACAGATTTAGGGGCTCTTTGCCACTGGCCAGCCTGGGCCAGGTGAGTCCCTGTGGCTGACGGTCTTGCTGGTGCAGAGCATGGAAACAAAATGAGGAGCTTCTCAGAAGCACGTGTAGATCAGGTAAGCGAGGCTGCCTAGCATGGAGCCGAGAGTAGGGCAAGATGGTCTGAGAGCCCAGCTTTCAGACATCCGGACTACCTGGGACCCTCACTCCTCCATCCGGCACATGCCTGCATGTGTGGTCTCTCGACGACGTGGAGGCAGAGCTGTGCCCGCTCTCCTTATCGGGAGGGAGCCTCCTCTCTGTTCTCCCTCCTCAGAACTCTGGTTCCCCACCTCACAGTACCTGGCTCATCTTTGACCATTTCCCTCTGTGAGAGTGCGCGCTGCTTTTATGACCCCGACAGAGTCTGTAAATCCTTTGACCTGTACTGAATCCTTTTCGGGAACCTTGGGAAGGTTTGTGACCTCCAAGGAGTGTGATGTCCACATTTGTCTTCAGGAAAACACAACAAATGCGACTATCTCTCTGGGAAATGCCAAGGGTCTGGGGCTCAGACCACTTATCCTTGGCAAATCACATTTACACCCAGGCAAGCGCACATGTGGAATAAGGAGATGTCTGACACGTAGAACTTTGTATGTTGAGGATCTCTTGGCCTTCCCCTCTGCTGGGCTTTCCTGCAGCAGGTTGTGGTGTGGGAGATGTGCCCCTCTGGCTCCTGTGAAGTTTGGGAGGAGTCAGTGTGGAGCCTGCAGTAACCTGCTCCCCGTCCCCTGCTTCTTCGTCGGGAGTGCCGAGGTTAAAGGCGTGCACCGCCTCCACTCGGCTCGGTCTTTCTTCTTTTCCCTTCTCTCCCCTTCCCCGCTTCACTCCTCCTCTTGCCCATTTTCCAGTGGAATGAGGCAAGTATGCTATCCCTAAGTCACCCTACATGTGCCTGCTTCCTTGCCACCAGAGGGCGCACTCCCGAAGGCCAAGCCCTGCCTTCCTGAGCTCACTTCCGTTTCATTGCGGGTACAGGCTGAGCTTGCTGAAGCCAGATATGGTGAGCCAGGCCTGGAATCCCAGCCCTTGTGAGGTGGAGGCAGGAGGATCAGGAGTTCAAGGCCAGCCAGGAGCCTGAGATACATAAGACTCTGTCTCAAAACTTAATTAACTGATGGCTAAAAAAATAAAAAAACTTGCAGAATAAAAGAATAAGCCCATTCTTTAGACTCCATCCTGGGTCACATGCTGTCAGTGCCTTCCATGAGGTCAAGGGATACACACTCAGAGGTAGGAAGCCAAGTGGACAGCCATTTCATTAGATGCCCAGTGAGAACTGAGGGCGATCGTAGTTGCTTCACAGTGCTTAACAGGATAAAAATGTAAAGAATATAAAAATGTCACTGCCCCCAAACCACTAACAGACATAGACTAGGTATCGGCGTTGGGGCATGGCCATAACATCACATAATCACTAAACAGCTATGGACACCATTGATCCAATTATGTTCAGAGAGAGAGACGAGTGGAAGGGAAGGATGAAGAGGCAGTTGGCAAACTTCTTCTGGTGCCTTCTGTATAATTGGCTCTTAGGGATGTCATCCCAGAAGAATACAAAGTTTCTTAAGTGGAGGACAACAGACTTTCTGAGCTTTAAATGACTTCGGGGACGAAAATGGCCCCAAAGAACTAACTGGAATTTAAACTGACTTCTAAAGGTAGCATCCCAACTTTTGGAGGTTGTGCTCTGAGCTCAAGAGGCAGGTGGAAGGAAGAGATCTAGCCTGACCCGGTGAGAGTCACACATTCTAAGCTCTCATCCTGGTTCTTTAGACCCACTGCCCCTATTTCTGACACAAGCACTTTCCACTCTTTGAGAAATCAGCTTTTCTTGGTCAACATGTTCCCAAGAAAGGTAAGTACAAGCTTTGAGCAAAGCAACGCCAAATTTTCACTAGCAGAGCAACACTTCAGCTCAGGCTGTCGACTGCGCATGGCCGGGCCTGTGGCAGTGCACTGACATTCTCCTAGAGTCACACAGACCCATGAGGCGGCAGGAGTCCCTAAATCAGAGCTCGGGAAAGGGGTGGCCAGCGCCCTTCCCAAGCAAGCAGCCCTCTCCCACTCACATAAAACCACTGAGCATTTTCTCATTTTGTAGGCCCCACAGTCTGATGGTGCCAATGAGCTGGATTCCTGGACGTAGTGCTGATGACATGAAAGGAAATGTTTTCTCTACAGAACCTGGATTTCTGGGGGAGATATGAGGGCTGGCCAAAGGAGAATAGAAAACCAAGCTGGGCGCTGCTCTGCCCAGTCCATGTATCGCGAAGGCTCCGCCCCCGGAGCTTTCTTCAGGCTTGGAGACTGTTCTTACTACCAGCCGTGTAGTTGATTCCTGGTTGATGTGTTGCCTCTAAGAGATACTTTAAAATTTTTGAGACCCTAGGAGAAAAAGATAGATTCTTGCTTATCGTCATGTTGACACCCAACCACTCCTGAATTTTTGGAGGGGTGCCGTATAGAAAAGGAACTGCTTTGGGGGTGGGGTTTCAGATGACAGGGCCAGACAGAGGCAACAAGAAGCACAGTTCTGTTCACTAACACCCTGTCGGTCAGGCTGGGCTCCAGGCTTCTCTGGATGTAGGAAGGAGGGACAGGTTGCTAAGTGTGTATCTAAGGCCTGTTGTGATCGCTGGGGCAACACAATGTTTTGTGTTGATAATAATTATATGATGTCTATGTAACTATTTAATTTCACAACTATTTCTCTACTAGAATTCTCAGCCCTTTAGGATCAGGGACCATGCCTTTTTTATTGCAATGTCCTCCAAACCTAGAATTATGTCTAGCCTACAGACAATGTCCAGTGTCTGTTAGCCCAGACTGAGTTACTGTGGTCCTGCCTTGGTGAGTTTAAGTCTAAGTACAAACAGAGGAGTGTCTCAGCTTCACAGTAAGAAGTGAGGAAGGGAATGAGTCGTTCTCCGCCTGGGAGGGGTGACTGTCTGGGAAGTTCACACCCATCTTAGTGAGTGGAGAAATGAGACCATATGCTCAAAGTTACAAACAAGTCTTCACTATTTTTTGGGGGGTTCTTTTGATTTGGTTTTGTTTTTAGGCTCAGAACAAAACCTAGTGTTGACAGAAACTTGGAATTCTGGGGTGCACTTCAAGCTTCTCTAGAATGACCGGAGCAGGCCAGGGCTCAGTGGATTGTCGGGAGTGAAGCAGGGGTACTGGTGTGGACAAAGAGAAGCAGAAGATGAAGGAAACTTCTGTCAGCACCCTTAGCCAAGGGCTGCTCTCCCAGCCCTCCCATCCCAGTCAGTAGAAGTGTCAACAGGCTGCTAAGCCTTGGCACTGAGCCAACTCCCAAAGCAGGGTCAGTGCCACGAGCTGCTGCCTCCACGGCCTCCACTGCCATGGCCCCCAGGAAGCGCTGCCGTATTTTCTGGGTGGGTTTCTGCTGGTTTTCATTTGTGTTGTCTGCTAGTGGACTCTCTCGTGTTATGCATGTGTGTTCACTTGCGTACGGGTGCTTGTGTGTGCAGCTGTGCATGCACATCTGTACATGTGTGTGGAGGCCAGAAGTTGACATCAGGTGTCTTCCTCAGTCACTTCCTTTCTGAGTCAGGTTTTCCCGGTGAACCTGGGACACGACCATTTGGCTGGCCTAACTAGTCAGATTGCCACAGGCACCCCTGACCTTCTCTGCTTAAGCACTAGCATTATATGCAGGCCATTATGAATATCTGGTTTTCTATTAAGGTGTTGGGTATCTGAACTTTTATCTTCATGTTGCTCAGCAAGAACTACATCCACTGTGCAATCCCCTCTCACCCCCCCCCACTTTATTCTTTTAAAATGTGTGTCAGCAGTTACATTTGAAAAGTTATTCACAGGAATAGTTTCAGAACAGAGGGATGCTACCTTCAGAGAGGTCTGCATCTGCTTCTGTTGTGAAGTTGAGTACACTAAATGCCTGGACCACTGCGGTCCAGTCCCAAGGCTCAGAAGACCTGATGGTGAAACAGCGCTTGCAAATGCCTGCATCCTCCTGATCTGCCTTAGTCCTGTGGTGCTGCCTGACGTCCCATTGCAAAGATGAGGAGGCTTACTTTGGATGGGTGCCCTGCACACTGGTCCTTGTGCTTTAAACCCTGCTCTTTATCTCCACAAGGCTGCCAGTGAAGGACTAAGGCCTCTTGGTGACCTCCAGAGCCCACAAAAACTTCAAGAACTAGGCTACCTCCACCCTTGTTTTCCCCAGAATCTTATCCATATAACTTCTCTTATTTCTCTCCAATGCTTTACAGGGATGTCTTATACATTTTGCCATTTTTCGAATTGTCCTCTGCAGGAAGGACTGTCCAACTTAACTTACTAAGTTAGGAAGCTAAATATCTCTCTGTTGTGTATTTCCTAGAAGCAAGCATCTCCATAGAGACAGCAAGACTGTCAGTGTGTCTCCAGCTGCTTGGGGACAAGGCTTTTGCTTGGTTGCCCAGTAGCTTTTGGAATAAGAGAATGTTGTTGTTGATTGCTGAGTTCCCTCAAGTTTCAAAACGGATGTACCATGGACAGATCCAATGAGACCTCCCCCGTGACAGGCTTCATTCTCCTGGGCCTCTCTGCCCACCCAAAGCTGGAGAAAACCTTCTTTGCGCTCATCCTGTTGATGTACCTGGTGATCCTGCTGGGCAATGGGGTCCTCATCCTGGTGACCATCCTTGACCCCCACCTGCACACGCCCATGTACTTCTTCCTGGGGAACCTCTCCTTCCTGGACATCTGCTACACCACTTCCTCTGTCCCCCTCATTCTGGACAGCTTCCTGACTCCCAGGAAAACAATCTCTTTCTCAGGCTGTGCTGTGCAGATGTTCCTCTCTTTCGCCATGGGAGCCACAGAATGTGTGCTCCTGAGTATGATGGCGTTTGATCGTTATGTGGCCATCTGCAACCCCCTTAGATACCCCGTGGTCATGAGCAAGGCTGCCTATGTGCCCATGGCTGCTGGCTCCTGGGCAGGTGGTGTCACCAATTCTGTAGTGCAGACATCTCTGGCAATGCGGCTGCCCTTCTGTGGGGACAATGTCATTAATCACTTCACCTGTGAGATCCTGGCAGTCTTAAAGCTGGCCTGTGCTGACATCTCCATCAATGTCATCAGCATGGTTGTAGCCAACATGATCTTCTTGGCAATCCCAGTCCTCTTCATCTTTGTCTCCTACATCTTCATCCTTGTGACCATCCTGAGGATCCCCTCAGCTGAGGGCAGGAAGAAGGCCTTCTCCACATGCTCTGCCCACCTCACTGTGGTGGTCGTCTTCTATGGGACCATCTTCTTCATGTATGGGAAGCCCAAGTCCAAGGACCCACTGGGGGCAGACAAGCAGGACCTTGCAGACAAGCTCATCTCCCTCTTCTATGGGGTGGTGACCCCCATGCTGAACCCCATCATCTACAGCCTGAGGAACAAGGATGTGAGAGCTGCTGTGAGGAACCTGGTGGCTCAAAAACACCTAACTGAGTGACTGTCGCTGAATCCATGCTGCCACAGTGCAGGACTTCCAAACTCTTCATTGTGTTTAGGAGGAAAGAGTGGTACAATGAAGAGGAGGGACTTCCCCAGGGACATGACTTCCAGACCAAGACTAAAAACGAACCTGCTTATCTACCAATGTTTCATAAGCAATGATGCTTCTGTCCAACAGGCGAAAAGAAAAATCCTTCACATCTCTGGAGAGGCTGGTTGGCTGGTGGCTTTGTGCTCAACCTCAGTGGTATCACAGAACAACTCTTTCATGTCCAGAAGAAGTGTGCATCTCTGCAGAGACAATGGCATGCACATAGGAGACATGCAGAACCTGGTTTGTGCTGTCCACTGTTTGCCCAGCATGGACCTACTGACTGTGGCATGTGCTTTGGTATTATCCAATGCTGTTTTTGACAAGAATAAACGTGAAAAGGGCTGGCAGCTTGAATCAGTGGGTAGAGGTGCATGTGTGCAAGCAGGGAGATGGCTCAGTTGGGTAGAGGAACATGCCTGACGACCTGAGCTTGCACCCTGGACCTCACAAGGTGACAGAAATCCAACTCCCAAGAGTTGTCCTCTGACCTCCTCGGGCATGCTGGGACATGCATGCATTTGCACACATGCCTACATACTTAAAATCATTAATAACTTTGTAGAAGAGAAGCTTGCAGAATATCACTCTTGCTATCCCAGTGGTCAATGCCTCCATTGCTTTTTGAGTCTTAGCACCAGTAAAAGAAGGCTGATACCCTGCTTGGTGAGACTCGTTTGTGAGGGAACGTGGAGAGCTGTGTGTCCTCTCTCTCCCCAGCCCTGATCCAGCAACAGGTTGACATAGCTGGGGCCAGCAGCTCTTATTGCTTTCTTCCCCATATAATCTACAACCCTCACAGCCTCAACATCTCCCAGAAGTCCCCTAGGTCAGCCCAGAGGATAAGGATTTTTTTTAAGTGCATAGATACATATACATATTAGTATATATATATATATGTGTGTGTGTGTGTGTGTGTGTGTGTGTGTGTATAAAACAGGAGAAAGCCAACGACTGTAATAGTTCTGAGATCAGTGGCGTCAGCCCAGCACTCTCCCCGCTGGCTCCAGCACAGGTGTGGTAGGCTGTGGCCTGCAGGTCTGGACATGTACATGGTCAGTAGCAGCCTCAACAGCATTAGAGATTGGGTGTCCCGACAACCAGGGACCTTTGCAGAAAAAAAGAGTGAACTCTTAAAAATAACGGGGCTTTCTCCAGAAGCTGAGCCAGACCCTGACCTGTTCAGTTAGCCACAGCACCCTGGCTGAGGCAGCTTTAGTCTCTCTTCAGTCAGGCTCATTCTCAGGTTGGCTCTTTGTGGCTGTTGTCCTATGCGAGCTTTCCTTTTCCAGATTCACTCATGGAGTAAAAACTGTTGGTTCCCACAGCCAGAGAACAAGTGCCTGGGGTGCAGGGACTAACCTGGGGGACTCCTTTGCATCACAAACCAAGCATAGTGGCCCAGACGCCCAGTGGGGCTCACCTCTGATGCTAGGGGTGGGGCCACCTACCCCTTGTGGGGTGGGGCGCTCAGTGAAGAGGTCAGGGGACTCTGAGAGGGTAGGGGAGGATCCAACAAGAGCTCTAGTTCCAGAAGGTCTGGGTAAATCTTCCTAACCTGTGGAGATCCCAGGAAAGAGCCTGTTCCTGACTAAGACTGATGGTTCCTTTTAGCCTGTTCCAATAGAACCTGCTCACAGGTAATTCCATTAAAGGAAAGAAATGAATGGATTTTTTTTTTCACAATTGATATTTTTTTTTTTCTTGAGGCAGGCTCACCACACAGCCTTAGATATCTTGGAACTCATTATGTAAAGCAGGCTGGCCTTGAACTCAGAGATTTACCTGCCTCTGAGGCTGAAACTTGTGTACCGCCACACCCAACCTGGTCTTATAATCATTGTTTTCTTTCCAGCTTCCCTTCACCACATTTTCTCCCCATCTGACTTTGCCTTGGGAGTGTGTGTGTATGTATGTGTATCTGAAATGTTTTAATCCTTTGAAGGATGAATTATAGAATAAATTGAAATAAGCGATTTAGGGTAGGGGAGAAGGGACCAGATGGAGAAGGGAGGCACATGAGGGAGCAGTGTTGGGGAGGGGAACAAATGAGAATGAAGTATAATTACACATATATAGGATCCAAGCTACCATGAGGAAACCTACCATGTATGCTAACCTAAAAAATTAATTTGAAAAGTAGGATGTGGTGGAATGCACCTATAATCCCAGTACTTACAGAGACAAGCAGGAGGATCAGGAATTTAAGGCTACTGTCAGCTACCTAGCAAGTTAGCAATCTTGCCAAAAAACAAAAACAAAACAAAAACAAACACAAAAAAAGGAGCAAATGAAGGTGGATATGATGGTTCATGCCTGTAACCCAAGCACTGAAGGACTGAGGCTAGAGGATTGCCATAAATGTGAGGCCAGTCTAGACTATATAACCAGTTATAGGCTGTCCTGGGCTGCAGTATGAGAGAGAGAGAGGAGAAGAAAAGGGAGAAGAGATCCAAAGCCATGAGCTCAGTAAACCTCTTTATAAAGCACTCGACCTTGTGTAGTTCATTATAGCAATGCAAAATGGACAGAGACAGCTGGTGTGAATCCAGGACTATGTAGAAGCTGTCTTCTAGTATGATGGTCCCTACAGCATCCCTGACATGAGTTGCCTGCACAATTTCTTATCCCCTGATTTATCACATGAATTCTATGTCATTTACAGGAGACAACAATTACACCTATGTACAAACTTCTTTTTAATTTTTCAATTTATTATTTGTGGAGAGCTGCTTGTTTGTCTGGTTGCTTGTTATTGAGTTCTCAGCAAAAAAAACATGTTTTCACCTTGGCCTTCATCTGGAGACAGGGATAGGCAGGATGTGTTGCCAAGTTCACTCCTTTTGTTTCAGACAGTAGGCAGGATGTTTTGCCAAGTTCACTTTCTTTGTGTGACTATCACCCAGACAGGTGATCGAGGCAAACAAGTTTGACCTCTCAGTGAACCCCTTCATTGTATCAAGGTGCTTTGCTCTGACTATAAAAAAGGGATTGTGGAATAAACTGGTGCACAGTTTCTACTGGCAGCCCTCTGGAACTGATCCCATGTGTAGTGGGTTGTTTTTTAAATTTTCTTTCATTCTTCACTCCCTACTCAAGAACTGTTTGACTCTGCCAGTGGGCTCCAGTGATTATTATTGTGTGGGTGCATACACATGCCATGACAGACGTGTGGAGGTCAGGGGACCTTTTGTGGAGCTGGTTCTCTCCTCCATTCTTTATGTGGGTTCTAGGGATCCAATTCAGGTCTCCAGGATTAGGCTTCTGTGGCAAGCACCTTCACCCACTGAGTCATCATGCTGGTCCCTGAGCGCACACTTCTGTGAGAAAATCTCTGGATCTATGCCACGGACAGAGGGCAGCAGAGGTTCTGCTCATATGGAGCTGTTCATAATACACTAACCCACAGGCAAAGATGAGAACTCCATGTGGACTCTCCAAGGGGAAGGCAGGAAAGAGAAAGCCAGGCCATACTGAAATTGTCTTGGATGTGGGATCTACCAGAGCTTCCTTCTTGACCTGGCCTTCACTACATGGTCCAAGCAGGTACCATTCTCCTGTCTCAGTTTCCTAAGTGCTAAGATTCCGGGAGTAAGCCACCACTAAATCTGAAGGAAATTTTTTTTCTCCTTGAGTCAGGGTTCCCCTAGGTAGCCATGGCTGCCTTGAAACTCTCTCTGTAGACCAGACTGGCCTTGAACTCACAGAGGTCCCCTTGCCTCTGCCACCATGCACAGTGTAATGTTTAAGATGAGGACTCTGCTTCTTAGCATTTGTTGAACTAGCATTGTCCTCACCAACTCACCATGTGCATGACACAGGGCTAGAGATTTGCTCACAGAAGCGTATGCTCAAGGTCCAGCAAGATGACTCCACACTCCACCATGTGGCTCCCTGAGCACATGGCTAACTTCCATGCAGGCATATCTTCTCTGGGCAGCTCAAGACTTACAGCTTGACAGCTCTCTAAGTTCATCTATTTTGTCCCAAGTGACAGGGGTTTAGAGTTCTGCTGGGTGTATATGCTGCCTTTTCTTTTACTATTCATCACCATTGTGAATAAAGTTACAATGAGCAGGAAGTGCTGGTTTTGTTTTCCCCAGAGAGCTACTCAGCAGTAGAACTGCTGCACTCTGTGGTCCTTCTCTTTAATCTGAGGAACTGTCACAAGTTTTGCACATTGCCAGTTCTAATTTAGCACTCCTGCTAACTGCTAACAACCAGATGGAAATGAGAGAATAGAAATTTCGCTTCTCTCTCACAAACCTTTTAAAACTTTGTAGCCTCAGCTCTAATGAAACTTATACAATCCAAATGTACTCTTAATCAAGTAATGAGAGAGGGGGACCTTGTTCTTTTTCCAGTGACTGTGTTGTTTGTTTGTTTGCTTGGTGGTTTTGTTTTTGATTGTTTTGTTTTTGAGACAGGGTTCCTCTGTGTATCCCTGGCTGTCCTAGAACTCACTCTGTAGGCCAGGCTGGGCTCAAAAAACTCACAAAGATCCACCTGTCTTTGCCTCCTGAGTGCTGGGATGAAAGCCTGGGCCACCATGCCCGGCTTTCAAGTGACTGCTTTCAGAGCTGAAAGGGAAAAACAAAACAGAGTGAGGGAACCTGAGCTGGTGCCAGCCACTGACTGAGAGGACATTAGGGTGCCGCAGCACTCCCTAGGAACCAGAGCTGGTCCTCTGTGTTCCGCATTAAGGCTCATGCTTATGGCTACATCCAGGGCCCGAGTGCTGAGCAAGGCCATTAGTGGTCCAAACTGAGTGAGCTGGGAGCTGGGAGCTGGGAGAGATGCTGCAGGCTTCCTGCCCTGCCGGGAGCTTTCAGCCAAGCCTGCAGCCAGACACCTGCCCTCCAGGTCTGTCCAACTGTATTGTTACTGCGGAGCCCTAGCTGAGCCTCCTCTCGGGCTTCAGTTTCTTTGTACAATGAGGTTGTGAGTCCACTTCTGTAACGACCCAGGGAGGGCAACCTGCCACTCTTTGATTAGCGTTTTCCATGGGCTCTCTCCACCATCCGTTTCCCAGAATTTCAAGGTCAAGTTCACATCTTCCAACACCAATTCTCATCAAACCCCAAGGATTACAACCTTGGGTGGCTGGTGGCCCCAACTGCCATCTGGTGGACAGCTTTTAAACTGCCGGGTGTGAATCCGTGTCTGCTGCAAACCTGCCATCTGGTGGACAGCTTTTAAACTGCCGAGTGTGAATCCGTGTTTCAAACTCTGAAGACCTCGTGAAAATGCAGATTGGGTTACAGTGAACCTGAAGTGGGTGAAATCCACTACCTCTCTAGTAACCGTCCATTCGGTGCCATCCTGATCTACCTGAAGCACCGAAAGGGCGTTGTAGAGAGGCAGGGATGACGCTCCGTGTGCCAAGCCCCAGAGCTTTGGAGTCTCGAGACGCAGATTCTACTGTGTTAAGGGCCTCCTGGGGTCCCTTACTTACATTTTGAAAAGATATTTTATAAGTTATTAAGCACCCAATTTATCATCTCTCTTCGCAGGGAATCCTCATGTCCACACAGCCAGACAGTAACTCTGACCAGCCTGCTGCAGGTTTCTCAAATCACGATGTCAGTAGCTTCTTGCTAAGTCTGTGGCTTTGTTAATTCATGGGGCTGAAGACCCTGCTTCAAATAAAGTGTTTGTTATCTCTTAAGTGTATTAAGACACTAACACTACACTAGAGGTTTTCTGAGAGCAAAAGGTTTTTGTTGTTGTTGATGATGATGTTGTTTGTATTTGTTTTATTTTGGTGTGTGGGTTTTTGAGACAGGATCTCATATGGGTGTAGGCTGCTTTCAAATTTGCTATGTAGCTGAGTCCAGCCTTGAACTACTGAGCTTCTGAATATCACCTCCCAAACATGAGGCCATGGGCCAGGCCTGAGCCATTCTCCTGTCTTGCTTTGCATTGTATGGATCACAGAAGCCCAAATGCAGTCTTGTGGTCCCCCACCCCTGCTGCTGACTCCTAACCCAGCTTTGGTGTTTCCTTGTTTCTCCCCCTACCACGGGCAGTGTGCAATGTGGTGCCCTCTTCTTGGAAAACTGTGTAATAAAAATCCTCTTCCAACAGCACTGGCCTCCATGTGTCATCTCCCAGCCACTTAAATATTCCAGGTACACTCTGAGACCTGAGTACTCACCCAACAGAAATGACAACACACACTCTGAACAAAGGCACAGAGAATCTTTGGTCATAATAGCCATAGCTGGAAAGAGCAAGCACCCACAGATACGTCCAAAGGCTCTGGGCATGGCTGTGCGCTCTGCAGCCCAGCACCTGGGAGCTAAGATGGGAGGGTCAGGAGTTTGAAGCCAGCCTGGACTAGTGTGAGATTCCTTCTCAAAAACACTAGGCATTAGTAAAGTGGGTCAGTGGGTAGACAGCTCGTTGCCAAGCCCGATGCCAGAGCTCGAACACTGGAACCCGCACCGGAGAAAGGGAAAACCCCCTACAAGTTGTTGCTATCATACCTCCATATGAGCTCCCCATGACACACACAAGCACACACACACACAACACACACTCACCTAAACACGCACACACACAT
>NW_026596406.1:914520-959485 GCF_907164565.1 Psammomys obesus
CACACACACACACAACACACACTCACCTAAACACGCACACACACATACACACACTACACACACACACACAACACATACACACATAAACACGCACACACACATAAACACCCAACACACACATAAATACAAACACACACTAATTTTTTTTAAAGTTGGCTGTAGCCTGACTAGATTTTATCTAGCAAACAACTGACAAAATTATCAAAACAGGTCTTAAAATGAGATTCTCCCAAAAATAGTATACTCAGTGAAAGAAGGCAGACACAAAAGAGTGCCCGGTGTGTGACTGGGATCTCAGAGAAGTCAAAACTAAGGGGCAGCAGCCGAAGCACAGAGCTGTCTAACGAACATGGATACTCTGGGGGCACAGCAGTGTTTTATATACTGGTTTGTATACGTATCTCTTAAGACCCATGGAATTACTTCCGAGAACAGTGTACTTTCACTTTTTGAAAAGTGTGCAGAGGAGGCTGTGGAGATGCTTTAGTAATTAAGAGTACTTGCTGCTCTTGCGGAGGACCAGGGTTAGATACCCGCTATCCACAAGATGCTCACAACAGTCTGTAAGTCCACTTCCAGGGGTTCCATGCTCTCTCCTGACTTCTGCAGGCACCAGGCATGCAAATGACGCACATGCATACACGGAAGTAAAACATTCACATAGAGAATCAATAAATCTGAAAATATTTTAAAATAAAATGTACATGAGTGTTTTTCTCGGGTGTGTGTCTGTGCGCCATATATATGCCTAGTGTCCTAGAGACCAGAAGGTTAGAGATTTGGATCGCCTGGAGATGGAGTTACAGACAGTTGTGAGCTGCCATGTAGGTCCAAGTGGACCTGGGTCCTCTGGAAGAGGCCAAGAACTCTTAATCTCCGAGCACCTCTCTAGCTCCAGAACGGTTTTTTGTTTTCATGCAAATTATACCTCAGAAATTGATTTACAAATAAAACAAGCAACTTGACTTTTCAATTCTAATTTCTTGTCTAAGTGGTTACGTACAATTGTGTGTGTGGAGCGGGAGTCCTCATCATCACAAGGATGTTCCCTTGAACTTCTGCTCCTCCCGCTGCTCCTCCTAACTGCGGAGATTACAGGCTTGCAGGGCCGAAACTCAGGGCCTCGTGCACGCTAGGGGGCGCACTCCGCCAGCCGGGCCACATCCTCAGCCCCTGTACAATCCTTTTATTAATTTTTTAAAGACTATCTTGACTCTACCCTAATTCTTATCTCAAGTACTTCTAAAATTCAGCCAAATGCAAATAGATATAAAACATAACCAAGCACAAAATAAGAGACAGAAATATAGCCGAGAAAGAAGCGCATTGCAACTGTGGCAGAGAACAAACACACTCCTTGGATGCTATCTTGGTTACATTTCCTATTGCTGCGATGAAACTCTGAGACCAAAAGCAAGTTGGAGGGGAAAGGGTTTTATTTGGTTCATACTTCCATACAGCTGTTCATCACTGAAGGAAGTCAGGACAGGAATTCAAGCAGGGCAGGAACCTGGAGGCAGGAGCCGATGCGTAGGCACGCTGCCTACTGGCTTGCTTAGCTCGTCTTGTTATTTCAGGATCTGGAGAGAGAGCACCAGGACCACCGTCCTCAGAATAGCTTCCCACAATGGGATTGGCTCTACAGTATCAATCGCCAATTAGGAAAATGCTCTATGGGCTTGTCGACAGCCCAGTCTTAGGGAGGCATTTTCCCAACTGAGGCTCCCTCCTCGCAAAGGACTCTAGCATTTGTCAAGTTGATGTAAAAAGCAGCCAGCACAACAGGAATCCCCCTTAGCGATTGAGCTATCTCTCCAGACCCCCAGAGAATTTCTTAACTGTTCATATACTAGGCTCTCCCCCTCAAAGATTTTAATTCCATGACTTGAGGAAGGAATGAGGAGAAATCTGGCCTAATAAACATTTCACTGGTATTGATTGATTGATTATTGATTTTTGTGATGCCGGGAGAGGAACCCAGGCCTCATGTGCACGCTACCCAGGCATTCTATTGTTGAGCTACATCTCAGTCCTACATGCTTGGGGCTTTTAAATCCCTCCTGAGACTGTGTAACTGAACAAGTTACCAGTGAGGATGGGGATGATACAATTCTTTCATGCCAACAGCTTGAATTTATTTACAAAGTAGCAATTACTGGACTAATTAAATACAACTCGTGTTTAAAAGTTTTACTTGCATTTGGGGGCACAGGCCTATAATCCCAGCACCAAAGATGTGGGGGCAGGAGTAGGCAGGGGTCAAGATCAGCCTTAGCTTCACAGTGAGTTTGAGAGCAGCCTGGGCTATGTGACATACTGTCAGAGGGGGGAAAAAACCTAGAAAAAGAAAGGTTTGTGAAATCTGTGATGTCAATCCCCAAAATGAACTCAAAATGTAACGATGTAATGTACATGTGACAAATCAAAATTAATGACATAAAGATGAATCACTTCTTAATATAGAAGAACAGCAACAAAAATCCAATCTGATAGTTTGCCTTTGAACTGTCGGTCACACCATCTGCTGCCGTAAAACTCAAATGGATTACAGCTGAACATAAACGCATCATGATTTTAAAAAGCTCAAAAAAGAGCGGAATGGCATATGTGCGCCAGCTGCGGAAGACAGTGCGGCTCACGATGTCAGAGAGGATCTCAGAGGTAAAACAGGTAAGCAAGCAGATCGCTGAATGACAAGAGAGGCGTTTTACCAGAGGGAGGTTTGTAAGGTGCTATTCATGTGTGACTTTTAAAATCTTATTTTATTTACTTACTCATTTATCTTGGACAGGGTCACTATGAAGCCCTAGCTGGCCTAGGGCATGTTCTGTCAGTCAGAATCTCCATCTGCCTCTGACTGCTGAGGACTGGGGTTAAAGGTGTAGCCTGACTAGATTTTAAACACTAGTGACGGAGGAATAGTTATTTTGCAAATAAACTCAAACCTGATAGGAAGAATCTAATGCTATCTTCAAAGGGTCTTGTTCAATTACTCTTAACTAGCAATGTATACAGTTCTGTGGTCCTTGGGGCAATTTAAAAAGTAGGGCTGGGGCTGTGGTAGAGTGCTTGACTAGAATTCACTTATAAATATAACTATATAGATACTATATAGAGAGATACTCTCCAAAGGATGTTTAATATGTATTAAGATAGTGCACACCTCTATGTTTGTTTGGTTTGTTTGGTTTGTTGTCTTTATATGAAAGACCACCATCCCATGAGGAATCATGTTGGCTCATGTTTGCAGGGACCCTGGGATAAACCATCCCCTGTCATCTCTCGGCGTTTATTTTACCTTGCTGAGCCTGTGATTGGGAAAGATTAAGGACATTACTCACGAGCAAATCACTCAAGGCAGCACACCCTTGCACTGCTCTCAATTATGTGCTGGGAAGGCTGCAGCTGTGATAACCCCCTCCCCCCCGGTGTCAGGCCAACTGCAAAATTATAACAACTGCTTGTGTTATTGGTGGCACAAAGATAAACCCTGTTTTAGGGTTTCTATTTTTGTGAAGAAATACCACGACCAAAAGCAACTTGGGGAGGAAAGGCTTTCTTTGGCTTGTGCTTCCATATCATTGCTCATCACCGAAGGAAGTCAGGACAGGAACTGAAGAAGGGCAGGAACCTGGAGGCAGGAGCTGATGCAGAGGCTACAGAGGGTGCTGCTCACTGGCTTGCTCCTCATGGCTCGCTCAGCCTGATTTCTTACAGAACCCAGGAGCACCAGCCCCAGGAAGCACCACACTGGTCTGGGCCCTCCCCCATCAATCACTAATTAAGAGAAAGGCCTATAGGCTTGCCTGCAGCCCCGTCTTAGGGAGGCATATTCTCAGTGGAAATGAGAATTCTCCCTTTTCTCTGATGGCTCTGGCTTGGGTCAAATTGTCATGAGAACTAGCCAGAACACACCCCAAGTTTTAATTGCTACTCCTCTGGCTTTACTTCTGTAATAAAGAGGTGTGGCAGTTATCAAATACTAGTATATGCTTAATAATTTTTGCTTAACTGACTTTTTATAAATAGGAAAGTTTTAGAGACCCTTTGTGCTTCTGGTAAAACTGGCATAGAGAGCATGGACGTTCCTGTCCGTGATGCTCTCACACCTGGTCCAGAATGGCCATCCATCACAGCCAACTGGCACATTCTTAACAGAGTCCATGGCACACAAAGAGCTGGCTCTGGTGTCATGCTTTCTGAGGGCTTCCACAAAGGATAGCAATGCCTTGAATACTCTTGAATACATTACAGAACAGTTCGGCCACCCTAAACCTACTCTATGCTCTGCCTGTTCTCTCTTCTTTCTTTTTAGTGTCTCTAAAACTTACCTTCTATAGACTGTCAGATAATCGGAGTCACACAATGTGCATCCTTTTCAGACTGGCTTCTGACATCACCACTGTCCATTTGCATTTCCTTTTCATGGCCTGGTAACTCATTCCTTTTCGGCGCCATATTAATAGCCCACACCTGAGTTCAGCCACAGTTTATTTACGTTCTCACCTACAAATGACATCCTTTTGGTTCCAAGTTTTGCAATTATGAATAAATTTGCTCTATGTCTCTTTGCATATGCAGGGATGTGTGTGCCCATACATTTTCATGAATCAGCCTTTTTGCTGTTTTTGAAATAGGGTCTCACTTTAGTCCAGGCTGCCCTACAACTTACTGTGTAGTCCAGGGTGGCCTCAAATTTATGGTACTCCTCCTACCTCAACTTCCCAAATTTTGGTATTATGGGTATGAATCAATTGCAAGACAAAAATTTTTCAGTGCCTTTTTTTTTTTTTTTTTGCCATGCTGTCTTAAATAGTTGTGTGAGGTTGAAAATAAGCTGTTAAAAACAAAGCATGACCTTTTGCAAACTATTCCTGTGTGAATCAACCAAAACAACACCGAAATGCAGGAACACACTGGAAGCTCAGCCTGTGTGGCTGCTTCTGTTTTCTGTAATTCCCAATGTCAAGTTCTCCCGTTCATCCAACTTACTTAGCGCCTTGAAATTCTTCTTTGTTCTCTTGAATTAAGAGACTTGCATGTTTGAACTTTTAGATTTTGTGTTTATTTTATTTTACATATATGAATGTTTTGCCTTCATATGTGCCTGGTGCCATTGTCTGGAGTTGCAGACGACTGTGATCTACATGTGGGTGCTGGGAATCAAACCCTGGTCCTCTGGAAGAGCAGCTAACGTTCTTAACTGCTGAGCCATCTCTCTAATCCCAAGTCTGAAATTACAACATAAATCCAGCCAGGCATGGTGGCACATGCCTGGACTCTCAGTACTCAGGAGGCTAAGGCTGAAACCTCACATTTCAGACCAGCCTGGGCTTCACAGTGAGACCCTGTCTCAAACCCTCACCTGTATTTGTATTTGATTGCTCATAGATAAAGTACTTTTTTTTCAGTACTGGAGATGCCTAGAATGCTAGGCAAATTTTTTTATCACTGAGCTACATCCTCAGTCCTAAAACAAAATCTTGATTTTAAATATTTTTCAAGGTCAGGTGTGGTGCATACCAGTTCTCAGGGGCAGAGACAGGTTGATCTCGTGAGTTTGAGGCCAGGCCTGTCTACATAATGAGTGCCAGGGCAGCTAGGACCACATAGTGAGACCCTGTCTCAAAACAAACAAGCAAACAACAAAAACAATAATAGCAAAATATGTGTGTGTGTGTGTGTGTGTGTGTGTGTGTGTGTGTGTGTGTGTTGCAGTTACAGGCAATTGTGAGAAGCCTGACCTTTGTGCCAGGTCCAAACTTGGATCCTCTCCAAGAGTCGTGTATGCTCTTTGCCACTGAGTCCTTTCCTCAGTCCCTGAAATAATTTAAGTTTGAATTTTTTAGAAATGAATACACAAAGGGAGTAGAGGACAGGGAGGACAGTTCCAGGCATGTGGGCTCATGTCTTTGGAGAGTTCTTTGGAAGCAGGAAGGTCAGTGTCCAGGCATCTCAGATCAAGGGCCTCCTGGGTTGGAGGGCACTGCGGTAAATTTTAGACCATGTTGGTGGTGGAGGCTGTGGGGAAAGGCTTTTCTTGTCTGAGACTTCACTAGGACAGTCAACAGACGCCAGTTATGATGGTTCTGCTCCAAGACAACAGGCAGGCTTTGTTCTCCAAGGCCGCACTCCAAGTTATTAAACTAACAGTAAGCATGATGCACAAATGGAAAATGTTTCTGGCTGGGACCTCGCTTCCTAGCAACAAGTTCTGACAGTGTGCTCTGATCTGTGGTAGATAAACAATTGCCTCCACACATCCCACTCCCACTGACTACTTCAGACTTAACCTCAGTTCAGGGAAATCTTGATTTAGTCAAGGCCATTCTCAAGCATCTTCCCCAGTTTTGAAAGGAGTTTACAGAGCCAAAGCCAGCAGTCGGGCCTGGGGGAAGGCAGGACATCTGGCCCTCAGCTGTCACTGGCAGCCCCTGTTGACACCTGCATTCTCATCTGGCTTCCAGTTGTACAGGCCGTGAACACAACAGCTCTGTGCTCCCCTCCTCCTAAACTGGAGGTCTCTTCAGGATCTTGGCTTGGTAAACACTTATGTTGCCTCTTGTGAAGGGCAGAGAAAACACCTACGCACTCTTCTGTGGGAGAAACAGACGCACACGGACACGGCTTCTATCCAGTGTCCTCACATCTACATGTAGAGAGATTTCATAACATCTGTCACTTCCTTGAGTTCCACACAGGAAATAAAGCCCAGATCTCCACCCTAGGGTCTGTGACCCACCCGGTGCCTCCTTCACAAGCAACCCCCTTTCTCCCTTGAACTTCTCCTCCCACCTCACAAATCACATCATTTGAAGACTGATATAGATGCGAAGGGCTGTGCCTGACCAATCACACCATTCTTCCATGCTGTGTCCCTTGTCATATATGTGGCATCCACTAAGTCTGTAACAGTAGAACCTGGGCCCTGAAGAGTTAAACTGCTCTGAGAATCCTAAGCTGGAGTTGAGGAGAGCCAGGGGGATAGCCACTCCCAGGAAAGACTTCACAGCCCTCTGCAGATCCATGTCCCTGGTTTCGTTACAGCTTCTTTTTTTTTTTTTAAAATAAATCAACACATGCGTGTGTGTGTGCGTGCATGTGTGTGTGTGTGTGTGTGTGTGTGTGTGTGTGTGTGTTTGTGTCCGTGTATGAATATATTCACACAAAAGCTAAAAATGGCATCAGGTGTTCTGCGAATGGTAGAGAGAAGCCAAGACCTTTCCTTTCACCAGTTCTGGCCAAAACTGTAAATCAGTCCATTTCCTTTCACCAAGGAGAGAGAGAACTGTGCAACAAGCCCAAGCCAGAGTTGCCTGGAGGAATTAAGCAGAAGCACAGAGCAGGATGTGGCTGGCGTGTGTGCTAAATCAGAGGGGCAGTGAGAAATGAGGTCAGAGAGGTGAGCAGGAAGTCTTAGAGATATTGAAGAACTAGGATTCTTGTTTCCGGAGTGGGAAGGGAAGCCTTTAGAAAGTTCTACACAATAATAAACCGAGTTGCTTAAGAAAGTCACTATAACTGCTTTTTTGAAAAGAGATTATGGGGGCTAATGAATGAAAGGCCAATTAGGAAGCTTCTTCAACAGTCCAAACAAGGCAGGATGATAGCCCTGGGTGGCTAAGCAGCTTCTGTCGTCTCTGAAGAGGTATCAGTATCAGCCATATCTGTGTGATTGTTGTCTTATGACAAATAGTCATTTTATCCTTATCTCAGGGTACACTCAGCCTTCTGTGTGCTTTCCACTTTTGGGAGGTTGTCAGCTACCACTCTCTGGATCATTTTCTGTCCTCTAATTCTCTTCTCCCTCTTGGAACCCAATTGTGCACACATCAGACACTGAACGACATGCTTTCTTCTCATCTTCCTTCCAGCTCCTGTTCTTGGGACTGAATAATTTTTATTGATTTGTCTTTGAGTAATGTTATCATTTCCACTGTGCAGAATGTTAAATTCATGAATTATACTCCATGGCAAGCCATGTCCTAGGGGTGGAGGCTAGGCTTTTATGGGGCTTGTCCTAGGTCTGCTGTGAAGTAAAAATGTATTAGTCATGCAGAGATTAGAAAATACAATCAATTAGCAAGATTAAAAGCAGTCACCAGAAATCTTTGCCAGGATTACCCAGATGTTGGAATTAGTAGACTAGGACTTTAAAGCACTTGTTATACATACATTTAGTCATATAAAAGGAAAATGTGGTGACAATGATGAAACAGATGTGTGATCTCAATAAATCCTCAAGTAACTTAACTGCATGCCAGAAAAAAGAGAGTAAATGTCCTTACAGTACACACACACACACACACACACACACACACACACTAATCACTCCAAACACAAAATTCATGTCTATGACATACAATCAGAATCTATCCAGTGTGTAAAGAAAAAGGAAAATATTACTCATAACTGGAAAAGTCAATATAAATAGACATAGAGATTACCAAACAAGGACATTAAGTGGCCGTTATAAAATAACAAAGGTTATCAAGAATATAAAAAGGGGGAGGCATGAATATTATGAGGAGGGGAATAGAGACACAGGAAAACACAAAGAAATTCTATACTTGAAAAATATAAGGGGGTGGGGCACTTTGGAAGCTGAGACAGGAGGATTTCAAGTTTGATGCCAGCCTGAGCTTCATAGGGAGTACCTATCTCGAAAGGAAACAGAAAGGAGAGATAGAATCATAGGGAAAATACACCACAAAGCCATTAACCAAAAGATTTGTGGAGGGGGCTGGGGACCCAGCTTGGCGAGGCAGCACCTGCTTACCACGTGTGAGGCCCCTGGTTCAATTCTCAGCACTGGAGAGGAGAGGGACAGAGAGGCTTAATGAGGTTTCCTTAACTAAAACACAGCGAGATAGCTCTTTGCCTCAGAACAGTCGATCATGGATGATGAAATCTTTTTAAGAGTACTGCATTGATCTCTAATCATCCATCAATTTTCAGTGAAGCACGATCACACGAGCACTGTGGAAGAGAACTGTAGTGTGAGCTCCAGTGAACCAGATCATTTTCCTAACAGCTCCACTTTAAACAGGTAATAGCAACAATGGTAGATAAACACCGTACATCCGTCAACACAGACTGCACAGTCCCAGCAGGGAAGCCCGTGGCTGGGTCAGCGCTGGTGCACTCACTGTCACAGATGCTGTGTGCACAAGAGGGGCAGGAGCCATGTGCTTTCTGTGCCTTCCATTCAGCTTCGCTGTGGGCCTAAAACTGTTCTAAAGAGTAAAGCTTTGGTTGGAAAGGAAAGAAAGAGGGTGGGGTAGAAATCCTCGGGTATAAAATTCTCAAAAATTGTTTTTGTTTTTTAAAGAAGTACAACGTAGTCGGGAAGGGTGGGGATTAAGTACAACAAGCTAATCCCACGGCCCAAGTAAGACCCCTCAGTTTGGGAGTGCCATTTTATCCACTGGATCAAGTACTGTCTTAGACTTTCTGAATACAATGTGAGCTGGATGCCAGAAATCGCAGCACTTCATCAGGAAACCAAGGCCAGCCTGGGCTTAACAGTGAAGTTCAAGGTGAGCTGTATGAGATCCTGTCTCCAGAACACAAACATAAACAAACAAATAAACAAACAGGCAAAAGTGTCCACTGAATTTATCAAGGAAGGCCAGCGTGCGGTTGGGTCAGGAAGAGTGTAAAATCCGGCTCCAAGAGTGCACCAGGACCTTGCTTTTCCTCTACTATCACTGCTACCATCTGCCTGGGGGCTTTTAGCGACCTGAGTAGAGGAATCTGTAAATAAGCAATTGGTTTCACTTGTGAACAGCAAGGTGACTCTAAAATGGTTGCGTTTTCTGTTCGAGAGCGGGCAGCTGGGCAGAGGGGAGGTGTTCCTACACAATGGGTTAGCTTTGCGCCTCTAGAGCATGGTCCACAGTAGCTGCTAGACTGGCGCGGGGCGATCCACCTCCAAATCCTCTTGAACCAACTCTGAATTTCAAGGCTCTCCAAGTCTAGTCATACAGGCTGTCCCGCCCTTTCCTCTGGGTGGGACAGCATTAACTGTGAGTGGCCGCGGGAGGCCTCCCTGTGGCTCCGCGCCCTCAGCAGCCCTCTGGCTTTGAGGGAAGGCCAGGTGACACACCTCCTTTAGGCCGAGGCAGCACGGGCACGAGAGACTGAAAGTCTTCAGGGGCGCGCAGCAAGGGGTGCACCCCTGCGGTTCAGACCGGCCTGCCGAGAGATCAGGGCAGGCCAGTCGCCTCTGAGCTTCGCGGGGAGGGGGATGAGCTCCGGCCCGCCGCAGAGGCGTTCCGAAGGGGTCGCCAGCTTCTGACTTCCCGTTGGAAGACCCTGCCCGGGAGCCCGCGGCCGAAGGCGACGCACAGCTGGCGCACAACAAAGAGCGGGGTCCAGGGCGCGCTGCCGCCCCCGGGAGGTTTTGGAACTTCTGAGCGGCTAGGGCGGGGCTTCGGGGCGCCGCAGCCAATCACCGGGGAGCCAGGGCGCCGGGGGCGGGGCCTGGTGCCGGCGGCGGCTGCGGCCAGGCTGGGTCCGAGCATCCCGCGGCTTCGGACCCGCCCGGCCCGGACATGGCGAGCGTCCGGGCCTCTCCGCGAGGCGCGCTGTTGCTTCTGCTGGCCGCGGCGGGGGTGGCGGAGGCGGCGGGGGGCCTGGTCCCGGGCAGCGCGGGTGAGTAGCCGCCGGGGCCACGGTTGGGGTGGTCCCGAGCGAGCGCCTCAGCGCTCCAAGATGGCGCGGGGCCGGGGGCGGGGTGCGCGTGCCCCCAGACCCGCGGCCGACGAGGACCCTCGCGGGTTCTGGGCGTCGTGCGGGGCCGAGACCGAGGCCGCTCCCCGCCCTCGCCTTCTCTGCCCTGAAGGTCTTCCGACGCCAGGGTTGGTGACCTGGGTTCGAGGCCTTGCTCCCTCACCTCCCAGACAGGGACCCCATGCCCTGCCCGGGTCCCTGTCAGAAATCAGGGAGGTGCCTGGGCTCCGGATGACCCTGCCTGGCGGGCGGGACTGGTAGGTGCACGTCCCTTACAGCCGCCCAGCCAGTTGTCACTTGTTAATTTGACTGACTTGGCCTGGATGGCGGTGACCGTTGACGGGCTCCACAAGCCTGCCTGTTGGGTGCACTGTCGGTCTGAGACCCGGCTGGTTGAGTCGGCAGCTCAGCTTGGGGCGGGCGTGCTGGAGGAGAGAGGTGTGTTCTTAGGCTGCCTTAAAGCAGTTACACCAGAGATGGACAGGAAGCCTGACAGCTTCTGATTGTCCTTCCTGCAGTGCAGGTCAGCTTTCAGGCTTGACACAACTTGTGCTTCCCAGAGACCTCAGGCTGATAGGTGGCATAAGACAGGAGCTCTAAGCAGTTTGAATTCAGTCAGCCATGTTCAGAGTAGAGATGTGGGCAGGGTGCATGTGCACAGAGGAAGGGTGACACCCTCCTAGAAGAAGAGAAAAACCGAGTGTCTACCAATGTTAGCCATCAAAAGATGATTGGGATTTGTATGACAAAAATATGTTGCTTACAGAGTGAGGTACTTTAAAAACACTCAGTCTCTGCGAGGACTTTAAGAAAGCCTGTAATATTAAAATTAAGTTTTGGTTGTTGTGTTTTTTAAAGGTAGTCATTTGAAGAAGGGAAGGCTTGTGTCAGGGACCTGGGATTAGTTAACTAATTAACTTATTATTCAGCTTCCCTCTCTGTGTTCTAGTTAGCCCAAAGATATCGATAGCATACTAATTGTCCCCTCTTATCCCACTGTTGTAGATCCTTCAGAAAAACTTCAAGTTACTTAGCCTTAATTCTTGTACATTTTAATATTCACATTCTTAAATGTAGTATCAGCACTTCTCAACCTGTGGGACGTGACCCCACCGGGGTTCTAACAGTCCTTTCACAGGGGTGGCCTGAGGCCATCAAAAACTACAGATACATTATAATTCATAACAGTAGCAAAATTAAAGTTATCAAGTAGCAACTAAAATAATTTTATGATTGGGGTCACCATAACATGGACTATATTGAAGTTCATTAGGAAGGTTGAGAACCGTTGTTCTGGATTTTACTGTGAGGATTAATTGAGGTCTCCATGTGTAGCATTCACCAGCGCAGACACCAAAATGGCAGCTCTTGAATGTCTGGACAAGCCAGGTGAAGTGGTTTACACCTGTAATTCCTGGAAGGGTAAGGTAGGGATATTGCCACAAGACCCAGGCCAGCCTGGGTCACAGCGTGATACCCTATCTCAAATAATAAAAAAACAAAAAATGAAAAGCAGAAAAGGAAAGACAAAAGAATTAAATGTTAAAAATGAATGTGTGTGAATGAAACACACTCCAGTGTTACAGCCCATTTCACAAGCTCACAATAAAAGGACCAAGGGGTCCTTTGACAAACACACTTACTTGCTGAGCACCTGGAGAACAACTGCTAGATGTTTCTTTTTGGTGATTTCAGTGTTATATAACTGAATATGCTGAAAATAACTGAATCAATCAATATACTTTAAAAGGATGAACTTCAAAACATGTGATTTATGTCTCAATAAAATAACTGTGTGAAGAAAAAAATTGTTTACAATTTAACTTTATAACAGTTTGATACACACTGTGCTAGGTATTTCCAGTAGCCCTTCCATCTCTAAGACATCCGTGGCTTCCGGTAGTTTGTAATTCCTCATAAAGGAGAGAGTCCAAGTTTGATTGTAAATTGAGCCTCATTCCTTGTACTAAATTCTGGGAAGCATATAGTGTGGGTTTCTTATGTGAAGGACGTTGGATAATATAATGGACAAAAGCTTCCACTGTGGGTCTGAAGCAGAAATTGAGAGCACAATTAATAAATTGTGTTTCAGTGAAGGCTTGGTTTGTAGTCCTGTTCAGATGGTCTCATTTTCCCTCTCATTATCCCCATCCAAGATGGTCTCCTCTGGTACAAAGCTTTCCGGTCACTGACCCCTCCTGCAGTATCTGCCCCGACTGTCCTGTTTGGGTGAAGGTTGGAGTGCTGTGGCTTGCTCAATGGTTAGCTCATTGGATGGTGGGACGAGAGCCCAGCTGCAGGCCCAGGGTCTGTGTCTTAGGGCACCTGAGTGCTTCTGTTTCTGTTTAAGGTGTTTTGTAAAAATACAAGAAAGAAAGACGGGTAATGTTAAGGGCCAAGTTTGAAGGAGTTGACATTTGAGGGATTATGTAATAGCCTAGAATCCCGAAAAAGAATGTAATGAATTTTAAGTTAGAAAAAGGAAACGCCTATCTGGAGGAAAGTAATAAAAAAGCAGATTTTCTTCCCACTGACTATCTTGGCCCATGATCTAGGAAGAGTCACGGCTAGTGACACACCAGACCTGACAGTTTATCCTGGTATACTGTCAGGAGTTTCTCTCTTGTACCCATAGGCTTAAGCGTCTTTTATTATTCTTCCTTTTCACTTTTTTTTTTCTCCCTAAGACAGGGTTTCTCTGTGTAGCCTTGGCCGTCCTGGATTCCCTTTGTAGACCAGGCTGGCCTAAAGCTCACAGCTATCCCCCTGCCTCTGCCTCCCTGAGTGCTGGGATCACAGGTGTGCGCCACTGTGCCTGGCTTTGCTTTTCACCATTTAACATGCTTAGAAGAAAGTAAAAAGATGTCAAGGAGACAGGTTTTATTTATTGAAAGGCACGACAGATTGGATGGGGGATTGTTGTTCAGGAAACGCTGGCTGGTTACTAGATGTCAGGCCCTGCTGTACATGCAGATGGTGCCTTTAACAGCTTACTCCTAGGAGAGGGGAAATAGATAATAAATGGATAAAATGGTATTGGGTATAGGGCTGGTGTGGAGAAACTAAACCACATGGTAACAGAACTGTGTGAGGGAGAGTATTTCTTTCTGCAGAGCTGCCAAGAACAGCCTCTTGGAGAAGGTGAAGTTTAGAGTGACGAGCGGAGGCAGTGAAGGTGCTCTGAGTGGCGGCTGGCAATCAGGGAGACATAAGGACCACGAAAGCCTCTGTGGTTGGACAAAGTGAGCCCAAGTGCAGGCTGGAGCTAGAAGCTGCGGAGCTTTGCTGGAACTGCTCGGTTTTATTCCGTGTAAGGGGCATGTGGCTTGATTTATATCTTAACCAGAGCCATCTCTCTAGCCCTACTGATTTATATTCAAGATCGAACTTGCTGAAACATAAAATAAATGAAAACAAAACGCATTATATATAAAAGAGTAAAGGGTAACTAGAAAGCCATTACAGCATTTCAAGCAGAAGCTGGGTGTGGTGGCACACACCTTTAATCTCAGCACTAGGGAAGTAGACACTGGTGGATATCTGTCAGTTCGAGGCCAGCCTGATGATCTACATAGTTCCAGGACAGCCAGGGCTACACAGGGAGACCCTTTCTCAAAAACAACACAACAGAACAATAACAGTAGAACCCTAGTATTTCAAACAAGATAATGGTGACTTGGGAAAGTAGCTGTGGACGTAGAAGAAAAGAGATTTAATGTATTTTGTTGATGGATTGATATGTGAAACAAGAAAGGAAAGAATTATGGGTTACTCATTGCTTTGTTTAGTTTTGCTTGTTGTTGTTGTTTTTTTTTTTTAAATCATAAATGGCTTGGTAAAAGTGATGCCTTTTACTAAGGTAGAAAAGATGGGGAAGCCGTATTGAGGAAAGTTAGGAGGTTAGGCAGGGGCAGAGTCAAAAGTTTCATTTTGGGGGATGAGGTTGTAGCTCAGTGGTAGAGCATTTAGAATGAACAAGACCTGAGTTCAGTCCCTAGCACTGGAAAAAGGGGGAGGGGCAGAGTTAGGGGAAAAAGAAAAGTTCAATCTTTGTATATGTTTAAGATGGATATCAGGAGTAACTGACTGCACCAAGTCTTTGTTAAGCTGCTAAATAGTGCCAGAAACTATAGCCCAAGTTACAAAGTGGTATGCAAAAATGGACATGTTCATTATTTTTGTTGGGTTTACAGTTTAGTGGGAAATTCAGACTCTTAACATTACCATAAATCCAAGCACAGTGGCGTGTGCTGTAACACCAGCAGTAAGGAGGTAGAGTGGTGAAGGCAAGCATGTTTGAGACCAGCCTGAGCTACTTAATGACGCTCAGTCTTAAAGAAAAACGCACACATCACCAAGAATTATGGAATGTGTACACTGATAATAGATGGTTTAATTAGTACATATTTATTTATAGTCCAAGTCTAAAGACTGTATTTGAGGAAAAACTGATTTCATCAAGCACGTAGTACATGACATGGCAAATGCTGCAAAATTTGGAGATAACATGAAGATTGCCAAGAGTCAGACATGGTAGTACATGCCTGTAATTCCAGCACTCAGTCGGCAGGGGTAGGAGAACTGCAAGTTTGAAGCCCAGCTGGGCATATAGCAAATTCCAAGCCCTACTGGCTTTTTGTGGGAGGAACCACCTCAAAAGCAAGAGGGTGGGGGTGGCACACAACAGACAACACAGGCACCTGAATTCAGACCTCTAGTGCTCACACAAAAAATCATGCAGCAGCACCCGTCTGTGGCTCCAGCACTGGGTTCTGGGTGTGTGTATGAAGAAGCAGGTCCCTGAAAGTCACTGATATGGTTCAGGCTCAATGAGAGACTATCTCAAAAAAAGAAGAAGATGAGGAGGAGGAGGGATGAGTGGGGAGAAGAGAGGGAAGAAGGAGAAGAAAGGGATGACCGAGAAAGACTCCAGACATCAGTCTCTGACCCCCACCCACATGTGCATCCAGATGTGAACACAATCATATAAATGAATTTTTTAAAAAGCCAAATGTAATGGCATACACCTGAATACTAACACTTGGAAGATGAAGGCAGGAAGATCAGGAATTTAAAAGTCATTCTTTTCTATATAGTGAGTTGGAGGTTAGCATGACCTATATCTGACCCTGTGTCAAAAAGATTCATATATGTATTTCTAACCAAGAAATATTCATTGGGAACTAAACTTCATACCATTAGGTCCCTTGCTTATAATGGGAGCCTTGGAGAATGAGGAAGGGTATCATCCAAGAAGCTGACAACTGGTGTCTAGAAGAATCATCGTAAGAATCCCCTTAGTTGTTTGATGATGAGTATCTGGGTTGAGGTGCTTCTGATGCCAAGGACCAGAAACAAGACAGCTGACTGAGATCGGAGGCACTTCTGTAGCCTCTAAGTGGAAATTGCATGCACCAGGCGTGGCACATTTCAGCACACTCTACCTTCCAGAGGGCTAAGGAAAGCAGGAAATTGCCAAGAAGTATGATTCCACTGGGAAGTCCTTCCTGCTCACTGCTGTTCTGCACATGTCTTAATGCTTCATCTCTGCTCCTCCAGTTTTTCTGCTCCATCAGCATCCCTAGCTTCAAGCTATCATCAGTGGCTGCTTACCTTTTGAGTGACTCCAATATACATATTAAAAAAAAATCAAGCTGCTTACTAAATTGTGAGTGCATCACTGTAATATGGCACTGGGGTGAAGTGAGAAAAGTGTCCTTCCTGTACTTCCTTTTCTGTTAAAAGGACATTATATAGGGGTGGAGGGATGGCTCAGTGGTTAAGGTCATTTGCTGTTCTCCCACAGGGTCTGAATTCTGTTCTCAGTATCCACAATAAGCATCTCAAAACCTCCTGTAACTCCAGCTCCAGGGGATCTGACACCCACTTCTGGCCACATGTATATAGCATATACATACAGACATGCACATAATAAGAAATAAAAATAAGCCTTGAAAAAAAGTCTAGAGGGATGGCTCAGCAGCTAATACTGCTGGCTGCTCTTCCAGAAGTCATGCTCACAGCCATCACCTGCACTCCAGCCCCAGGCGATCAGACTCCCCTTTCTGGTGTCACTGCCCGAACGAGGTACACAGACATACCAGCTGACGAAACACCATACACGTTAAACATAGAAAGTTTAAAGACATTATCTAACAGGCTATATCAGCGGGGCTTGTTCAGCTGAGCAGTATATCAGAAGCTTACAGTCAGGCTCCCATACCGAAAGAACTCACGGGAAATAACTGGAGAAGAGCCAGGGATTGAAGGTTCCACTTCTGCCACTTTGATTTAAGCAGAAAATCAACAACCAGATTAGAGAAGAAAGGCTTACTGTGGGTCCAGGCGGCCATGTTCACCTTCCCTGCTGAAGTCTGAGGAAGGGAGACTCAGGAGAATATATGGAAGGCCTAGACATGAGCAGCAGGAAATGGGCAGCTGATTAAGAGAGACGTTGCCTGTCTCTAAAGACAAGGAAAGAGCTTTAGCATGGACGTTATATTGGTTAGAACCAAGTGAGATCATTGCCATGCTGACAAGCCGTGGGGGCGATCGAAATGGAGAAACAAAGTGTGTGCCTGCCTGTATGTATGTGTAGACAGATGAGGCCGTGTGTGCTTGGCTTATGGTTAAGCATTTACTTTTGGCTTTTCCTTGGCTGATAAAATATATACATAAATGCATAGACTTGCATATTTTATGTCTTTGTTTTGGGGAGACTAGAGGAGATTTTTTTAAATTTTTATTTCTTTAATTTTTTTTTTTTTTTTTTAAGGCAGTCTTGCTTTGTAGCCAGGCTTGTCTTCAATTCATAATGACCTACCTCCCTGAGCCTCCTGGGTATTAAGATTTCAGGCCTACAGCACAGTGCCCAGTTTTTATGTTTTTAAAGAAAGAAGTGTGACAGTTTGCATAACTGTATTTATAAGTTAAAGTTAAGTTGTCATTTAAGCATTCTTAGTGATTATCACTTTCTTCTTCTTCTTTTTAATCTTTATGCTCCTTTATTGAAGCACGATTCCTGGCATATATAGCTTCGTATTTACTAAGCAGAGTCCTGTGCAAAAATTACACAATATCCATCTAGACAGATTTTGGTTACACTTTGCCTATCGATGAAGTAGTTCCACTTATAAAGTTTTATTACATCAAAAAGGTTTGAATTTGACCAGGCTGTCCATTACTCCTCTCTGAAAAAGTGGCATTTTGACAACATGGCTTCTCCTTTGGCGTGTTTTAAATTGTGGTTATTTAAGGGACATGCATGTGGTTTAAGGTGACACTTTTAAAATAAAATTCTCTCATAAAGATGATGAGTCCTGCCATTCAATGGGAGAGTCAGCAGAATCTGTAGGGTTTTCTTTGGATTTGACATTCTCTGTTGTAACTTTATTTTTTAAATTTTTATTTTAATTTTTCTGTTTTCACTGGAATGAAAAAGATGCTCATTTTAAATGTTAATTTGTACAAGTTGCTCTGTTACAGTAAAACCTGTGTGTACACAAAGGACCTGATGCTTTTCTCTGAGAACAGATGCTCAATATGACCTTCCAAGTTTGACCTGCATAATGACATCATGTCAAACTTTGTCTCCCTAACTTGTTTTATTATTATTATTATTATTATTATTATTATTATTATTATTATTATTACTTTCGAAGTTGACTTAAAAGACAAACTTTATCATAAAAGCTTTCACATACTAAAAATAAGTTTCTCTTTCTAAATTTTGTCTTTTTATTTTTAACTTTAGTATTGGCCCAGATTTTTCCTCTCAATAGTGTTGGGTAGATATGAATATATTTATTTACATAAATGTTTTGTTTTAATAGTCCTTTGTGATATATTTATTAGAGGACCTATTTTCTTTATCAAAGAAAACAGGAATGGCATTGCAATGACAAAACTGAATTGCAGCTTTGGGAAGGCTTCTGTGGCAAAATCCCTTTTAACTTCAAAAAGCCTGTGATTCTGGGGGGGTCATTTTTAGATTACAGTGTGTATGCGCTTCCTTAGATGCTCGCCTGCCCTAGCAATTGCATTTTCCTAGTGCGGCTGGGGCGTGTGCACTCTGCTCACTTGGCTCTGGTTTGCACGTGGTCTCCAGTGGCAGCCAGGCCTGGGTGCTTCAGATTATTGGATAATTCTGCCCTAATATTCCTAGGCTACACCAATTCCTTCTCGAAACCAGCAAGCATGGGCTTTAGCAGTTCCCTTTTGGTTTTCATTAATTTTATAATCAGAGTCTCAGACTGAGCCTCAAGATGACATCTGTATCTCTTCAATAAGGTTAATCTGATGCTTTTTATTCTCATGTCAATATCAGGTTTTATTTTTAACTCTTCTGTCCTTGTCCAGTTCCATTTTATGACAATGAGCAGAGTTTAAACTACAACAAATTAGGTGAACAAATAGGCAAATTAGAGTCAAATTCTAAAACAAAACTTTTCTGGACTAGCTTGCCTTGTAGAAGGCACTAGGCACTGCATGGTTTGTTTTTGTTTTTGTTTGCTTGCTTTTTTTGTTTTGTTTTGTTTTGTTTTTGTCATGCCCCATTTATAGCTGACTGATGACCCAGTTAATCTACTTTAATTATTCTAAAACAGATAAAGACCTCTAATTACTACTTTAATTGCATTCAGATTTTTCATATCCTTTGTGATGGGATATGAATTGAGTATGTGTGTACATTTATTTCTTGGAAAGGATGTAGTGCTAAAGACTGTGTTTAAAAGTAGGAAAAATGCACACTGCTGCAGTAATGCCTGCTGTTCAGAATCAGTGGGCAGTGTGATGGGACGGCGGCTCCCAGGCCTGCTGTGGAAATGTGCTACTACAGAGGACTGCTCGGATGAGGGAGGGGTCAGTACTGGGGGACTTCAGGCTGCGCTCTTTCATCCTATTTGTCAGAAGTACCAGAAAAAAGCTTTGGGAAAGCTAGAAGGAAATATGCCAGGATGTCAACAGAAGTTGTGGTAGGACAGTTGGAGTAGAAATTATTTTCCTTTTCATCTTTATTTTTCAAATTTCGTGGTTTCTTCTCTCTATATATATATACACATATATATGTATGTATATATATGTGTGTGTGTATGTAATACATATATACATGTATACATACATATATATACATACATATACATATATATGTATATGTTAGCTTTGTATCAACAAAAAAATACATCTGTCACCTCAAAAGGATAAGTGGTAGTTTATTCTGAAGCCAGTTATAAGTGGCCATAGCGCAGGAACAGATTTAGGTTACCCCAAATTCCATGTACCAATGTTGTAACAATTTGATGAAGTTTTTATAGAAAGAGAACAAAGAAAGTCATAAATCAAGGCACTTTCAAACACATTGGTGGGCACATTAAGTAGCTGGTTGAGCAAAATGGAGTAACTTCTGCAGGCCTCAGATGCTTTCTGCTGGGATTTTAACCTTTTGGTTGGTGAAAACTATGATTTTGTTAAATTAATACATTCCAAAAAGTCAATGTGTTTAGGGTGCTAAAGATAGCCCAAGATAGATTGTAATTAGGCTCTGGACCTGCAATACTCCAGCCTCTCCACTGTCATTGACATTAAACTATTGATCAGCCTTGCATAAGGTCATTTGAAGGTACAGTTTCTTTCTGGAAACTTCTCATTTGGGAGTTACTCAATAATAAATTTGACCTTCATTATTAAATGTAAAATGAGAGGGGGCTTCTGTATTTGTATTTTAAATAAAACTTTCAGTTTCTGTCAGAGTTTTAATTAGAGAACATTTCGTGACCCTCTTTTAAATAGACCTTTGCTTCAAGAAACTTTTTTTTTTTTTTCAAAAATTCCTAGGCCTAAATCAGACTCCTGTCTGCTTGGTTGTTTTCTTTTCATTAAGCCCATGTTTATTGGAACCATATGTTACTCTGAGTTATCTTTGGTCCAGATCAGCTGCATTTGCTGCCCTCACATGACCTTTGTGTTAGAGGGTAGAAGAAAGTGCCAACTTCCAGAGCACAGTCGATCAGTCATGGGGCCTTCCTTCCAGCAGGGCTGCAGAGAGCCTGGCTTTGGAGCTGTGGTGGTGTGGGGGTGTATCACATAGCTGCTGTGATCAGATCTATAGTGTGTGTGTGTGTGAGACATAGCTGCTGTGTGGGGGTCTCAGAAATGCTTGGCAGCTCCTAGAGTTAGAGTGCTGTTCAGGGCCCTAATCACCCTTAGAATGCTGGGATTGCAGCTCTGCACCATCCTCAGGCTGGATCAAATCTCTAGGTCAGACACTGAGAACTCACAGAAGCTAGTCTCTCCTGAAAATGAGCTGTCCAGTAACAGCACAGACCCTGCTGTTGCTCTGTGAAGAAACACAGAGCAACTCTGTGCTGCATTTCGGCCTTCTAAATAAAATCTAAGAAGATTTCTGTCTTACTCTTTTATTCATTTCTCCTCCAATACTAATCCTATTTTCAATGTAAAAACCAGTTTTTATCTCTCTTATGTACAAGAATGGAACATTTTATGTGAATGTACAATTATGTTGTAGATTTACTGTATATGCACCTACGTCTAGGTTTATACATATTAGAGCCATTGTACCAAATGTAGTTGTGTCAGATGTAACACTTTCAACTCCTCGTCTCTGACTTTGCAGTCCTGGATGGCCCCATCAGCTTAGCAATATCTTCTGTGTGTATTCCTTTGTGCTCATTTCCTCTAATTTGGTATTTCTCAAACTGGCATTCTGAGATGCTAGTACATGTCCTGAAAAGTGTTCTGTGTGCTTGGACATCTCTGTGGTAGATCCCTCATTAGCTGATTAACAACACATATCAATGTTTAAATGTCTTCCTAAAGGCCTGCAATAAAGACACCTGGCTGGGGCT
This sequence comes from Psammomys obesus, assembly GCF_907164565.1. Taxonomy (NCBI): domain Eukaryota; kingdom Metazoa; phylum Chordata; class Mammalia; order Rodentia; family Muridae; genus Psammomys; species Psammomys obesus. The sequence goes on from NW_026596406.1 coordinate 936,120, forward strand.
GTTGAGATGGCGTGATTTGTAAGTGGTGCTGGCTGCCAAGTCTGAGGATTTGAGTTCAATCCCCAGGGCCCACACGGTAGGAGAGAATCCACTCCCACTACTCAGATTGCCCTCTGATCTCTACACCGGTACTGTGGCCTGTAGACAGACACACATCCACACCCACACACCCTCACCCCCGCCACACACACACCAAAAAAATGAACAAGCAAAGCAAAGCAAATAAAAAATTAATTTAAAAAAATCCCAGCACTCAAGGAGGCAGAGGCAGGAGGATCTCTGTGAGTTCAAGGGCAGCCTGATCTACAAGTTGAGTCCAGGACAGCCAAGGCTACCCAGAGAAACCCTGTCTCAAAACAAAAAGAAGGAAAAGAGGAAGAAGAGGAGGAGGAGGAGGAGTAAACAGAGGGGGAGGATAAGGAAAGAAAGCACTTGCACAAGCCTGAGGACTGGCGTTCAGATCCCCACACCCGCCCACATAATGTTTGCCAGTTCCAGCTTCATTAGGTGGAGGCAGGGGATCCTCAGAGCAAACTGGCTAGCAAGGTTCATTGTGTCAGCAATCTGGGGGTTGTATCAATAAATAGGATGGAAGAGCAATTGTAGATGATTCTGATATCAGCCTTTCGCCTCCGTACACATTACACCATAGCCACACGAAACCACACATGCTCTTGCAGATATACACACACACGCACGCACACATACACACGCATTCCTGGAAAACTTAAAAAGAAGCCTGTTTAAACATAACTTCACAAAACATGGCTGTATTCCCCTCCTTTCTCAATTCTTAAAGGCGCCAGCTCAGAGCTTGACAGTTTCAGTTCAAGCCCACAGTAAGACACATCCCAATCCTATTATCATACCTACTGTGTTTCACCCGAACAGGTCGATGCTGTCACCTCTGTCTTCATCTACTTCTGTCTTTAATTCCTTTCCTGGACACTTAGAAACTGTGTCTCATAAAAGGCATTGAACTCTCCACCCACAAGGTAACTTAAAAGCCAAATGAAGCCTGGCATCTCCCCCTTCACTCTGTGTCTGTCTCTTTCCCTCCCTTTAACTTAGGCATGTTAGTCACTCAAGGGCCACCTGTCTCCCTGATCCACTTCACTCCCTTCAAGCCTGAAGTCACAGAGATAAGCCATCGTCCTAAACCTGCAGGGACAGCCAAACCTTGCAGGACACAGCACTCTTCCTGTGCCTCCTGGAGCAGAAGGAATCATTGTATAGGAACCAGATGGGTCCCCTCCGGCTTATGACAGCTCTAACAAGTTCTTAGGACCCTGTTTGTGAAAACTGAGACAGAGGTCATCCAGACCACACCTTAGCCGGGGCTGCTTAATTATATAAACCTCTTGCCCACTACTTCAGTTCCTTCTCTATTTAAAATGGAAGTGACCTATCAGTGCCCTAAAGACAAACTTAGGGTCCCTGGACCCATTGTTTGTTTTTTAAGCACACTTGTTAGACCTCTGGTTTTTACTTTTAGTCATCTCTTTGATTGGTGTGTTAAGTAAGATAGGTAGCCAAGCCTAACCAGTTGGTGCTGCCAGAACCTGAACATTTTGTCCCTAAAATTCTGGTTATGCTACCACAGGACTGTAACTTACCTGAAGTTAAAGAGTACAAGTCTTTGTTCACTGTAGTATTCCTATCTGCAAGCACAGTACCCCCTCTTGAGCCCATACCCCCATTCCTCTTTCTGCTTGACCTCCAGTTGGATATACTACAATCCAGTTCTGCCGTGACCACCCCGAGTCTGCTTGGCCCCTGCTGGCTAAAGTGCACAACTTCACCAAGATTGCCTTCCGCACATGTCAACCTTACTTCAGGTTCTCTGAGTGCAGTGGAGCCTTTCCTGGCTCATGGTGGCCTTAACTGCGGAGTTGAAGACGCTGGACAGTCAGTCACCAGAGTCCCCCTAGCCAGGAGCTTTTGAGTATGTTGTCTCATGCCCAAGAATAAGAATCATTGACAAGGATTGACCAGCGCAAACAATCAGAGCAAAGATCACAAGAAAAAACTCCTGGGAGTGAGAAGGGCCTGCTGGGGGAGCGCGGCATGCCATCCTGTCCGGGATCTTTCGTGGAGTCTGTGGAGGGGGTTGGGTAGCGGGTAAGTTGATCATGTTTGAAGGCGTGGGGACTATGCCATCAAGGATTCCACAGGCCCAGCCAGTAACTTACTCGGGAAGGGTCCACGTGCTGCAACTAGCTCCGGATCCCTCCCTGTGCTCTCCCTCACTGCTTAAGGAAGCTAGCTCCTGTCTCACTAGGTTGTACGCCATGTGTGGGTAGGTGCCTGTGGAGGCCAGAAGAGGCTGTCAGATCCCCTAGAGCTACAGTTAGAGGCAGTTTTGAGCTGCCTCACGTAGGTGCTGAGAATTGAACTTGAAATTGGAAAAGTAGCAAGCCCTCTTAACCACTGAGCTCTGTCTCTCCAGCCCCAGCTCACAGACTTTTGATCTGAGTACAGAGCCAATGTTCCCATGACCATTAGTAGCTCACTAGAACAACTCAGAGCTCAGGGAAGCAGTATACTTCAAATTACTCTTTGCAGAGTAGCTCCAGGAAGAGTACAAGCTTAGTGTACAGCTGCTGTCTGTATAAAGGATCAGAGCCTGGAGGACCAGCCAAGTAAAACTCACGGACCCAGGTCCGGAGGCAACACAGAGCTTTCTGTCCTTCTCGGGGAATCTGTGTGTGTGTGCGCGCATGTGTACAGTTTAGTTTTGAAACGGTCTCACTGTGTAGCACTGTCTGGCCAGGGTTTGTAAGACCTGGGGTCTCACAGCTCAGGAGTTCAAGATCACACCCTTCCCAGAAACTCCCCCAGACCAAGACTCGTTGCAAAAGCAAGAGGTTTATTAACCATTGCGCAATAGGGTCACCCCTGCCGGTCAGCAAAGAGTGGCACCGGGAGACAAAGGCCTTTAGGTTTTTAAAAGAAAAATTGCGGGAGATTTGAAGTTGCAGTCTTGGCAATCTAGGATTGGACGAGGAAGCTATAAAGTAAGATAATTGGTTAGTCTTAGGTGCTCAAGCTTGGCCAGTCCTGCCAAGTGTGGATGCAGCTGCAATTGAAGGTGGGGGTGGTTAGCTCATCCTTGAAGATTAGGGGCTACAGACTTTTGGCTGAAGGTCAAAAGCTTCTCAGAAGAAGTCTAGGTTTGTTGCTAAGAAATGCTATCTCAAAGACAGGAGTTTTTCTTTTTGCTGAGTGAAGGTCATTGCTTGCTTGCCTTTTTTTTCTATCTGTCCTCATAGATAGGGTCACATTTTTCCATTCTCTGGAAAGGTACTAAGAGGCTTTAGCTGAACCTGAACCTAAAACTCAAAACTATAGGCTTTAGAAGACATATAGGTTACAAAGTTAGTCTAACCCTTTCAGGTTCACTATGTAGGCCAGGATGGCCTTGTATTTAGATGCCTCTGTTGGGCTTAAAGGCATGTCCACCAGACCCAGCAGAATCAATGTACATTTACATATATAAAATTTCCCTAGCTTATCGGTGAAATCGCCAGCCAGGTAAGCTTCACTGAGCTTCTGTGTCAGTTTCCTTGTCTAGGATTAAGTGAATTATTGTCAAATGGTTAAATTCAATTTGTGTTCCCCTCCCACCACCAAAGATTGAGAGGCCAAGTTGATAAATCTCTCAAATCCCCAACCCCCTGGTTACAGTGCTAGTCCTTTAGGCCTGGCTAGCCCTGTCCTGAAGCCATCCAGTTGGCTTACTTCATATCACAGCAAAGACACTCCTGTGGTAGAGGAAATCCCAAGGACCTGCAGCCTCCCCTCTCAAGAGCTAGAACAAAAGCCACTGAGATTCTTCACTGTACAGCCTAATCCTGGGAAGAGGATGTGTGTGTACCTTCTTGAGATGAGCTTTGCCCTCGCTGGTCCACACTGATAACAGTGACTTTGAGATTCCTAAATACTGTGATCATTGTGAATTCCACATCATATGACAGCAGCTTCTAGCACATGCTGCCTTCTAGAAACATGTTACTTCTTTGGTTTCTTGGTCACTGTTCCAGCAGGCAGAACAAGCTCTTTCTCTAAAAGGAATAAGAAATAGTTTATTCTGCACAAAACATGAGTGACCATGGCCCAGAAACATGGATTCTGGTTACCTAGATGACATGGTCCATTGTGGAAAAACTTCTGTAGTCAGACAGCAGAAGAAAGTAATAAATCAATAGTTTTTAGAGTTACCAGATCTGTGGGTGGGTTGCTCTCTACTCTAGGCTCCAGCTGCTATTTGGTTACACTCTTAATTTGGGGGCTAGTGGAAGCTGGTTAATGATATCCTGAGTTGATACGTTCCAGAGATTTTACCTGATAGTTGAAAGGATACCTTGTCTGGTACAGAGGTGGTTGATAAATGGCTCTTACTAAAGACAGCTCAAGATGATTAGGTCTACCGCAATCAGGAAGCCCATTCAGGAAGTCTGGAGAATATACAACTAAAAGTGTTTTTTTTTTTTTTTTTTTTTTTTTTTCAGGGAATTTGTGTTCACAGTTCTTTCTCCTAGTTTCTCCCCATATGTTGACTACTCTCCTTCACTTCACACATGCAAAATAAATAAAGAAGCAAGTGAATAAACGAAAAGGAATTATCTGGGATGTTCAGTAGGTGGCTTTTTTTTTTTTTTCTGAGGCAGGGTCTCATGTAGCCCAGACTGGCCTTGGATTCCTAATCTTTCTGCTTTTTCACCCCAAATCTAGGATCACAGATACAGGCTACCACACCCAGCCAACAGGTGGCTTTCTAAGCAAATTTGTTTTCTTTTTCAGCCTTCTATCTGTCTTCTATCTCTGGGCACCTGCCATTGCTTGGGTGTCACTTAGTGATTGACCCTCTTGCTGTATTTCAGCCACATTTCTTTATGTATCTCAGGTGTTGCTGTTCATCGGGGTTTGGTGCTGTATTTACGTTCCAGCAGAAACTCCCCATAGATAACGCTGTATCTCTTTACACCCTTTATACTCATGCCTTGGCATTTGGCTCTTTAGGCTGGGCTCTGAGATGTACTCCAAGTTTTGACTTTGGACTTTACCAGTATTTCCATCTGAATGTCCTATAGAAATCTCAAATCCAACAAGTCCTGACAAAATTCATCATTTTAAAAACAAGTTAGCTTTCTGTTATAGTTAATAAAATATTGTCCATAGAATAATCTTTTTATCATAAAACAGTTTATCTACATTGATAATATGACTAGATAAAGGTACTAAATAGTTTTCATGAGAATCTGTTACCCATCTGCAGCACATACTTGTCTGGTTCTGAAGAAAGTCCAACTGCCCCGTCTTTGACAAAAGACAATGTAGTTTAGCAGTCATAATCCACAACCCCAATGCTAATTCTAGACAGCTTCCTGTCTAAATAATATGAGTATTGTCTGTTTTATAGTATTTAAAGAAATTATGGATGAAAATCATCAAAAAGTATGGAATGTGTCACGAATTTGCGTGTCATACTTGCTCAGGGGCCATGCCAATCTCTGTATTTTAGTATATGTGCTCCTGAAGTGAGCACTCATAGAATAATCTATAGACTAAAAAATATAATATATAACTCACTCTTAGTATAAAATGTAGGAAGTACACATTAAATAGTAACTTTTTATGTTATGACACTTTTTATTATATGAAAGTCTTTCCTATTAGTTTCTTTAGAGTAAAGACCCTGTATCCAAACTTAGCACCTTAGTTGTAATAGATTCTCATTGAAGCTGGAGTTAAAATGAATAATGACAACAGATGTGTCAGTACACATCTCAGGAACAGCCTCTAACACAGCACGTTGGAGGCTCAGTCGGGAGGACACAGGGTGTGAGGCCTGTGTTACATATTAGGAGGGCCTTCCTCAGAAACAGAAAACAACAAAGAACCGTCTGTTAACAGTGAGACGTCACGCCTCCTTTTCTCCTAGGTGCTGTGTGTTGTAGTCACTCAAAGGATAACCAGATGTGCCGTGACGTGTGTGAACAGGTAAGCTTGGGGGTAATTGTGAACACAGTCAGATGAGTAATTTCTAAATTTGTTTTTGCAAAAGTCTGCTGTATAACAGCCTACACACGGTTTACGCCACAAATAATGTGTTAACTGACATGAAGCACTATAAAGAGACACAATATCATAACCCGAAAAATAAAGGAAACTATCAGGCCAACCCGGACCAAGGGCTGTCACTTGAAACAATAGCCTGTACTCTTTGGACATTTCAGATATATTAAAAATATCACTGCTAAAATGCAAAGAAAGGCCAAAAATGATTCCACATGAAATTAACTGATAAAACTTGGCAGCCATATACAATGAGTATTCCTGGAATGAAAAAGAAGTTTCTTAACAAAAATTGGTGAGGTGAATTGGCGAAATTTGATTATGGCCTGAATATGAACTGATAGTGTCCTGTTAGTGCTGTGACCCTGAACTTGGTCATTGAACTGTGGTTAGCTGTGTGACAGTTCTCATTCTAAAAGGATTATGTTAAATTTAATTGGGGTATTTTTGTCTGGGTTTGGTTTTGTTTGGGGTTTCTAACTGACAGTGTCTCGTGTATCTCAGCTTGGGATTACAGTTGTACACTACCACACCAAATTTATGCAGTGCTGGGACTAGAACCCAAGATTTTCACCATGCTAGGCAAGCGTTCTATCAATTGAGCTATATCTGAAGCCCATGCTAGGGTGTAGGACCAAATAATCCCACTGTCTCTAATGAGCCCTAAAATAATCAATTCTGAGAGTCAAAGCAAATGTGAAGTGTTGATAACTGATAGACCTCTTGGACACCATGGATTCACTATTTTACTTTTAAATGTTTTTATAGTTTGAATTTTTCTAGTTGAGTATGCAAATTCTACTGAAGCAATCCCTCTTCGAAAGGCCCTAGCTTCCTCTTATTATAGGGCTGCTTTTAGCCTTAGAATTTGAGAGGTACTGTGCTCAGTACTATTCAAATTTTTATAGTAATAGACTGAAGATGATGTCATCTTTGTTTTATAGGTAAAGAAATTGAGATATAAAAAAGTAAAAAAACGTATTGAAATTTCCATACCAGTGAACGGAAGAATAGGTACGGAGCACTCAACATCACTGTAACCTTTCCTTAGCCACCGAGATTCAACCCCGATAGAAGGCCAGGCTGTCCCGTCACTCAGAGCCACTATTCTGGCTTGTCAGGTGTGTGTGTGTGTGTGTGTGTGTGTGTGTGTGTGTGTGTGTGTGTGTGTATGCACGCTCGCGCCTTACAGGCTGTGGTTTGAGCAGCCCAACAATGGCTGTCTCCTGACAGAAAGGCCAAGGAGCCAGTAGTTGTTCACTCTGTGAGACTGGGAGCTCAGTAGCCCCAGTCTGGTATTGGAGCCAGGGAAGTCTGAGAGAGCTGTCAGTTTCCTGCCCACATTGGAGTCCTGTGGAAGTAGATTTTAGCCCCAGTGAAGGAGTGGCTCAGGAGAGATGAACTCAGCAGGGAGAGTGAGGGAAGGCACCCCTCCGTCTTCCATGTCCTTGTATGTGTGGTGCACCAAAGGTATGGCCCAGATTGAGGGTGGATCTTCTGGCCACAAGTGATCCTGGTTTAGGGTCAAATCATGAAACTAGAAAAGCACCCATACGTGCTCCCAGATGCTTGGGTTGCAGTTACTTCCAAATGTAGTCAAGGTGAAAAACAAGATTTAGCCTTCACATACCTAAACTGTGACTACAGAGCCTGGGACTTCAAGTTTTTGTTTTACTTAATTATTGACTCAAATTCACTATGCACTAGGTATGGCCTCCTTTCTCTTCCCAGAGGCTGGAGTTACAGGCCTGTACCACCACATTGAGTGTGATTTTCCCCATTGTGTGTGTGTGATTACAGGTATGCGCCCCCATGCCCGCTTCTGTATTTATTTGACTTACATTTAAATTGAGTGGCCAGATTTGATTTACATCTGCAGAGGCTTGATTGGACTGTAAGGTTCTTTGCCTGCTTTGTTTGGCAAGTCTTCCTCACGAATGATAACAGGTCTGGCTGTCCCTTTTGGTTAGTCTAACAGCACTGCTGACAGTTGCCTAAGTGCACTGACCCGCTAGACATTGCAAAATGCTGATACTCTAGTTCCTGTTACTTTTTAATTAGAGCAGCAAGTTATGGGGACAAGTGCTACTGCACACACTTAACTGGAAAGAAATCTTCCTCCTTGTCCTTACCATTTACAGCCTTAACTTTGCAGGTGACTGTGAAGGTCTCTGTGTGACATAAGGATTTGTATTTTACTGAGATACCAAGCTGTAATTGTACTAGTGAAATTCCGATGTGAGTGGGTCACTTAGTCACCCAACCTGAAAGTGAACCTTGCAAGCCCTCAGCGTGTGCCTCCAGAGATGGCTGTCTCTATTTCAGGGCACTTTCTGAAGTTCGGTGTTTAGCAAATTTCACCTCACTAATAGCAAGGGTAAAATAAACATGGCCTGTTTTGAAATTACCGCCAGTTGATGAAAACAACTTGTAAACAGTTAGAATTGTTATCTTTTTTCCTTTTCTCTTTCCTTCTCTCTGAGTCTTTTATTCCTACCCCCAATAGAGTGTTAGATTCCCAACTTATTATAGATTGAACTTCCTTGTTGCTTCCCAAATAATGGTATAAGAATGTTACCTCAGAAACTGGCACTCTGGAGGCCAATGCAGGAGGCTCCTGAATCCATCCAGCCTAGGCTAGGTAGTGAGAGCAAGTGTGACAAATCTTCCCACAGCCTGGAGCAGGCCCCTCAGACCATCCTTTTGCAGAGTCAAGCACTCCAGGAAACCCACACATCCAGAGGATGACACTTTCACCCTTAGAAAACGTCTCAAAGGGTTTTGCCCTTTTCTTCTTTTTGTCAAATAGATTTTCTCCTCAAAAAGTGAATCCCGGCTGAAACATCTTTTGCAGAGAGCCCCAGATTATTGCCCAGAGACGATGGTGAGTTGCCGCGAAGCTCTGCATGCGTGAAGTCATCGGAGTTACTCTTACATTTACTAAACTTCTTAGTGGGGTTGGAATGTGTGATCAGAATAAAATTTTAAACATAACCTTTAAAAAATCTTCTTACAAATTGCTAACTAGATTAGTGTCTTTCACTTTTTATCTTCTATTTTAGGGCCTAGGTATAGAAATAGTATTAAATATAAAATTTTTCCAGTCTTCACATTTCACTGAAGTGTTTCATCTAGAATTTAGAATCTTATCACTGATTTGACTAATTTCATGAAGCTATAATAACTAAATCTTACATTTATTTGGATTTGGAAGGTTGAATTTGAGATAAGGGAAAGTATGTGGCTTATTTCTAACTCTCCATTTTTGGGCACACTGTTATTGATACTCTGAGGTCTGAATCAGGAAGAAAGCACATTAGATCTAGTGGCATCTATTGTGTGGAAGTGGGGAGAGGCTGATGATGGTCAGTCAGTCCTGACTTCTTTTCCTTAAGCTGCTCAGCAGACTCTGTGCGCTTGGAAAAGGTAACTTTATTTTATTTTATGTGTGGGTATTTTACCTGCATATATGTGCATAGCCCTGGAACTAGAGTTATAGACAGTTGTGATCTGTGGTGTAGGTGCTGGGATTGAACCCAGGTCCTCTAGAGGAGCAGTCAGTGTTCCCAACTGCTGAGCCATCTCTCCAGCCCCCAGAAAAGGTAACTTTAATAAATAACCCGAGCACCCTGGCTCATTCTCAGTGCTAACGAGAAAAGAGAAGAATATGCAGTAGTCCTCATTCTTGGAGTCAATTTCGGTTTACATGTGTGTGTGTGTACACACAGCCAGGGCACTGAGGCTAGAATGTATGCAAGTGCTTCTCTCATTCCTCCATCAGGGTCTAAGGGGCCTGGGCATGGCAACACCATCCCTTACCTACTGAACTATCACACTGGCCCAGCTTTTATTATGATTTTTCATATGGCTTAGCCTTAGGACATTGACTATAGGCTGCCAGCCCTAACCCGTCTCTGTGGAAATCGCCATGTATAAACCTGGTTATGTGAGTAAAGCATTTGGTCATTACGATTTCAGGTTGAAGTTTGGAGCTGCATGAATTCCTCTTTGCCAGGTAAGCACGCTTACCTTATGAATGTAAAATCCACACCATAGTTCTAAACCTGGTTTGTAGAAAGGGTTTTAAGAATGATTTACTTGTTGCATGGTATGAGTGTGTGTGTCTGTGTACATGGGAGTGAGCACATGTCCGGCTTTCCGTTGGTGCTCAGGACTGCGTGTTGAGCGGGTCTCCTTGCTGTTTGTTGCTCACTGGCTGTGAGGGTCAGCCTCCATCTTGCCGCAGGAGTGCCTGGGCTGTGGTGTGCACTCCTTGCTTCTCCCCTCCTTACAGGGGTCCAGACATCAGCAGGCTTCCAAGGAAGCGCTGTGACTGTTCAGGGACTTTAGCCTCTCTTTGGCTTTAGCACCCATAGTTTCAAATAAACCCATAGTTTAGTCTCATCCTGTCAGTCCTGTGCATTATTTTTTTTTTAATGGCAGAGTCTCATTAAGTAATTTTGGCTGGACTGGCCTGGAACTCTCCATGTAGAACAAACAGACTGGCTTCAGGCTCATAGAGATCCAAGTGCCTCTGCCTCTGCCTCTGCCTCTGCCATGCTGGGATTAAAAGTGTGTGCTATCATGCTCAGCCCTAACTGTAACTCTTACCTCCACTTTTGCTGTTCTCCTGAAACTAGTCTTTGAAGGATCACCAGGACCTCTTGATTTCTAGACCTGTCAGGTTTTCCCAATGTTTGTGTTCTCTGATGTTGCTGTAACATGTGAGCTTAGCAACTACTCCCTCCCTCTAATTTCACCCTGGCTTTAACCTTCGCTCTGTCCCCTGCTCCTCTTTTGTAGTTGTTCTGATATGCAGAAGTCTTCCCACCCCTCCCATACTAGACAGCTAAGCTGTTACCAGTCTCCTCTAGGACGAGCATTTGCTCTTTGTGACTGGCATACCTCACTGCCTGGATCTCTGTGTTTGGGAAATGTCAGAAGTACAAAACCAAAATTAGCGGAAGGGGACTAGGACAGAAAGCTACAAATTTAATCCTATCACTTGGGAGGCAGAGGTAGGTAGATCTCTGAATTCAAGGCCAGCCTGGTCTATAGAGAGTTCCAAGACAGCCAGGGCTCCACAGAGAAACCCTGTCTCGAAAAACCAAAAGAAAAAGAAAAGAAAACTGAAAATTACCTTTGACTGCGTTTTCTTTTTAGTTCCAGTGACATACCCTTCGCAAGCTCTTGTATCTGTCTTTTCTATTCCCAGCTTAAGTCTTTGTTACTACACTCTTGGGCTAGAATATTACAATAAAGTTATGATTAATTTCTAAGTGCATTGTATCTGTCTTTCTCATCAACTTCAGAAAGAATACGTCAGTGTATTTTTGCTTCCATTGCAGTAAAGCCTAATCTCTGTACCCTGACATTCATGGTTTTCTAGAACTGAAACTCAGTTTTGAGCCCTAAAGCCAATGCTTAGAAAAAAGGAATATGCCTTATATTTCCTGAGCTTGTAAGGAATGTCGCATTCTCTGAAGTTTGTATTGCAGACACTTTGAGCAGTGTACTTCTGTTTGGACCAAAGTAGACTCTCCCCAAGGGGCTACTTTTTTTTTTTTTTTTTTTTGGTGTTTTTTTTGAGACAGAGTTTCTCTGTGTAGCCCTGGCTGTCCTGGACTCACTTTGTAGGCCAGGCTGGCCTCAAACTCACAGAGATCCACCTGCCTCAGCTTCCCTGAGTGCTGGGATCACAGGTGTGCGCTGCTACACCCAGCTTGTGTACTTTTTACGTATTTTTGTCTATTTTGTCTATCCCATGTAGAATGTGATGGCTTAGCTTGCAGGCAGTAGAGATACAAAAGGGAAAGAACTTGTTGAATACTTTTGTTTTCTAAGGTTATGGGTATATATGCATTATGAATATCAGCTCACATAGCTTATGAGCCACACAGACAGTGTTCACTATTCTCAGAGTGAGAGTGTGTGACTACTAGGAAGCCAACTAAGCCAAAATAGTGCGTAGTCATTTTGTATGATTAGGGGTGCCCATCAAAGCCAGGACTGGCTCATAGGAATTGCTCCTGTTTTCTCTGTATCAGTTTTAAGCACAGTAACGAGTTTTATGCTGTTCTACATACTTAGTATTTTAACCTTTATTTGTATGTGATTCACAGTAGCAAATAAAGGAAAAGGCCTTTCTCCCTGCCTTTCTGTACTTGCATGTCCTCTCATAGAGATGATGCTTACCCAAGGTTGAGAATGACAGAGTTCAGGGTGAGCAAAAAAGGATAGAACCAAAGGGCCTGATAGTCACGCAGTGTGCAGCTCTCAGGAGACGGACGCCATTGGGAGTGAGGCCGGGGGTGTGCGTAAGTGCCGTGAGGCCCTGCTGTGTGAGCTAGTTCTCTCACAGATATCCCTTGACTTATAATACTAGCTGTTCGTTTATATACTGTCTGTCTTCATTGTCATTATGACCGAAATGTTTGAACATTCTGTTTCTCAGGTGTGTTTAAGAAGTCTGATGGCTGGGTTGGCTTAGGCTGCTGTGAACTAGCTATTGGCTTGGAGTGTCGACAGTCGTGCAAGCAGGTAACACCTGACAACTGAGCTTTTAAGCACCATGGAATGCAGTTTGAGTTTTATCTGTGTGGTTTTGGGGACTTACCTGCTTCATAGCTTCAGAGAAGGACCTTCAGAAACGATAAATTCAGCATTAGGCTTGTTGTTTCTCTGTTACAACTGCTGCGTGTAAGATCCTCAGCCTTCTCTTACTCTTTCTCTTTGTTTTCTTAGACTTGTTTATTTATTTTATGTGTGTGGGTGTTTTGCCTGTGTTTATGTCTGTGTACACCCACATACCTGATGCCTGAGTTCTGGTAGAACACTGGTGTTCTTAGCCACTAATCCCTTTTCCCTTCCTTCCATCTCTTTGCCACATAGAGAAAATTTTTGGCTTCAAGGCATTTTGTCCTTTGCCCAGGAAATGCTGAATCATTGCTTAGCCACACCAAATGGTCATGTAAATGTGGGGTATTGCTGGATGAGAGCAGTGATACAGTTTGCTTATTTTGTGTTCATCTTCCCTTCTCTTTTTCATCGTGGCTTTCCTCTGAGCATGTGTTCCTATCCTTTCTCCGCTCTGAAGGCACATGCGACTCTACTAGTAAACTATGGCTTCTCTTTGATTAGGTTGTCTCTGCTCCAACTCAGCAGGCCCCTGATTTCTGCACTGTCTGTGTTTTCAGTGGCTCCTGGATTAGTAACATTGGCTTGCTGGGTTCTGTATTCCACTCGGTGGGTAGAGACCTACCTGGGAAGCCAGCTGTTTAAATGGTTGCTTAAGCTAACCTGAAAACAGCCTGAAGTGTGTTCGAGAGACCATTCTCTGGGATGTGGGAGATGCCAATGTCACCTTCCCTTCTGTTGTTAAAGTTTTGTTTGTGTTTTTATGAAAGGGTCTTTGTGTGGCCCTGGATGCCTGTAACTTCCTGTGGAGATCACACAGGTCCCAATTCACAGCAGTTCTCTGCCTTTACCTCACGAGTGCTGGGGTTGTAGGGGTGAGCCACCACCTCCAGCCTCCCGTTTTTTTACACAGAGCACTGTACTATAGCCTGAGTTGCTGCTCCCTCCGAACATCAGGGAAAGTTGACTTATACAGGGTTTGAACTAAAAGCAGTTGCTAGGCCATTCGCCTCCTCCCCCTTTATCAGCTCGTTTGTTATAAAGTGCATGGGACTAGACAACAGAAAAAGAGGGAGTGAGACAAGGGACCAGACCCCGGACTCTGGAACGTCTCTAAGCTGAGACTGTCATGTAGAGAAGGAACCACGTGGCTGCAGAGTTGCTCTTGCACAGAAGCACATAGTGCACTGTGAGGAGAGGCTCCTGGTTTCCTGAGATCAGTCTTCTGCCTCGTCTGTACATGTGTCGACAGCACAACAGAAGAGTGACATGTTCATTGCCGGCTGGAGTACCATGTTCTTCTTCAGCTGCCCTCTCCGTTATATGTGGTACTTTTCTGAGGAAACTGGCTCACTGCAGTCAGTATAAAATGTTGACTATGAAGAGTTAAAGAAAACACAAAATCTTAAGTGTCCTGGCAGAACTTCACAAGAAAATTCACTAGAGTGGAATTTGGCCTTTTAAAAGGCCTCTGATTTATATTTTCTTCAAAGTCGTCTAGTTTCCAAAATAACAAAAGAACCATGTTGTTATGTGAAATTGAAACCACAAAAGTTAGACTGAAGCTCCAGCATGTTGAACGAGTCCTGAGTGCTGTTTGTTTAAAACAGCATGGAAGATTTGTTGTATTTTAGGAAAATTAAATATTTGAGTATAAGTTTTCCTTGATGAAATAAGGAATATTATACCAACAGTTATATATAGTAATATATACAGATTTGTGGGTTTTATTCTATATACAAGAAACAGCATTTTTGAAGATTTTTGTTTGCTTTTAGGCATCTTCAAAGAATGATATTTCCAAAGTGTGCAGAAAAGAATATGAGGTACGTATCTTATTTAACAAATATAGGTAGACTATTGCAATGTTCTTAGAACTGCCAAAATCATTTAAATTTAAAAATTAATAAATTTTAAACAAATTGAGTTCTAACTTAGCAGAAAATTTAGCCTTGATAAAAACATTGTTTGCTTTCTCTGAAGTGTTTTGACTTTAAGGTTTGTTGAAAATAAGTATTTTAAAGAAATGCTTTAAATCTGTCATTCAGAGATTTCACCCTATAATATTTTCATAACAAAGCTGCTGGTTGTACTAAGATTCTGAAATTATTTTCTGTATCCTCTTTTGCCCCTTTCCTGGACCCATCTTGGTGTTCATTTTTTTTATATCTATATAACTGCTTGTATCAAGAAGAAATGTAACCTAACAGAATCAAGCTGCTAATGTGAGCACTTCACACTTGAACAGCTTGCATTTGGGAGGTGTTGTAGACTTGAAACCCCTGTCTCTCATGATGGGTTTCCAGCAATGTATTCCCTAGTGTGGAGATACACAGTGGAAGTGGAGGAGATATTTTGCCTTGTGCAAATGTGCAAGGCTCCTTTGGGTGTCCTTTTTCTAGAACCCATCATGAAGTGTGACACTTGTATTACTTTCAGAGTATAAGGTCATGTAACTAGGAGACTTAAATGCATATGTCTCATTGGTCACGTTACTATCTAAACAGCAAGGATCCTATTAACAGTCTGTGTATTTGGGAGAAATAGAGCAATTTCTGACTGCTTCTATATTACATTTCTGCTTATTTATTTTTCTTTTCTCAAAGTCTATAATTATACCTCTTCGTTAACATTTTTAGAATGAAGAGTCTTAGTTATTCTTTGTTCGTTTGTTCTGTTGCATAAGTTACATCTGGTCTCTGAAGACAAGTTTCCAAGTTAACCTCAGCCTCCCTCTGTTCTGATGTAAAAGGAGCCTGCTATAAAGGAAAGAAGGAAAGGATCTTTAATTTTTTTTTCTTACCTCTACCTTTGAAATGACCAGTTTGGGTTTCTCTTGAACAAAGTGGCTAATTGTGATAATTCCTTCTTTTCTTCCACATGATGTCTGACACTGTCCATCTCCTGTAGCCTGTCCTCCATTACTTTAGTGTGCTTCCTTCTCTTGTTTGGATTTCTGCATTGCCCTAGGAAGTCTGCAGTGTGTGTTGATGAAGGACGAGACAGGAAAGGTAAGGAGACAAACACTGTCCTACAACAGAGTTAACAGACTGTTTCCCAGTCTGCCTGCCTTTATCTGGCCTAGAAGTAATTACGCAATCATTTTTTCAAAAGTCTATAGGACATGTGAGTTCTTTATTTTTTAATTAAAAGCTCAAATTATTCAACTAAATTCATAATTCAGTTTGATTTCTTACAGATTATTTAGAAATAATGAGAGGCAACAGCACTTTAATTCAGAAAACCGTTCTGTATTACAAACCCAAAGCAAATCACAGCTGAAGTTGAATCTAGGACTGTGTGAACAGCTCTAAAGTAAATTCTTAAATTTCTTATAATACGGTGTGTTTTAGCTTGCTGGTTCTCTGTTCACACCAGAATAGTCTTACAAACTAGGCATTTAATATCTTTTCCTTAGCCTTGGTGTGAGCATTCCTTTAGGTTTTTGGTTTCCTGTGTTGCATTTCCCAGAACAGATCATAATGTGGTGTGAGCAGCAAGTCAGAGACTGGGTAATAACATTCAGAAGAGCTTGTTATCTTTAGTGGAAAATCGGTGCTGGTTTCAAGGGGATTTCCTAGGAAATTCACTTAAATGAGTAAAGTTTATGAATTGCAGTAAACAGTTAAGATTCTGTTTTAAGATTCTGTTTTTAAGATTCCAACCCACCAAGGTAAGCCAGTTAGATATGAAGCTTTGTTACATCAGATTTTGTAGATTCTGCCTCCTAATACATATCAGTAGTATTAATGGAATACTGAAGGCATTTTTATCTAACTAGAAAAATCACCGACTTCAGAATCAGACCTAGGTTAAAATCCTAGCTGAGTGTGGTGACACACACCATTAATCCCAGCACTTTGGAGGCAGAGACATGGATCTCTAAGCCAGATAGAGATACATAGTGATACCCTGTCTCAAAACAAAATTAAAATTTAAGTTAGACTGTTTACAGCATAATTTTATATAATAAAGGATTGTATCTAATTAAGTCAGTTAATTAAAATATATACTGGGGCTGGAAAGATGGCTCAGCAGTGTAGAACACTTACTGCTCTCTCAAAGGACTTGAGTTCAATTTCCCAGCACCCGCAGGGTGCCTCATGACCGTCCATAATGCTCCCTGATGCCCTCTTCTGGCCTCCACAGGCCCAAGACATGCAGGTAGTGCCAGTAATGCATACAGGCGGAACACTTATATAGGTAAAATATAATAAGTACATCTTAAAATATTATTTTAAATATATACTCTGTGCGTGAGGACTTTAGGGAAATCCAAAGTAGAGTAAATATGTTGGGATTTCCAGGAAAAACTTAAAAAACAGTGAGGAATTGGCATAGTTGGTTAAGAAGACTGTGGACCAAAGACATGCTAGGAAAAATGCATATGGCTCCTGGAAGGGGAAAAGAGAAAGACTGACCTTGACTTTCTCACTGTGTGGCCCTCGCTGGCCTGGAGCTTACCATGTAGACCAGGCTGACTTGAAACTCACAGATATCCACCTGCCTCTATCTCCCAAGTGCTGGGAATGGAAGCATCTGCCACTATATCCTGCCCATTCTAAAATAAAAAGGTGTCTGAGTGTGTGTGGTGTGTGTGTGTGCGTGTGCCTGCACCTATATCTTTCTTTTGAGTCTCTATACTGTGGGTAGTTTATCTCATTAGATTGCTGAGTGGCAGAGAGTTTTGTAAGTCACCTGTATTTGTGTACAGTGCACAAACAAAAGTAACTTTTCTTTGTAAGGTTCTATTATATTCCATTGCCAAAGAGGCATTAAGGACTCTATATACCATATAAAAAGCAACTACCTTTTTAAAGGATCAACATTTTAAAGAAGATTGGAGGGGAGGAAGTCAGAGATTAAATGGAGAATCACTAGCAGGATTTGCATATAGAAGTGATGTTCAAGGGTGGAGAAAATTAATTCTAATCCTTTACGCCTGTTGTTCTGGCACACTTTTACTGCTGACTGTCCTCATCTGGCATTAGGGCAAACTTACAGGTGTAGACGGTTAAGAAGCTGACTTGATTTCCTGGAAAGAAACCGTGGATACATAGGTCAAAAACTAAGGAGACAGAGGTCTGGAGAGATGAGGCACTGAGAACAACTGGGTTTTGAGGACGTTGACTTTTGCTGAGTCAATTTCCATAGATTTATAGTCTCATGTACTTGGAAGTCAAAGAATAGATTTTTGGTACGATTTAAGATGGAAAACCCAATTGCGGTCTCTTCCCTCTCTCACAAACAGATTAGGTCCCAAAGGGGCTACACTTGCCGTATGGGATGACAAAGCAGTGTGTTCATCTCCTTCTTCTGTAGAGAAATACATTGCTTTTCTCAAACTCAATGTCTCTCTTGAACACTGGTATTAATAACTTTGAGTTTGAAGCTTTGTTCATATAAAATGGATGTTTATAAAATCTCAAGCTGACAATATGTCTAAAATTGCAGTCCTTTCTGAGATGCCTACGGCAAATAACACAGATTCGCTCTAGAGGAAGGGATTTTTATTCTAGACTTAAAACTCCCACAGACAAAATTCCAAGGAAAGTAAGTAATTCATAGTTAAAAAATTTTTTTCACTAGAAAGCAAGGTCATCAAACCAGCATGAACAGTAGTGAATAGAATTAGGCCTCAAGACACTTCTTCTATGGAAATCATCACATGCAGACCATAAAATATTTAATATGGTTAAGAAACAAAGTTCTGAAAATACACAGAGCAAGTATAGTTGGGAAGGAATTTCATAAAATAAAATTGAAGAAATAAAAACCTAGTGGAAGCTGGGGTAGTGTTCCTCTCCTGTGATCTCAGGTAGAGACAGAAGGATCATGAGTTCATACTCAGCTGCATAGTGAGTTCAAACTGCTCAGCTACAAGAGGTCCTATCTATATATCTACATATTGTAGACATATATCATAATAATAAAAAACTTGCAATAAGAAGTTAAAAAAATAAAAACAAACATCTTTTTCAAAAGTGACCAATAGTTGATTTCTCAATAGCAGCAAAAAAAAAAAAACAAAAAAAAAACAAAAACCACAACAAAAACCCAGAAGACAATATTTACATGGTTCCTAAAGAAAATAGCTATCAACCTAGAATTCTGTATTTTAAAAGATCTCAGGAAATAATGCATCAGTAAGATAGCTGGAGAGGGACCAAGCACATACCTTTAATCCTAGCACTTGGGAGGCAGAGGCCAGCCGGGTCTACAAAGAGAGTTCCAGGACAGCCAAGGCTACACAGAGAAACCCTCTCTCATGAAAACAAAACAAAACAAAAAAGATAGGAGGGAATGGGATTGAGAAGAGAAGCACGAGTGAAAACAAAAGGTAATGGTGTGTGTGTGAGAGAGAAAGAGGGAGCGAGGGGGAGAGGGACTGTGGCCGTGAAACCATCACTTTGCATGGTAACTGCAAGTACACTGGGGCTGAGGAGGCAGACCGTGGGCAGAGGGCGCGTTGTGAAAGTGTGAGGACCCGAGTTTGTAGACGCAGAGAAGGCCAGCATAGCAGCACGTCTGTAATCCCAGTACCACAGTGCTGACATGGGAGACACACAGGAGGATCTCCAGAACCTGGCACCCTATAGCCTGACCGCAACTGGGGCAGCACCAGAGACTGTCTCAGAGGCGGAGGTTGAGAATTGACATCAGAGCTTGTCCTCACATCTGCATGCACTATTCTGCACGTGCGCACGCACACACACACACATACACACACCATATGACACACACATTATATGCATACAAAGGAAAAGTGGTTTCTTGAAGATTTTTTTGTTTGAGTTTTGAGACAAGTCTGGATGTAGCCCTGGATGGTCTAGAATTCACTATGTAGAGCAGGCTGGCCTCAAACTTGTAGAGATCTGCCTGCCTCTGCCCTCAAGTGCTGGGATTAAGCGTGTGTGCCCCGGCTCTGCAGGAATTTCTGACACAGGGATTTCACCTGAGAATGAGAGCTCTGACTGATGATTCTTCTTTCAACTCTGCTTTTCTCATTTGATTGCCATAAAAAATCTGGAAAGAATACCTTCGTCAGTGCTTAAAGTACTTCTGGGTTGGCAAGGTGACTCCGTGGGAAAGAGGTACTCGCTGCCAAGCCTGATTACCTGAGTGCCACTCACAGGGCCACTCCTCAAATGGTAGAAAGTTGACCTCTGACCTCTACAGTCATGCCATGGTATGCACTTATCCAGGCACATGCATATTTACACATAAACACAAATACAAACACACAAATAAATGTAAAAACTTAGATAATGCTTCTCTGAGAATTGCGTATATCTGAGTGAGATCACCAAGCTTTGTTCTAGGAGCGCCTCAAAGCAGCCTTTACCTTGATTATGCCAGAGTCTCATTCACATGACACGGGTGTTCTCAAGTCTAGGCTCTCCTGAATTGTTTTGCAAGCATGGTCCTTGAGGCACCCAGAAGGATGGGCTAGGTCAGGATGAGGCTCATGGATGTATGGTGCTAGAACCTGAAATCCTATTCAGAACACTCAAAGACTGGAGCGGCATTAGCGCCAGCTGTCAGGACACAGGCTGCAAGCCGTAACATAGCCAGTGTCGTATGTGCTGGTCAATCCGATTAAAACTTAGGTAAATATGAAGTTGTCTTCTGTGATATGAGACATAACCTGGGGTGTTGGTTTTTGGTTTTTGGTTTGGTTTCTTTTTCTTTTTTTCATTATCTTTGTCCATAATTTATCTGTGAACCCCTTCTTTTGGATGCCAGCTTGTTAATTTTTAGAATATTTCATTATTGTTATTTTCTTCTTTGATTATCAGAATAAACACTGTTAAATGATGTGAGGGTAGTGAAATGTCCAGGGACCTGGTGATGGCTATAAAATTATGAGTTACATTTTAGTTCAGGATCCATAAATTCATGTCCTACCTTAATGTCAGATTTCCCTGACACTGTCCTGATGTATGACCTTCCCATTGTTCAAGCCACTGTGGTGCTTGTTCAAGCTGCCTTCATAGTTCCCTCTTCCTGCTTTCCTCTCCCTCTCCACTCCTGCTCTAGGTTTCTAGGCCAGTACAGTTTCTAGTACTGTCATTTTCCTATCTCTTGCTTCCTTTCTCCAGTCTAGTTCTTTGATGGTTTTCTTTAAAGAAGGTGACAAACAGTGAAGAAAAGTCAGCATGAGATATTTCTCAGAAGATTAGCCTTTAAAAAAATGTTAAAGGGGGTTAGAGAGATGGCTCAGTGGTTAAGAGCACTGGCTTCTCCTCCAGAGAACCCAGGATCAATTCCCAGCACCCACATGGCAACTGTCTGCAACTCCAGCTCCAGGGGGTCTTACATTCTCATACATGTACAAATAAAAATAAATAATTATTAAAAATTAAAAGGTTTAAGGATGGGGCTGGAGAGTTGGCTCAGTGGTTCAGAGCTCTTGCTTTTACACGGGACATAGGTTCAATTCCAGGCACCTACATGGCTGCTCACAACCACCTGTAACTCCAGCCCCACAGGATCTGACACCCTCTGCTGACCTCTAGTGTCAATAGGCGTGCGTGTGGTACATATGTAGACAAAACACTCAGACATGTAAAGTAATAAAACATTCTTTTTAAGTTTTAAGACAGAAGTTTTGGGTTAAATAATTGCTAAAATACCTAGATTATTTTGCTGCTGGCCACTGGTTCTATGAGAATGCTAAGATGAAGGTGGCACAGAGGCCCTTAGACCACAAAACCAAGGGAGAGTCCCAGCCACAGCTGTCTTCACCACTGCCAGCACATAGCTGTGTGTGACAAGGTGCAGGTATGCGTAAAGCGATAGTTTTTGATTATTTGTGTGGTTCACTGTTCAGAATAGCATGCAATCAAGTCTTTTCCCATTTTACTACAGCCAAGTTCCTGAAGTTAGCAGGATGTTTTATGCATAGAAAGGAAATGTGTATACAGAGTCCCCACGCCACCTTTACCGGTGTGGTAGCGACATGCAGCTGCCTCTGCCCCGGATGCCAGTGTTGAGTGTGTATTTGCATATGCCTGTTGGGACTGGGCCATAACTTTAGCAAGCTTGTGTTTGTTTTGTTTTGTTTTGTTTTGTTTTGTTTTGGGGGGCGTGTGTGTGTGTGTGTGCATGTGTGTGTGTGTGTGTGTGTGTTGAAAGCATACAGGAAGGGAGGTGGGAACAGCCTAAGGGAACAGCACAGAGTAAGAGTAAGAGCAGCAGTGTTCACGGGCAGCTGGAGATCCCTAAACTGCTGCAGTGATTCTGGTGTGGCAGGTAACAGCATAGGCTTAGGACAGCTGTGCTGTTCCTCACCCAGTCAGCTTTCGGCTATTTTAAGCAACTAACACAGGGTGGAGATGTGGGTCAGTGGTTCAGTCCCTAGTGGGCATACACTTTCTCTTACACACACAGTCAAGTGGTCCTTCGCCTTCGTAAAGTCTGAATGACCTAAGTATAAAATATTTATTAACACTGAGGATGTGCCAGAGCTGTTGGGGTATAGTGAGTAGAGACTGTGCTGGAAAACTTTAGGAATGGTAAATCTCTGCATAGGGGTTCCTGTGGGGTGTGAGCCGTTGCCTGTAGCTGATGAGCTCCATGAAGAACGAGAGCGGTGGGTCCTGCAGTACCGGTTTGACATAACGAGACTTGTTGGCGTGTCATTTAGTACTGTCCTGAGAGGGGAGAAGCTCCTCTGTACAGTCCTTGTTGCTGGTCTGTTTCCTTCCCAGTTCATGCGTCACTGAATAAGATTATCCCGAAGGCTCCGGTCATGTCAGGCTCACCATGAGCTTGTCTTAAATGGTCTCCCCAGGTGTCTCATCTTTTCATGCTTTGTTGTTTGTTTTTTGTGGTACTGAGAACCGAACCCAGGGTGTCATGCTCTACCACTGAGCCGCTCCCTAGCCCAGACCCCATAGCTTAAACTACCCTCTTGGCTGATGGTGTAAGCAAGCAGAATCTTCTCTGCTAACTTTCTTTTAGAGACAAGGTTTCACTGTGTAGCCCTGGCTGATCTGGAGCTTGCTATGTAGGCTAGCCTCAAACTAACAGAGATCCATTTAAGGCTGCACAACCATACCTGACTAACCAAACTGATTATTGATTTTCTGGTATTCGCTACTTTCCTTCTCTCCTTACTCCATAAAATCGCACACACACAGACACACTTGTCATCTTTCTTACACTTATTGCTGAGTTGCTGAGTACAGTCTTACAGATGAAACCAACAGACACTATCTACATTTCTTCTTCTCATCATCTCCCACCAACCACTGGCTATTAAACCCTAAAGATTAGTCTACTGCCAGGTGTGGTAGCACACACCTTTGATCCTAGGACTCAGGAGGCAAGGGCAAGCAGATCTCTGTGAGTGTGAGGCTAGCCCTATCTGTACAGTAAGTTCTAAGACAGGCAGAGCACTGTAGAGGAAGACCCTGTCTCAAGATGTCCCCCCAAATTTTAAAATATATTTGTCTCCTAAGTCTGTACTCTGAGTCCTTGGAACAGCTGTGGCGTTGTCTTTGTGTCTCGCCTTCACTCACTCACCATTCATTGAGCAACTGACACACACTGGACTGATAGGCCAGCGCTGTAGTCTGCAGACTCATCTGGGGAGAGAAATCCACATAGGCTCAGGACACAGTGAGCAAGTCCACTGCTAGAAACCT
>NW_026596406.1:959495-1005697 GCF_907164565.1 Psammomys obesus
AGGCTCAGGACACAGTGAGCAAGTCCACTGCTAGAAACCTGCTGGCAACACACAGGGGCCTAGAGGGAAACTCATTCCAGCCTAAGGAGAAAGTCTGCACAACAGGTAAGACTAAGGATGAGTCAGAGCTGGGGCCTATGATGGGACGACAGTGCTTTCTTAGGCTTTATCCTTAAAATCTTTCCCCTGTTGCCCAGGTTGACCTGAGGCCCTGTCAGCCTCAGTACACCGCCAGGTTCCTTGGGTTTCTAAGGTGTGGTACACTCTTACCTCAGTACCACTGCAGTTTTTATCTGTTCTTAAGTCAGATAGAGAGCTGTTGAACTACATGCTTACTTCCTGCTCTTGCCACCAGATGGCAATCAGACATTTTAAAGACTTAATTAACTAGCTAAGACCCCAGAGTGAGTGATTTAAGAATTGTAGGCTAATGCTAGAACTGGCGCGGATGTCTTCAGGCTGTCAACAACCAACAGTAGCTGAAGCAGCTAAAAAGACTTACTGATCAGGCATGGTGACACACCTTGTAGTCCCTGCACTTGGGAATTTGAGGCAGAGGGAATATAAGTTTGAGGACAGCCTGACTGAAAAGGATGCAGAATTCTTATAACAGCACAGGACTCTTTTATCAGAGTCTGATATGATCAGTCTATAAAATCCAGATGGGTGGAGCAGAAGATTGATGAGTTCATCTACATCTCTAAAATGACATTTTTATTTTATATTTTAAATGATTTATTTTATGTGACTGGTGTTTTGCTTGTATGCATGACTATGTGAGGGTGTCAGATTCCCTGGAATTGCAGACAATTGTGACCTGCCATGTGAATTCTGGGAATTGAACTTTGGAAGATCCCTGGAAGATCAGCCAGTGTTCTTAACCACTGAGCCATCTCTCCAGCCCCAGACAGCACATATTTTTAACATAAGTGATGAATATTTAATATTTAAATAAATAAAAATATAGATGTAGTATTTATTAATGGTACTTCTCTGTAAAAATATGAAGTTTTCAGGGAGGGACAGAGGAGGGGGGCTATGGCTGGGATACAAGTGAATGATCTGTGATTAAAATAAAATAAAATAAGTTTAAAAAATACCAAGTTTTCAAATGAGTAAAAATGTAGAAGTAGTATTTATTAATGGTACTTCTGTGTAAAAATATGATGTTTTCATTCAACATATCAGGAAAACCCAAGTAGGAAAGGTCTATCATTGGACATTAAGAGAAATAATAGTTGCTTGGGGAATATCTTTATTCTGCAAGTGACATCAAGAAGACGGCTTTGTCCTCCTTTTTCTTCAGCAGTTGCAGAGGGCCAGTTTATTAGTCCCTTTAGGCTTGTAGACCATAAGGTCTTTGTCCACACCACTCTGCCAACCATAGCATGGATAGCTACATAAGGTATATAAGCAAATGGGTGTGGCATTAGTAAAGCTCTATAAACAAGCAGCAGGCAGACTTGGCGTGCATGCCATTGTTGCCGTGTTGGGAAGACTGGATTCTGAGCCCATTTCTCTCTTCTGTCCTCAGTTTGTCCTCCAGTCAAATAAGGATGTTGAATTTGACAATCTCTCACACTGGAGGCTTTATTTCCTGTGGTGGCTTTCTCTTAAGCTAAGTGATCACAAGACTGACCTAGAAGTGATATTTCTCTTACTTATGAGTTCAAATTTTAAAAATCTACCGAGAATAAATTAATAAGCCTTAAGGCAGGGTTTCAGAGAGCTGCTATGATTGACACTGGCATCTGGATCCTTAGAGACCAGGGGCATCAGGCCTGTGTTTAGCAACGTTTATGGCCTCTGCTCACTAGAAGCTAATTTATACCACTTTATACCACCCCACTTTCAAGAAAAGAAAACGACTATAGGCATCAAGTGTCCCTAGTAGGCAAAATCACCCCTGATGAAAGCTATTTCTCTGTATACTTTTAAATACTGCTTTTGATTATTTTATTTTATAAATGTTCCTGGGGCTGGTGAACCCTGGTGGAGGGTTGTCTGAAACGGTAACTGAAAAGTCACAGTGACACAAAGGAACGTGGGTGAGGAGAGCTATAAAACAGTTTGCTGAGAACACTGAGTATATTTACTTTTCCATTATCCATATTGATCTACCTGCTCTGGCAGAGATAACTCACACTGGAGGAATTCATTGTCCCTTCCTATGAGGTTCCTGGTTGGTTTATTAACTTACTTTTGCTTTACATGAATAAATCCACCGTGGCTTAGTCCTACAATGGAATATTATTAGGTAGAGAGAGTGAATGCAATGTAGCTTTGTCAACAGTATAAATAGACTTTTTTCTTTTGGGTTTTTGAACAGTCTTACACTGTAGCCCAGACTGACCTGAAATTTACCGTGTAGTTCAAGCTGGCTTCACACTAGGGACAAAGCTCCCACCTGAGCCTCTTTAGTGCTGAGTCACAGGCAGTAGCCACCATGCCTGGAGAATCTTTGAAGCAAGATTTCCACTGTTGGTAATGCTGGGCTGTTTTTGAGACAAGTTGTCAGAGCTCACTGGATAGTTGAGGCCAACCTGAAACTCCAGATCCTCCTGCCTCAGTGCCCCAGTGCTAAGATAACAGGCACTGCAGTGTGCCCAGTTACAGAGCTGGATTTGACAGTAACCGTGCCCGTGCATCTGATTTCCTTCCATGTTTTGTTTGCTCATTTATTTTAGTAAGTTGTTCTCTTCCAATTAGGAATGATATTCATAGCTGACCAGCCCTGAATACCCGAATGGTTTTGGACAAGGAGGGTTTTGTTGTTGTTTTAGTTTTCTTTTTTCTTTTTCTTTTGTCTTTGCCTTATCTTCTTTCTTGTTTTCTCTTATTTTCCAGGCAATGACTTAATGCAGGGTGGGATATTCTGATCTCAGGCTCTGCTTTTGGCAACTTCTGGGATCTAGCGCAAGTGTCTTTTCTCTGCCTGTGGGATGCTTTCCCTCTGTAAAATGCTAGGGAGTTTCCCAAACTCTGGTTGCAAGAAGACTAAATGAAAACTATCTTTGAAACCGTGTAAAGTGTAGATTTCTGCCACCTAGGGTAGGCCTGGGAAGTGTATGTGGGTCCAGTGCTATTTGAGAACAATTAGAGGTAAAACGCAGTGATTACAGGGAATAATATGTCTCTGAGTGTAGAAATGTTTTGTATTGTACAAGAAAACAATTGGAATTGATACACTGTGATCACCTCCACACATGACCCTTCACACATTAATACATCTTGATTGAGTGTTGCTTGCTCCTCACATGCCAGCTTATAGCTCACTCAGGGATGCCCGACATGGTTACAGGAAGTTGTTTAAAAACTTCTGTTTTCAGCCCTGGACTTAAAAAAAGAATTTAAAAGGATGCTATCCTGATTTCCATATAATTTTAAAATGGAATAAAACTAGAAATTCTGTTTGTTAATTTGTTTGTTTTTCTTTAATTTACAGAATGCTCTTTTCAGTTGCATTAGCAGAAATGAAAGTAAGTATATTGTCAATGATTGTGCAAGCAGTCCAGAGAGCAAGACACTTTACAAACATGGGTAGCAGTCGGAAGTGATTGCCTGTATCCTTAGCGTCACACCTGCTAAGACATCTGAAAAAGCAGGCAGATGGAATTCTGTTTGGCAGTTGCCTGTTCAAATTACTCACGCATCCCAGCAGCGCCTGTGTCCTGGCTGCGTTTTTGTGAACCAACACTATAGGTAGGCCACTAGTGGAAGAGGACACCAAATAATAAGGGTTGCTTTCTGAGGAGAAATACATCTGCAGTGTGTGGCGTGTCCTTGCTAGGGACTGCTTCTCAGTCCAGTCCACGCGTATTTACTGAGCACTTGCCTGCTGTGGGGCACACACATATCTGTGTGGGGCATGACCAGAACACAAAGAACTTGGAAACAGAGTGGAACCCGAGGCAGCACACTGATAAAATGCAGCCGTTCAGAGGAAGCAGGGTCCCCCTGCCAGGCTATTTAGAGGAGACCTTGTGGAGTTCATAGCTTAAATGGGTCTTGAGTGTAAATAAGATATTCATGGAAGGGGGTTGGGAGAGAAGCAGAAAAGTAGAGATTGGAGGAGCAGACACCATGTGAAGGGAGTGTTGAGAGCAACAGTTAGAAGTGGAAAAGACAACAAGGAACAAGCAGATGATTGGATCAGCTTGGTAATGTGGTATACTGGAGAGTAACACAGATTGCACATCTGCCCTTTCAGACTGGCCTAGTTTAAAACATACCATCTAGTCTTTGGCAGGTGATTTTAGATCTTCTCACACTGGCAAGGACACTAAGCTAATGGAGGGATGAGAAGACAGGCGTTTGGTCCCATTTTACTTCCCGCACTGGAACTCCCAAAGCATCACTGTTGCGGCTTAACACTAACAGATGCAGCTACAGCTGCTTCCTGTTGCTGGAGATGCAACACAGCAGTAGAGGGTGTCCTTCGCACACGTAGTGTCCTTGTCGTCTCCAGCACCACACACAGAGCAGGGCTGAAAAGCAGTTGTTCCCACAGTGGGCTCTGGCAGTGAGCTTGGGAAGAGTTACAAGTCAGATCAGTACACAGTACCTACGAAACAGTGTTCTGGCCCAGGGCATTGAGCTGTGTCCTATATCGCTAACGCAGCCCTCGACTAGTTAATTTGCACATGACTGAGCATTATTTCTTGAAGTCACCTGAATTCCTTGTTCATTGGTCTGTGGGATTCACTGGGTCCCTGTTTCCGGCTCCTCTATAGCCATTTCTAGTATCAGGTAGAAATTCTTAGCTGCCTCTCTGTAAACTCGCTGCTGCTCATCTGCTCTCGCTCCTTTGGCACCCCGGCACACATACCCTTAGATGCCGTGAGGGTGGTCTGGCTTCTCCGGTGTGAGTCCCATGTCTGTGCTTGCAGACACTCGCTCCTTTCCTGCACTTTGGTCCTGTTGCACTTTCCTTTCTGTTTGCTTGTTTCTGTGTACCTAGCTCAGTCTGGCCTTGAACTCTTAAGTGGCCCAGCCTGGTCTTGGATTCTAAATTTCTTGCCTCTGACTGCCAAGTGCTGGGGATTGCAAGTGTGCACCACCACTCCTGGCTACTGGGTTTGTTGTTGTTTTTGTTTCATTTCATATAGTCCACGGTGGCATTAAATTTGTGATCATTTTGCTTTCCTCTCCCAAGTGCTGTGTGATGACGGGTGTGCGCTACCCACATGTGGCTTTGACGTATTTTACAAATACAAAATGCAGTTACCTGCCTTCAGATGACTTTGCTTTCAATTGCTCTTGAGACAGATTGTATCAGTTATGAAATGAAGACTACTACAATACAGGAATGTGCACACTGGGTAGAAATTTTGATATTTCTGTTTCAAAGTACACAGTTGTTAAATTTATTAAGTTGCTCTCAGTTTTCACTGATCCAAATAATAGATGTAAAAGCCTGTCATTTTGTTTTCTTTGTTTGGTTTTGCTTTGTCTATAAATCTATAGAGACGTCTCAGCATGGCCGCCTTGGACATTGGGGGTGCAGCTCTGGTCAGGTGACAGTGCTAGGCGTGTTGTGTCATATTAACAGCCCCGACAGGCATTAAAGACTAGATTACACCGTATTGTCCTTACAGCCAAACACACTTACATGTGCTTCTACACTCTTGCAGGGCTGTGGCAGGGCTCATGTAGGGTGTAGTTGCCTTTGTGACTGTCCTATCAGTGAGCACTTGAGTGACCCCATGCCTGTGCCTGTAGACCTGCCGATTCAAATGTTTATCATCCACGCCTTGTCTCACTTCTCACATTCAGAAAGGCGTGCTGTTGCTCACTGCTGCTGGGTTAGGATGACAAAGCTGTTTGCATCTCAGTGTCGTCTCTTTTTCCACAGTGGGCTCGCTGTGCTGCGGTTACGCAGGTCATCACACAAACTGCAGAGAATTCTGTCAAGCCATTTTTCGAACAGACTCCTCTCCTGGGCCCTCTCAGATCAAAGCAGTGGAAAATTATTGTGCATCTATTAGTCCACAGTTAATACACTGTGTGAACAATTACACCCAGTCTTATCCAATGAGAAACCCAACAGATAGTAAGTAAAGGACTGTATTCTTCTCATCTCTCTCTTTGATACAATAATTCATTTAGAAATTGATACATTCATGTAGGTTTATGTGGTCTAGTTCATTTAAGAAACACCCAGATTTCTTTGATGTTTGCTTTTGACAGACAGAATGAACATAATTTTCACAGCTCTAAGGTACCAAGAAAGAAGGGAATGTGGAGACCATGAGGAAAAGGAAATTCTGTTTTGAAGATGGGAGAGGTCTTTGGGATGGATATGTTGATGGGAAGCCAGATCATCAAGTTAGAACAGCAGATTATAGCTTTTGGCCTGGACTTTGTGTGTTGTTGTTTATTCAGGAAACTTACACACATTTGCAAATATGTAAACACATACATACATATTATACCTATGCATAGTGGTATATGAGAAAAAATAAAAATGACCCAAAATGCATCGGTAGGATATTGATTAAATTATATTTTTATACAATAACAACACTTCACAGTCAACAAAAAGGAGGATATTTATACAGAAAGTCCAGAATGTGTTAAGAAAACAAAGCAAGTTTCAGAACTGAAAGCATAGACTAAGTTGTATTTCACTGTTCCACACTATATATTCATGTAATGCTGGAACTTTTATCAACAAGAAGTTGTTACTTTCATAATAAAAGAAATTGTAAAAATAAGAGAGTGATATTTTTGAAAAATCAAGGCTTCCTGATAAACCTGATAAGATCCTTTGGGATCTTCAAAACACCTACTGTGTATATCCTAGACTCGGCTCTGCTCATCTAGAGGTAATCAGATTTTAAAGACCTGACTGATTAACCAGCCTGATGAAAGACTGACATATAAGCCAGGTGTTAGTGTTTTGCTTTATACTGGAATATTGTAAGACTCCTTTTATAATCTTGAAGCTGGTATGCCTTGTTTGGCCATAATTGAAATCATAATCTGAGGCTTTTGACATTCTGTGATGTGGTGGAGTGGTGCAAATCAGAGATGTGGCCTTCATTTGTTTTAAAGGTCTGTGTTCTCTGACATTTAGGCTGCACTGACGTGTTGCTGGCAGTGAGGAGATAGAAGCTCCAAGAAAACCAAGGAAGAAAGAGGTTTTAAGGGTGGAACAATAAACTCCAGTGTCTGTCCTAACACAGGGGAATCTAGAAAAGAAGGCTTCCAATTAAGTATGCTTCTTCAAATGGAGCCACCGAAGCTACTTGAGAGAACCCTTCTGAAGTCTATAGCCTGGTTGAAAGCCTTCTTTAAGTTTCTAGTTCCTTGTAGAAAATTAAAGGCTGGGTGAGTGGGGACATAGTTCACAGGCAAATCATGACCCATTAGCATGTTTGAGGCCCTGGTTCAATCCCTATCATCAAAAAAGAAAAGAAAATTAAAGGCAGAGACAAACTAAGATATTGTCAGAGTTTATATTATCTAAATTACAATGTATATTAATTAGCTTCTACAGACTTAAAAAAGTCTGTGGTGTCTTCGGGTACGATTAAATGGAATGCTTTTAATGTCATGGAAATTAGTCATCAATCATGTAGTCTCCAGTAGACACAAGAAGGAAGTAAGCCCACTTTGATTTGCAGAATCTTTTCCAAGAACATAAAGTGGTTTACATGAGGCCTTCTTAGGTGTGGGATGACTTTCATTTTTTAAGGGTAGTTCTAGAAAACTCATGACTGGACCGTGGTGGATTTGGGGAAGGGAAATCTTGCAAGGTTCGCACTGCGGCATGATGGAGAGAGCAGGCCCTGTGTATGCAGAGACTTGCAGAGAGGGCTTTGTTTTCTACCTTCTGCCATGTTCTTCCCCTCTGAGCAGTATCGCGCTAAAACCTCCTAATGGCGGGCTTATATCCCATGTGCAGGTTTATATTGCTGTGACAGAGCTGAAGACCATGCTTGCCAAAACGCCTGCAAGAGAATTCTCATGTCTAAGAAAACAGAAATGGAGATTGTTGATGGTCTCATTGAGGGTTGTAAGACCCAGCCCTTGCCTCAGGATCCTCTTTGGCAGTGTTTTCTGGAAAGTTCCCAGTCGGTTCACCCTGGCGTCAGTGTCCACCCCCCTCCCTCAGCTGGCCTGGATGGGGCTAAGCTACATTGCTGCTCCAAAGCAAACACTTCAGCATGTAGGTTAGTGCCTCATTCCCTTTATTGAAATCAATAGAAAACAGGATTTTCATTGGCGAGTTTTAGCAAATGTGTTACTGTTGAGTTGTCTATGCTTAGCATTTGAGAGATATAAAATCTGACCTAGACTTAGCATGTACAAGGCCCTGGCTTCAATTCTCAGTATAGGAGATAAATAGAAGTTATAAAATCTTAAAATTCTTAAAAAATATTTTTAGAAGATTATATGTGAGTATTTTTTCTGTACTTGGGTACATGTGTGGTACCCCCAGAGGCTAGAGATGGCATCAGGTCCCCTGAAGCTGGAGCTGGAGACAACTGTAAATCACCATGCATATGCGCGGAGCTAACCCTGGCCAAGAACGTAAGTACTCTTCACACTAAACCATCTCATCCCAAAATCCATCATTTTATTCAGCAAATATTTAATAAAGACTGTTTAAATACAGTGTTTTAAGTACAATGTTTTAGGGCCAGCAAGGTCACTACTGAGCAGGTAAAGACACTTTCTAAATTCTTGGAATCCACATGGTGGAAGAAAAAAAGACTCTCTGAAATTGTCCTCTTATGGCTACACATTCGTGAATACACAGGCACACACACAAATAACTAAATGTAATTTAATTTAAAAAAAAATATGGGCCTGGAAAAATGGTTAATAGCGCTGGCCATTCTTGCAAAGATCCGGAGTTCAATTCCCAGCAACCACATGATGGTCAAAACCATCTACAATGAAATCTGGTGCCCTCTTCTGCTCTTCTGGCATGCAGGCACACATGCAGGCAGAATGCTGCATAATAGGTAGATAGGTAGGTAGGTAGATAGATAGATAGATAGATAGATAGATAGATAGATAGATAGATAAGTCTTTTTAAAAAATGTACATATATCAGTATTTTCCTTACATGCATGTGTACCACATATGTGCCTGGTGCCACAGCAGTCAGAAGAGGTCATAGGATCCCATGAAACTAAAGTTCAGCCTCTTTAATTTTTTTTTGATAAAAAATATTGTTCAATACATTGAGTATGAAAGATTAACTATTGAAAGGGCAATAAATGTTTAAAGATGATGTGATATCAATAAGCTTACAGTATGTTGGGCCTGGAGAGGTGGCTCAGTGGTTAATAGCACTTACTGTTCTTGCAGAGAACCAGAGTTTGGTTCCAGCACCCACACTGGGTGCTCACAACTGCTTGTAGGTCCTGCTACAGGGATCTAATGCTCTCTTCTGCCATCTTCTTAGGCACTTTGCTCACATGCAGACACACACTTTTACATGTAAATAATTAGAAGAATATATTTTGATCTGATATCTAAGAGATAGTCTCTTTAATAAATTGCGAACTTTTGGGATGAGGAGTGTAATTTAGTAGGTAGAGTGCTTGCCTAGTATGCACAAAGCCCTCCAATGCTACATAAACTAGTCATGGAGACCCATGTTTATAATCCCAGCACTCAGAAGGTGGAGACAGGAGGATCAGTGTCAACTCAGCTACATACTGAGTTCAAGGCCAGCCTGAGCCATATGATACCCTTTATTTAAAAAAAAAAAAAAAAAGGAACAAACTTTTAATTTAAACAGTCTTTTATATCAGAACAACCTTATGGTATAGGTGTTAGTTAGAGAATTATGTCAGGGAGTGCTTTCTGGGACAAAATATCTGCCAAAAACAAATGAGAAAAGATTTATTTTAGTTCACTGTTTCTAAGGTTTCAGTCCATAGTTCCCTGACTCCATTGCTCTGAGGAGAAGCAAAATATCCCTGTGGAAGGGAGGGGGGGCTGGTGGATCAGAGCCGCTCACCCAGTGACCTACCTCTTCCAGCCAGACCTTCCACCTAGACCCAAGCTCCTAAAGTGTCTACTGCCAAAACGAGGTCTCCAGCTAGTGACCAGTCCTTCAGCACTTCCAAATCATAGCAGCGTCAATTGGCATTATACCTAGAGAGAAAAAATGCAAATGTGAGTAGAGGAAACAGGGTAGAGATGAAAGTAAGTGGAGATACCTAAGATCATGATGAATAGGCTTGCCTCAGGTCACTTTCTATTGCTCTGATAAGACACTGTGGCCAAGGCAACTTATAGAAGAATTAGTTTTTTGGGGGCTTAAAATTGTAGAAAGCTAGATTCCATGACCATCATGGCAGGGAGCATGATGGCAGGCAGGCATGGTGCTTAATCAATAGTTGAGACATGATCATGAAGGAGAGACGGGGTGGAGGGAAGGAGGAAGGAGAGAGGCACAGAGAGAGGAGAGAATGAGAATGGCTCTAGTCTTTTGAAAGCTCAAAGCCCCTCTCCCAGTGACAGACCTCCTGAACAACACCATACCATCTAGTCCTTCCCAATTGTTCCACCAACTGAGGCCCAAGTATTTAAATACATGAGTCCATGGGGCCACTGTCATTTAGAGCACAACAAGAATGTAACAGAAGTTTGCCTTATTAGAGGTAAAATTACTGGATACCCTGAAGGGAAAGTAAGGTGTGAAACATAAAATTGGACCATTACAAAAAGAAATATACCTAGGATAATCTATCGAACTTTACCAAAGATACAAAAAAATATCTAAACAAACTCAATTGAAAGGTTTAATTGTAAGTAAATCTGGCCTAGTATTTAATTACACAAATGGATTCCATATAGAACTTAGTAAAGGTATTAATGAGAGGGATACTGAGTAGTTTTGAATGCCCATTAAAATAAGTGAATATCTGTATTGAGTTATTGGAGCTTGGGATGGTTTTGTTTGTTTGTTTGTTTGTTTGTTTGCTTGTTTTTTGAGACACCACCTCTCTAAATAGACCTGGCTGTCCTGAAACTCACTCTGTAGACCAGGCTGGCCTCAAACTCAGGGTCCACTTCCTATGCCTCCCAGGTGCTGGAATTTAAAGTATGCACCACATGCCCATCTTGGTTTTGGTTTTGAAGCGGTTTCTTGTTGTGTTTAAACATTTATTTAGGAGGGTGTCTGCTATAGTGTGGACGTTAAAGGACAAGTTGAAAATCAGTGTCCACCACGTGGGTCCCAGCGATTGTGGGCCATGGCAGCAGGCCCTTTTACCTGCAGAGCCATCTTAACAACCCAGGAATAGGCGCTTATGGTTTGCTGAATGCTTTCAATTTCATCAGACTTGACCTTTCTGAAACCTTTTGAGATAATTGGGGAAATTTGTATAATTTCTGTTTTAAATGTTAGAAACTAACTCTGAGATGTTGAATAATCTATTCTGGGAAAATACAGGAAGTTCAAGGCTAGAGAAAGTACTGACTTCCTCCTCCTCCTCCTCAAAATGTGCAAGCTTCCTTGAGAGCCTGGATCCGGTTCGTTTGGGATTCTGCATCTCCAGGACCTTTTACAAGCATGCACATAAAACAGCACTCATGACCACAGAGAGGAAGGTCAGGCAGACTGCAGAGTAAAGATACCTTCCTTGGGGCTAGAGTGATGGTCAGTGATTTAGAGCACCAACTGCCCTTCCAGAGGACCCACATTCAGTTCCCAGCACCCACACGGCAGCTCACCACTATCTGTAACTCCAGCTCCAATAGACCTACATTCTCTTCTGATGACCTCCATTGGCATCAAGCACACATATAATATAGTGCACAGACATAGATGCAGGCAAACATTCATACACATTTAAAAAAAAAACTTCATAGACACATTTATGAGAGTCTAATAACCATAAGAACAGTGGAAAATAGTTACTTATGATTTTTGTATATTTCAGCAATATCAATTTTGTAGTGAACATGTATTACTTTTATAAATAAAAAATTAAAGTAATGAATCCAATGTATAAAAGCACCATGGAAATGGCCCGGCAGTATTGTTTTATCTGTAGGAACACTTAGGGTGCTTTGCAGCCATCAATACCAAACATCAGAATGTTCTGTATCAACTGCAATAGTATGTAGAGGTCTTGAGGATCTGAAGAAACACAAGTGGCTTAAACAAACTTTAACCTGTAAACCCCACCCCCCATTTTTCCTGGTTCTCGGGACTGAACCCAAGGTCTTGAGCACCCTGGCACAGAGTCTCACACCGAGCTACACCCCAACCATTAAAATGCTTCTTTAGAAAAGTGCTCTGCCTCCTATGATTAGCATAATTAAAGGAGGTTGTACCTTTGTGGGGGTAAAACCATATGTTTTACTTTAAATAAATATTGAAAAAGGAAGGGAGAAAAGAGTTGTACCAGAATTAAGGATGTACAAACACCTTAAGGGACTATAAAATGTAGTATTCAGCTTTCTATCAATCATAGCAGAGGGGGCCGGATGATTTTTTTTTTTGTAAAATTATTTACTGAATTTATTTATTATTTGGGTGGAGTGGGATGGGTACACATACCACAAAATCTGTGTGGAGATGAGAGGGAACTGTGTATTTCATTCTTTCTTCCCACCTGTATGTCGTGCTGGGGTCAATCTCAGGTCAGCAGGCTTGCATGCTGAGCTCCCTCCCTTACCCACTAAGCCATCTCTCAGTCCCAATCTGTCCTGTGGATGATTTTTTTTTAAATATATACATTGGCTTCTGTTTCTTTTAAAATTTTATTTGTATGGGTGTTTTGCCTGCATGTATGTCTGTATACAACCTGCAAGTCTGATGCCCTAGGAGGCCAGAAAAGTATATTTGGGTCCCCTGGAACTGCAGACAGTTATGAGCTGCCATGTGGGTGCAGGGATCACCTCCTAGAAGAAGTGCCGTGTGGGTGCTGGGATAAATCTGGGCTCCCTGGAAGAGCTCCTAATTGGTGAGCCACGTCTCCACCACCCGTGATGGTTTTGAAAGGCCACTTTTCAAGGAGAAGATGACTTTTTCTGGCTCAAAATTCCAGAAGCTAGTTAATTGTAGTTTTTTTTTCTTTATCTTCCTAAAGATAGAGTTAATAGAATTGGAGTTTTTCACAGATGATATCTTCATTAGGCATCTCTCTAATGCTCTGCATTCTTTCTTCTGTTTTAGGGAACTGTGCACGAAACTTTATAGCATGAGCTGGGGGAACACACAGAGTTGGCAGGAGTTTGACCGCATCTGTGAATATAATCCGGTGGAGGTGTCCATGTTGACGTGTCTAGCTGATGTCCGGGAACCTTGCCAGTTGGGCTGCACAAACCTTACTTACTGCACGAACTTTAACAATAGGTAAGAAAATTATTATATGAAGATGGAAATATACTACCGTTGACCTACCTGTTTTAAGTAAACACCACTTTCTGATGTGCCTTCCAGGGTAATCGTATTTCTTTATGATGTCATCTTGAAATGTTCTGGCCCTTCTGCATGGCCCTTGGAAAGAAAGTATGATTGCAAAGTCTCTTCTAATCTACAGATGGTTCAAGGTTTGGGAACCCGGAGAATATCCTACCCGTTGCCTCCACTCACTCTCCCTGCTACACCAGTGGAAATATTCCCTGCAGAATACATCACTGGGAATGATGGAGTTCTGTAATTTTGTGCTCTGGAGGCCCTTTTCTGTTTTCTTCAGCCACTAGCTGTGGCTATGTTCCATGCTCAGCTCTTGGCCCCTTATTTTCCTCACCATCCTTCATACCTCAGGGTACTCAGATTTGTCTTTGAATTAAGTCAGTGACTCACTGAGCAGATGCTGCTTTCGCCAGCCTGGTCTATGGAGTGAGTTCCAGGACAGATAGATGGAGCTGCATAGTGAAACCCTGTCTTGAAAAACCAACAACAAAAAAAGATGATGATTCCAGCTAATAAGTATATTGCATATGTGAAATTGCTAAGAGAATAGATTTGATGTGTTTACCACAAAAACAGGGTAAAGCATTTGTGCTGGTGTGTATTAGTCAGCTTGACTTAGCCTTCCCACAGTATGCACATATCTCGGAGCATTGTGTTGAATGCCATACAGTTAGCTGTTGAAAGTGCCTTTAAAAAAAGAATATGCATGGAAAGTTCTGCTAGTACTAGTCCTGGTGAGCGTGAAGTGAGACCTCTGTGGATGCCTCCTCAGACCCGTTAGAATAGCTATAGAGAAAGACTGGCAAGCACGTGATGCTCACTGTTTCCAGCTAGGTAAGTAATTTGGGTCAACTCTGTGACCCAGCAACTCTATTCAGAAGCTTTTGTTTACGCAGGAGACATGAAGGCATAGTCCAAGAAGGTCTCTGTTTGCCAGCATTATAGACACACACACACACACACACACACACACACACACACACATATATTTTTTATTATTATTATTATTATTATTATTATTATTATTATTATTATTTACTAGGAGAGGACCAAAACATCCACCAAGAAAATGAGAAAAACAAAACATAACCTACCATGGCATTTCAAAGAGTGGAGTAGTGTACAGAAAAAGGGCAAACTCCTAAGATGCCCAAATATGAAAGGGCTTACATTAATCCAGAGAAGCTCAGTATTTTCTGTGCTTCCAGACACGTGAAATCTAAGAATAAGCAAAAGTAATCTGAGGATAAGGACCAGGAAACCAGGGCATCAGGGAACATCAGCATGATAGAAACGTTACATGTCATGTGCAGGGCTCTTGTCTTCTGTGGGTGGATGTTTTGACACGGGTCTCACTATGAAGCTCTGGCTGTTCTGGAATGCACTCTATAGACCAGGCTGGCCTTGAACTCACAGCGATCTTGCCTGCCTCTGCCTCCCATTTTGAGCTCCATGGGTGCTGGGAACTAAACCTGAGTTCTCTGTGAGAGCAGCCAGTTCTCATAAACACTGAGCCAACTCTCCAGCACCTCAGCTTTTTTTTTTTTAAGTACAGAAAAAAGCATTTCACAAAAGATAACATTTATTAATAGATACTATCTAACAATAAAAAGGAATGAAATGCTTGATATTACAACAACATGGGTAAATCTCAAAAAGAGTATGGTTTTTGTTTTTTGTGTTTTTAGTTTTGCTGTATATATGAAGAGTGTCTGATGTGTGGTGATTCATTGGGGCATGAGGGAACTGTTTGGTGTGGTGGAAATGTTTCATTATTCATTTACATGTGTGTCTGTGAGACATACACTTGTCAAATCACATTGGACTCTGTACATTGTACATTTTGTTATTTAGGTTTACCTCACTTTGTTTGCTTGGTTTTTGTTTTGGTTTGTTTTGTTTTAACTTTTTTGGGGGGGTGTTTGTTTGTTTGAGGTAATAGTTTCTCTGTGTGGCTTTGGCTGTCCTGGAACTCATTCTGTAGAGCAGGCTGGCCTCAAACTTGGAAATCTGCCTCCTGAGTGCTGGGATCAAAGGTGCGCACCACTACTTCCTGGGTTTGTCAGTTTTAAGGACGCAGACTCATTTATTTCATGAGATAAAGAGAGATGGTCTGGGAAGTTGGTCACATCCAAAGCACCCTGCAGTTTTAAACTGCATCATAAGAACCTATGTTAGATGAAAACATGCAGTCAGGATCCTGATCTCGCCCACGTTGAGTCTCCAGACACTTGAAGCTGCAAGCTCATGCTGGGTCCAGGTAGTCTCTTCTTTAAGAAAATCAGATTTTCTGGATGTGTGAATCTATCAAGATTTTACTCATTGCTTCTATCCAGGAGACAATTTGTCTCAATTCCTTCTATTGTTTTTTTTTGTTTTGTTTTGTTTTTTCTTTTGTTAGGCCAACGGAGCTTTTCAGGAGCTGTAATGCTCAGTCTGACCAGGGCGCCATGAGTGACATGAAGCTGTGGGAAAAAGGGAGCATAAAGATGCCCTTCATCAGCATCCCTGTCCTCGATATTAAAAAGTGCCAGCCGGAAATGTGGAAGGCCATCGCGTGCTCCCTGCAGATTAAACCTTGCCACAGTAAATCCCGAGGAAGCATTATCTGCAAGTAAGTCATCCTCCCTGATCCCTATCTGAGCCTCTCTTTAGAACATTCTCCCCTGGCCTGTGCCCTTCCTCCCAGCAATGCTCTCACACCTTCTCCTCTGCTTGGAGGACGCTCCCCCATCTTCTTCCCGAGGCCTGCCCTTCTTGGCTCTTTTCAAATGCCAGACATTCTTATGGAGTCTTCCCACATTCCTTTGGCTGATACTAACTTACCCTTCGTGCAAATTCCCATCAAACTTCACTCGGACTTTATTATAGAATCTAGTTCAAGAAGCAGTTTCTAAATACCTTCAGTGCGCAATTACGTTTTTATACTTTAACATTTTATTACATTTATTTGGTGTATGCTCATTTGTATACCTATTAGAGAGCATTTGGGCATCAGAGGACAATTTGGAGTGGCACAGGGGTGGAGACTGTTCAGTTGTCAGCGCTCACAGCAGGCACCTTTATCCAATAAGCCATCCTCCTGGCCCTGTTTTTATACTGCAAACAGACAAACGTGACAAAAGCCACTTTTGCGTTTAGAAGGGGAGAATATGGATGAGCGCGCCCCTCAGTGAATGTGTGGTAGTGTTCAGGGAGCTCAGGTTGTTCAGGCCTGGTGGGCGGTACTTGTCGCTGGGCCGCTGCCCGCTCTTCTGTACTTTTCTTTTTTTTTTTTTTTTTCTGCTTTATATTTTTTTTTATTACATTTTCCAGTGTAATACCACAAACGATGAGGTACATGTTTACTTAAATCTTTGAACAAAGCCAATATTCAAACATAAAACATAATCTGCACAAGGCTATACAACTAACTATGAATAGAGTTAAAATTACAGTTCAATTTTGCCCAAATTCTGGGTTTTAACTCTTAAGTTTATGGAATATCATTCTTTTGATTATATATATATATATATATATATATATTTTCTTTTTAGTTACATTTTGTTAACTCTGTGTCCCAGCTGTATCCCGCTCCCTCATTCCCTCCCCAACCCAACACTCCCTCCCTGGTCTCCTCCCTGCCCCTTTCCAAGTCCACTGATAGTGGAGGACCTTCTCCCCTTTCATCTGACCCTGTTTTATCAGGTATCTTCAGGGCTGGCTGCAAAGTCCTCCTCTGTGGCCTAACAGACTGCTCCTCCCCGGGAGGGGGGGGGGGGGTCAAACAGCCTGCCCTTGAGATCCTGTTAGAAATAGTCCGTGTTCCCCTTACTTTGGAAAACTACTTGGTTACTGAGCTACCACGGGCCACATCCGAGCAGAAGTTCTAGGTTATATCCATAGATGGTCCTTGGTTGAGTGTGCTCTACAAGGACCAAACATATCTGGGCACAGGGTCTTTTCTGAGACTGACACTCTTCTGTACTTTTCATTGTGCTCTTGGCTCACCTTCTGCTTGACTTGGAGTTACTTTCTATGCCATTGTCCTTTTTTGCTCTCTGCTCTTTCTCCTTTGCAGCTTCAGTTATATGTTTATTAGCATCTCAGCACACAGTCAGCATTAATCACAAATGCTTGATGAGTGAGAGAAGTAGTGACTAGTCATTAGGTCCTGTTCCTAGTAAACAGTTTTGAAAGGTTACTTAGGAAATCTAAGACAAAGCCATGGTGCTTTTTCAAGACCAAGTTGATACTAATCCCTAAGCCCTCTGTGTGTGGCTCAGTACTGCTTAGTTTAGACTATTAACTGTTCAGATCGGTTCTATGATTTTCTTACTTGGTTTAGTTTTGATTTTAGAGACTTAACTGTGTTACTCTATAGTCCAGGCTGAGCTTGACCTCATAACAAACCTACTGCCTCAGCCTTCTGAGCTCTGGGATTGCATGCATAAGTTGTCATGCCTGTCTTCTACTCGGTTTTCTGACATGGCTTAAGAATGAGCTGAAGAAGGGAGAGGTTGAGGTCTAACTGGGATGATAAGTCGAAGGCCACAGTTGGGAAGGATGCACCCTTAGAAAACCAACTAAGGAGACAAACCCTTACTCAAGACTACATTAAAAAAAAGATGTATTTATCTTATGTGTGAATGTGCTGCTTATGTGTATGTGTGTGCCCCGCATGTGTGCCTATGCCCACAGAAGTCAGAAGAGGAAATTGGATCCCCCTAGACCTGAGCCACCATGTGGGTGCTGAGAGTGAACCCATGTCCTTAGCAAGAACAAGAGTCCT
The DNA here is from genome assembly GCF_907164565.1 of Psammomys obesus. Classification (NCBI taxonomy): domain Eukaryota; kingdom Metazoa; phylum Chordata; class Mammalia; order Rodentia; family Muridae; genus Psammomys; species Psammomys obesus. The sequence continues at coordinate 977,663 of NW_026596406.1, forward strand.
TAACTGCAGAGCCATCTTTCCAGCCCCTAAACTAAGAAAAAAGTTCAAGGTCGTGAACTATCTGGCTGTTATAAGCCAAACACCTTAGTGTGATAACTAAAAAGATAGTGAGTGAGATGAGAAAGAGAGGAAAGGAAAGAACTGACACAGGGCCCTGAAAAATGGATACAATTTGCAAGGCAGACAAGCCTAGCTCAGGTTTCTTTTAAAGGTGGTAGAAGCTATGCCATGCTTGGAGCAATAAGTGTAAATTTGGAACAGAGTTGTTGATCTCAGAGTACAGGAAGTTAGGGTTTGAACTTACTGTGCAGCTGGAGTTCACCATGACTGCCATTCAGGGGACTTACTCCAGCCAGTGTGAGTGCTTGGTAGGTGATGAGGACATCTGAGAAGCTTCAGTAGTTTTGACTAGACAACATGAGGTGAGGCGGTGAGTCCAAATGTGCATTTTTCTTTTAAGATCAGACTGTGTAGAGATTCTTAAGAAATGTGGAGACCAGAACAAATTCCCTGAAGACCACACAGCTGAAAGTATTTGTGAGTTTCTGTCCCCTGCAGATGACCTGGAGAACTGTATACCTCTGGATACATACCTCAGTAAGTACTGTGCTGGTTGGCTTTAGAGTTCAAGTGCTTCTCTCATGGCCTCTGCCCTTGCTCTTTGCCTCGGATGAGAATGTGTTGTTTGATGGTGCCATCTGCATTAGCTACTTTTCTTTTTGGTGTGACACAAATGTCAGACAATAACATTTTAAGAGAGGAAGAGTTTGTAAGGCTCACGGTTCCTGGATGAGTAGGCACCGATGACAGCAGGACTCTGAGGCAGGGACACCTGATGTTGGGAAGCAGGAAGGCTGTGTGCAGCTCACTTCTCCTTTAGCTCCAGCTACTAGAACAGTGCCATCCAACAAGGCAGGTCTCATCTCTCTCACCCAGGGGTCCAGACTTTGGTCTCCTAAGTGGCCAGATCATCTTAAAATAAGTTCTGTTTTATCTTTTGGAGGAAGTATGAACTATTTACCAATCGGGAATTTTAAGGATCAAAGTGGAGGATGCATTCTCAGAAATCATTGCTGTTTCTCATGAGGTGACCAGAAAAATGGAATTTCCCCTAGGAAGCTGTCATCTTTTGTCATCCAAGTATCAGGATCTGAGCCAGGCCTGGCTTGGACTTACCCAGTAGAGGAGAAAGAGCCATTTTCTGGGCTTGTATACGGGAAGTGGAACTTATCTCACTTCTCCCCTTGTCAGATACTTCTGCCTAAAGCATGACAGTAGGTTAGTGCCGATTTGAGGGATTCCGGAATGGTCTCCTTGATAATTAAGGCCAAGTGCGCACACCTGTGTGTTCATGATCCTAGCGTCTTAGAACAGTCAGGTGTGTGTAAGGCACACCTGATTCCAATAGGAGGGAAACCAAAGGGTGCTCTTGTGTTCGTGCAACACTCTGTTTAAATGCCACATCTGTTTCAAGTGCCGCCCTTCCTTGACAGGATCGTAGAAGGTAGATATAACTGTGTTATGGGCGCATATTGCCGTACAGATTACCAGTTATTATTTCCAAAGTGCGAAATTATGCCTCTTACACGTAGGCACATACTTGATCACCAAAAATCAAATGTGTCTGATTACTACTAAGTTATCAGCATTCATCATACTCTCTTCCAAATATTAACTCCATGTTAGTTTATTTGTTTTGTCCATTACAGATCACTAGCCAGGCTCTGCCAAGGATATTGTAGGTATCCATTAATAAATGAAAGGTTGGGTATGTTGTGATAAACTGACAAATGATGAGGAAATCCAAGTGCTTGGTTGATAGGGCTTGGTAGAATCAGGCCCTGCTTTGTGCCTTCGCGCTCTCCACTGTATCCCTGAAGCCTTTAACTTGAAGGCTTGGTACTTTAGGTTGGTTACACTGATCAGTTTTGGGTTTTCCAGGGCCAAGTGCTTTAGGTAACATCGTAGAAGAAGTGACTCATCCCTGTAACCCGAATCCCTGCCCAGCCAATGAGCTCTGTGAGGTGAACCGGAAAGGGTGTCCATCTGGAGAGCCCTGCTTTCCATACTCTTGTGTTCAAGGTAAGAGACAAAGGCTTTGAGTGTGAGCTGACCATGGGACATGCTGCTGGCCTCTCCTAGGGGAGCTGCCTTTGTACCCAGGTTGCAGGGCCCTTTACTGTACTCTCCTGCACTGCTTAAGGGTTTCCAATAAAATGTATGTATGCAAACAAGGACACACAGAATTTCAGTTGTCATTTAAATTGTAAACCAGTGCTCTCAGCACAAACTTGGCCGTCATAGTGAGTTACAGCATTCCTGACTACAGAACAAGAGGGACGCTCAAGCCAACTTTCTGTATCTTGCCTTCCATGCTGTAATGTTTGAAAACAGACTGTCCATTGTCCATGGCTTTTTTTTTTCTTCTGTAGCAGGTAAAGAAATGCCATGGTTACTATGATACTATGAGCACACTGCTAATTTACGGTGGTATGATTATATCCCACCACCAAAAACTGTACTGGCAAAGATTAGTCTAAATGTCGTCACGTTATATACTTCATTTAAGACAGTTTGTCATTTCCCAAATGTTTAGCCCACAGAAATGAAAAGCTGTGTTTTATTGCTTGCTTCTTTGTTCTTGCTAACGTCTCGCCGCATGGCAGCCCAGGTCGTCCTCTTGCTTCAGCCCCCAGATCCCTGGATTACAGATGGACGCTACTGTCTTTAGCCAAATCTTCGTAGTATTTTTGGTACTAAACTGTAGCTAACTTTGGGGTACAAGTCCTTAATCACTTATAAAACATGGAATTTTTATTTGAGAGGATATATTTTTTGGCCAGTGAGCAAAGTCAATTCTTTAATTTTGTGTAAGTTCTATAACCTAATGTGTGTGTGTGTGTGTGTGTGTGTGTGTGTGTGTGTGTGTGTTTCCAGTGTCTATCTTGTGTACCATGTGAGCAAAGTACCCACAGAGGCCAGAAGAGGGTGTCTGGCCAATGGAGTTATAAAGGTTGTGAGCCACCATGTGGGTTCTGGGAATTGAACCTGGGTCCTCTGGAAGAGCAGCCAGTGCTCTTAACTGGTGAGCCATCTCTCCAGCTCTGTAACATAATCATTCAATCTCTAACAGCTACAGTGTTCTCAAAGAATTCTATAAAATATGTCGAAAGTGAAACTAGAACAATTATTATCAGTTCACTGTTCTGGTTTTGTTTGTATTTCTGTACAGGCTGCAAATTGGGAGAAGCTTCTGACTTCATTGTCCGCCAGGGGACGCTGATCCAGGTGCCATCGTCTGCAGGGGATGTTGGCTGTTATAAGATCTGTTCCTGCGGACAAAGCGGCCTCTTGGAAAACTGTATGGAAATGCACTGTGTCGACCTCCAGAAGTCTTGCATTGTTGGAGGGAAAAGAAAAAGTGAGTCTTGAGTATATCCATGTTTGGTCTTACTACATCATGAGGCTGGTTGTCTTCATTTGCTGAAGAGTACAATCTATAAATCATATATTCTAGGACAGTACTTTTTAAGCCACACAGAAAACTTAGAGAGAGAAGGACAGAGAGAGTTGAGTAGGTGGAAGGGGGTGGTTGTTGTTTGAAACAGGATCTTGTGATATAGCCCAGGCTAGCCTGGAGCACACTACATAGCCCAGGTTGGCTTTGAATGTGCAATAATTCTCCTGCCTCTGTCTCCGGAGTGATGGGATTACAGACAGGTACCACCACAACCAGCAGGAACTAGGACTTCTAAAAAGCCCTGTTGGAGGCCTCCTGAGGCGGGCCTGGTCGTTAATCTCAGAGAAATCTGACTGTGTGCCAATCATCGTGGCAGCCTGGCTCCACACTGTCTCCCTTAACCATCCAGTCCTCCTTGTGGAGGTACTGGTGTATTGCCACCCCCATTCACAGCTGATGCTCATGACGTCTGTCCATCAGGCTCTGGGCTCACGCCTGTAATCCTGTGTGCCAGCCACTTTAGGTGACACCGTGAGCTCCAGGCCAGCCTGAAATATATAAGGAAACTGAGATGGGGAGGGGGAGTGTTTATCTGAGGACAATAAAGTTAGTTTCTAAGAATGCCTTTTAAACATGAGATCTCTATGAGTTTAAGGCCAGCCTGGTCCACAAAGGACAGCCAGAGCTACATAGTGAGACCTTGTCTCACAATAAATAGCTTAGATTTAAGCCCCTAGTTTATATATTCAGAAGTCCTCTTTCAAGAATTGATGTTCTGCAACTTTGTGAGGGGCTTGGGGGATGGTTCATATGGTTGCACACGCTGAGACAACCTAAATTTGATTCCCCATAAGCCATATAAAAATGCTGGACATGGTGGTGCTTGTCAGCCCGGGCTGCTGAGGTCCCGGGAGCTTGCTTGCTGCACGGGCCTCACATCCCGAGTTTGCTTCCAGAACCCGCCCTGGCAGTGAGACCCAGCCTGAAAAGTTGCCTCTGACCTGCACACTCACACTGCGAGACACACACGTGTGCACACACAGTAGTGTGTGCGTAGATTTTTACATTTTCAAACCTTAAAAACTTTAAACTTTCAAACAATTAAATATTAACTTATGGGGTTTTTGTTTTGTTTGTTTGTTTGTTTGTTTGTTTTAGTATATGTTTGTCTGTGCCACAGCACATCTGCGGATGTCAGAGAAAAACGTGGGGGAGTTGGTTCTCTGCTGCCGTGTACGTGTTGAGGTGCGCATGCTCGGCAGCAGGCACCTCTATTCACTGAGGCTGTCACAGCCCTGTGGTCTGTGTCTCAGTACCGGGAGTAGCTGATGCTTTCTTTCAGGTCATGGAGCCTCCTTTAGTATTGACTGCAATGTCTGTTCCTGTTTTGCTGGCAATCTGGTGTGTTCCACCCGCCTCTGCCTGAGTGAGCACAGCTCGGATGATGACCGGCGCGCCTTCACAGGTAGCCGTGGGCGGCCGTGTCCTCCAGGGCCGCCATTCTTTGCACTCATCTTCCATTCGAGGCCGTGCAGGCATGTTTTAACTGCACATGTGCCTGGTACATGGATTTCAAATCTGAGAGCAAGATACCTTCCTCTCCGGATCTCCGCTTCTTCCTGTTCACAAAGGAGCCGTGTCTTAGTGCCTCAGGCACCCGTGTGCTTTCCGAGTGTGTTTCTCGTCAGGCTCTTTCTCAGCCTTCCTTGCTCACTGACTTGCATAGGCCCCCAGACAGGGTCAGGCACTACTTCCTTGACTTTACCATACTGGAGGGTGCCTGGTTACGCTGACACCAGCACCTGCAGATGCAAAACCTGGTGAGGTGAGGAGAGCAGTAGTTGCCAGCGTGTGCAGCACTGTCCGATGGCCCAGAACGAAAGAGCCTGGGTCCTCAGTAAAGTGGTGGAGGCAGCTCTGCCTGACCCCTCCTCTGCGCTGGCTAGGACGCCACAGGTGGACAGGGACGGGAAGAGGATTTGCTAACCTGTGCCAGCCCATTGGAAGAAAAGGGGGAGAGCTGCAGGCCAGTGAGGAGGACAGCAGAGCTAAGTGTGCAGTGTGCCCCTCCGCTTGTGAGCGCCAGCGGCCGCTGCCTCACCCTGTGGCTGCTGTCAGCAGCACTTGGCTCGCCCTCGTCTGCTCCTTTCTGATGAGGCTGGTTTACTCTGTTAGAGAAGCTGCAGAAGGATGTGGGGATGAGAGTGGACGACAGAGAGACTGAGGTGGAAGTCATATACTGTGTATTTATAAACAGCATCTTTTAAAAACATGCTTTTCTATGGGTCCATGTTCCCTATAGTGTGTGGTCCCTGCCGTTCTGGAGTAAATTAGGACAATACCAGGTTAGCCGGCAAACTAAAGGGTTCTGCTGGCCCAAAACTGTACCATATTTTTGGGTATTCAGTGCCTCTGTCCAAACATGACTTAGAGAGAGAGTCCTGAAAGCTGTCTTATTTTGGTATTATCTTTTAACATTCAGGAAATCCCCCAAGCTATCTGATTTCCAAGTTTGATGTACCAGGTCAGGAGAAATGAGCTTTATTGTTTCTACCTATAACCCTGTTTCTACCTGGGTCAGTGTCTGAAGGCACCTAATAAATAACAATGAAAAGAACAAAGAATGTCATATAGAAACATAGCTTTTCAGAGCTTAACTCTCTTTAAAATCTCTGTCAGAACCAGACATGGTGGTGCACATCTTAGATCCCAGCACTTGGGAGGCTACATAATGAGATCTTGCCTCAAAAATAGATGGGTGGGTAGATAGATAGATAGATAGATAGATAGATAGATAGATAGATAGATAGATAGAACTATGTCAGAGAGAGATTGGTCTTTGTTTTTCCTAAGTTAATGTACAATTCCATTTTTACATGGTTTGTTAGTTGCTTGCCTGCATCAGCACACAGGGAAGGGAGCGCGTGTGTTCACTTGAGGCTGTTTCCTCTCCTCAGGTCTGCCCTGTAACTGTGCAGACCAGTTTGTCCCAGTGTGCGCACAGAATGGACGCACTTACCCCAGTGCCTGCATCGCTCGCTGTGTGGGTCTCCAAGACCATCAGTTTGAGTTTGGACCTTGTATCTCCAAGGATCCGTGTAATCCTAACCTCTGCCCAAAAAGCCAAAGGTAAGCCAAATGCTGCTTCTGTTTTTCAGCCACAGACTATCGCTTGTAAAGTATCTACTGTGTATGTCCCACGTTAGAAAAAGGCAAAAGTGGATTGAGAAGAAGCCTGCCTGGGCTTGGTGGCTCATGGTGTGATCCCAGCACTTGGAGCACTGGAGAATTATGAGTTCAAAGTCATTGCATGCTACATGTTGAGGTCTCTCAAGAAAAAAAGTTGTCTCTGTCCTAAATGGTGTCGAGTCTGGACAAAAAGAGCTTCGTAGAACTTCCCGGCTGCAGGATTAGGAGTGCATATGTAGAGGAATCAATGCAGCTGGGTAGGGAAGGCCCAGGGCCTCAGAGGTGAAAAGCTGGTGAAAAGCAGGACGGTTAGGGAGGAAAGCTGGCGTAGGTGAGGTCAGATGGCAGCAGGAGCAGAAGTGTGTGCCGGGAACTCAGGGGTCTATAAAACTGAAGCAAAGAGTAAGGAAAGGACAGGGGCAGGCAGCACCGGAGATGAGAGGATGGACACCTTGTTAGTCGCTGTTCATGGCTTCTCCAGTAGAGCACGCATTGTCAGAGTTAGGCATGAGAAAGCTCAGAGAGTTCAGCTTTGCTGTTATCTGATGTTACCTGGCTTTGGACTCCCTTCTCTGCAGCCTCCTCACCAAGCCAGATGACAGTAAGCTGGCCTTGATGGATCCCCATGTGGTGGCTCCCAGGCAAATGTGGCTGATGTAGCTTTCAGCCTCCCAGACCTGGAGTCTACCTCTGAGACTCGAGCATGGCTCATCCCAGAGTCACAGCTCTCTCCTGATGAAGGAGTTTGTACAGAAAGTTGCTTCTTCATCTTGAAAACTCGGGCAAAGGATAAGAGGGAGGTTTTCTCATCTAGTGAAGTAGCAAAGAATCAGACACATGCCTCACAGAGGTTGAGGTTCTAGTTTCACTTCAGTTTCTGTGACAAAGCACCTGAAAAGCATGAGCACAGCTTTGAGAAGGGAGGTCTGTTCTAGGCTACAGTCCATTATAGCAAGGGAGCAGGGCAGGAGCCTAAAGCTCAGTCCCCAAGCAGGAGCAGAGGACTAACCACCTGTCTGTACTGCCCGCCTGCTGCTTCTCAGCTCCAATTACATTGTCCAGGGTCCCACATGTGAAATGGCGCTGTCCACGCTTGGGACGTTCACGACAATCTCTACAGACATGACCACAGGCCAACATGATCTAGATAATTCATTCCTCTTCCAGGTGATTCTTGGTTATGTCAGGCAGACAGTAAAAACCAACTTACAACAGAAACGAAACTGAGAGCTACCGGTGGATCCCCTGAATAAGATAGTGTTGCTTTACATCTCCAAGTAGAGAGGCCTTTTTAGATATAATGCCAATATAAAAGAAAAGTTTGAAAATTCAGCTACATGAAAGTCTCATAGCGGGGGAGGGGGAGCTGGTAACTAATGACAGACTGGGAGGAATGTCACAGAGAAAGAACCCTAACCCGTGTGAAGAATATAAATTTAATGTGAAAACAGGTGATGATCATGGGCTAAGGAATGATACAGAAAAAGAAAGAATGGTTCTTAAACACCTGGGCAGGGGGATGTGTTTCTTTATTAAAGTTTAAGAAACTCTATTATATGCAGATCACCAAAATTCAGTTCTTTCATATATAGAAGAAATGAAGCCCATTGGCATGTTCAGCAGGTGGCTCCCACTAGCCATCTCAGAGGCTTGGGGTCGCCCTGCAGTGACTCTGCCACCTCTACCATTCCACCCTACTTCTGGCCAGCAGATATGAGAAGGGATTTGGTGGAGGATTCTCTTGAGATGCGTTCATGAGCCAGCTGCTGAGGTGTTATCATAGTCACTACTGCCAGGCACATTCTACTACCCAGTCAGCATAGAGAGACCAGAGAATGCAATCTGTATAAATTCATAAGAGAGTAAGTGGATTTGAGGAATATATAGCAGTTATCACCCACCCTGAACCTTCCTCATGTTGCCAGAAATGAAAGTTAAAACTAATTGTGTGCCACTTTGTATCTATTGTATTTGCAAAGACAAAAAATTATAACATAAATACAAGAGGGGCTGAAGAGGGCAAGAACCTTCTCTCTGGGGGCTTTAAAACTTCCTGTGGGTGAGTGTTTGCCTGTGTTCATGTCCCTGCAGATGCCAAAGGAGGGCATCAGAACCCTGGAACTGGAATTCTGGGCAGTTGTGAGCCACCTTGTGGGTGCTGGGACTCAACCAGGCTCCTCTGGAAGAGATGTGTCTCTTTAACCACTGAGCCATCTCTCCAGCCCCTGAGCAGTTTTCAGTGGGTAAACTATCCCTGGGAGAGTAAGGAATGAGTAAGACGGCTGCCTCTGAGAAGGGAGCTTGGAGCCTGGGACGTGACGTGTGGGAGGAGGGCCTTACTTTGTACACTATGACATCACACTTTTTCGTTTTCCCAGGACACCTTTTTATCCATCATTTGTGTCATCTGTTCAAAGCAGTTGTGGGCTGTTTGTTTGTTTGTTTTTAAGAAAATGGTGTATTCCCTCAAATATCTACTGATATGCCAGACATTTTTCTAAATATTCAGACATAACAAACAAAACAGTTCTCTGCTTTGATCATTTTACTAAATTTTCCTTAGAGATTGTCTTTTCTTGCGTCCTCTTACTTCCTTTAAAAAGCATTCTTGTGTGTGTACGGTTTTTATGTATGATATGTGTATATGTGGTATGCTTGTGAGTGTAGCATGCCACACAATGGCTCTCAGGAGCTGTGCTTTGTGTCCTGCCTTGTTTGAGGCGAGCTCTCCCGCTTGGCTTCTGCCACTGTCCTGCCCCCTGGGAAAGCCTCCTGTCTCTGCCCCGTCCACCCGTGAGGAAGTACACGTGTGTGCTGCCGCATCTGCCTCGTGGGTTCTGGCCTCAAACTGGGGGATTCAGGTGTGTGCTTCTATCTCTGAGAGTCCTTCAGGCCAGCCCTCTTCTTCCCGCTTTCTCAACTTGATCTATTGCTTTCTCCCTAGATTACAAGTTTTCTCCAGTGCCCTTGGCTCCCATGCCTTCTTTGTTAGGTTGCTTGGAAGGACTTGCTTCTGTAGCACCCCTGCAGATCATAAGCACCCAGCATCACCCCCCCCCCAAGGAGGCGTAAAAGCTGATTTTTTTAAATGCTGAATTTTTTAGTATAAAAAGTGAAGCCTTTCTTAAGATGGACTCATGTTAATCAAGCTAAAAATTAAGTATGTAGCTAGCCATGGTGGAGTACATCTTTAACCCTACATCCAGAAAGTAGGCAGATCATTGTCAGTTCAAGGCCAGCCTGTTCTGTATAGGAAGTTCCAGGCCAGCATGAATAGCTGCCTAAAATAAAGCTTCTGAAAATGGTGTGTGGTTACCGAGTATTGCCTCTAGTGTGGACCCCACACTTGGTCTCACATCAGGCACTTTACTCCAACGTGAGTCCTTGGCTTGTACCTTCCCCCACCCCACATCCCAGAACATCACCTCGGGTTTGTGGCTGCTCCCGTAGCCTCTCCTGCTTGCTTTCTCCTTGCTCACGAGGCTCCAGTTAGAGCATACTCTTCTGTGTGTGCCCAGGCCTCACTGCTCAGCCACTAATTCCCTCTGAGCAGTGTGTCTGCCATTTTCTATCCTACTGTCCTTTGCATACACTCCGTTAGCCTTGGCTCTCCTCAGAGTCCTGCTCGGCAGCCAGGGCTTTGCTGCCCCAGCACTGTTTCTTCCTGCTTATGGTTTACCTGCTACTTTCATCATTTTCAGATGTGTGCCCAAACCACAAGTTTGCCTGACAACTTTTGATAAATTTGGATGTAGCCAGTATGAGTGTGTGCCCAGACAGCTCACCTGTGACCAGGTCCGAGATCCTGTGTGTGACACAGACCACATGGAGCACAGCAATCTCTGCACATTGTACCAGCGAGGAAAAAGCCTCTCTTACAGGGGCCCCTGCCAGGTACGTTGTTTGGTTTCCAAACCCAAAGGCATCGAGTCAGTTTATGATCTTCTCCAGACAAGCAGAGTGCAGCGGTCTGCTGAGAAAGGAGCAGTGTGTTAACTCTGGGGAGTGTGGCCTCTGAGAAGGATTTCACAGCCTGTGTGGTCACTGCTGTTCATCTTGCCACACTTCTCTGGGCCACCATAGAAAACAAACCAGGCCGGGTTTTGGCGCACACCTTTAATCTCAGCGCTTGGGAGGCAGAGGCAGGCGGATCCCTATGAGTTTGAAGCCAGCCTGGTCTACACAGTGAGTTCCAGGAGAGCTAAGGCTACACAGAAAAACTCTGTCTTGAAAAACCAAAAAGGAAGGAAAGAAGGAGGGAGGCAGGGAGGGAGGGAAATCAGAAAGGAAAGTGCTATCCCCACTGTTCCCTCCACTATGCTGCTGTGACATAAAAACCTCTCAGACTTGTTTTACCTAGGCCGAAATCTGTCTTTGAGGCTTATGAAGTCTTCCACATTGAATAACCTCATTGGACAGCCTCCTTGAGCTTCCCCTGACCTCCCTGATTCTGTGCCGACCCTCCTGGGAGATTCCCACCTTTGGGCCAGCGTCACCTGCCTGCAAACCACTAACACGGGACGTGCCCTTTGTCCGTGGTAGGGAAGTCCTCCAGCTTGTCTGGCTGCTGGTGTCCCGCTTGCAGGGACACTGACTGTTCTAGCTCCTCCCCTTCACCCTGTTCCCTCTGCTCATATAGGGAGTTTCTCGGGTTTATCCCTAATTACCCAGTAGATCTGGAATGTGTCTCCTCTCCCATCTCTCTGCCCATCCCTCCCCCTTTCTCACACCCAGGGTGAAATGGCAAGGTCCTACCTTTTCATGAAGAGCAATATTTTTATTCAGACCTTCGTGACCACTAGTAGTAGTCTGGGTGAAGGAGTGACAAGGGGACATTTTTATCTTGTGTTGGTTTCGGTGAAACAAGCCGAAGTTTCAAAGACTTTTCAGTTTATCTCCAGACAGTCTCAGTCCAACCCGGGCTTTAGAGGGACCCCAAAACTTATAGCCTGTGTCTTTTCACTTCCTGAAAATAGGGACATCATCTCTGTGCTCAACAATTAGACAGATACTCCATAGGAGTTTCCAGGCTAACAGTTGCTTGTTTTTCCTCAGCCCTTCTGCAGAGCCACAGAGCCTGTTTGTGGGCACAATGGTGAGACTTACAGCAGTGTGTGTGCCGCCTACTCGGATCGCGTGGCAGTTGACTACTCCGGGCCCTGCCAGGCTGTTGGGGTCCTCTCTGAATACAGTGCCGTGGCTGAGTGTGCTGCTGTGAAGTGTCCTCCACGCTCAGCCACAGGCTGCAAACCCATCATCCCACCAGGTAAGCTGCAGGCTCTGGTGGGCAGGGGTGGGGCTAGATTTGCTGATCCGCCCCCAGAAAATGGGCTGTTGAGAAGAGAGTTCACTGGTCTGTGAACTCTGAAAAGTTGTGATCAGCAGAGATAGGGAGAGTGTCCATGACACAGGCGACCTGGGGTACAGTATAAGAGCCTCTCTAAAATAAAAAGTTAGAGACCTGTATGCTGATTATTCTCAAAACAGCATGGCAGGGCCTGGAGAGCCAGCCCAGGGTTAGAGCACTTGTTGCTCTTGCAGAGGATCTGGATTCAATTCCTAGCACCAATAAGGTGGCTCACAGCCATCTGTAACTCCTGTGCCCTCTTCTAACTCCTCTGGCACCAAGCACACCTTTGGTGCACGTGCATACCTACAGGCAAAACACTCACACATAAAACAAAATGAATACATCTACTATAAAACTTAAAAAGAAAACAGGATGGCAACTTTTTTCAAGCAAATTTTTACAAGGCATTAATATATATGCAGGTAAAGTACTATTTAAATTTTAAAAAACTAAGGTTACTGGATTAAACACATAGCTTTTACTTGTTTTAAACCAAATTAATTAATGAATGGATAGTTGACATGTTTTGATGAACACAAACATTTGTAATCAAGAGTTGCCTTAGCTCAGTTGTGTAGTCACAGCACCTGGGAGCATCAGTTTTGGGGAACAGTTTGCCTTATACCCATGCTCGTCAGTGAGACAGGCCACAGAAGAGCCTCCGTTCCAAGCCTGGTCAGTACAGGTTATTCTGGGTCTCCCAGCTTTCCACTGCAAGCTCATCAGGGATCCACTGAGCCTCCACTGGGTTCAGGATATCCTTCGAAGCACCCAGCAGTGAACAAAATGAAGCCTCCGCCCTCCCGGAGGCCACATTCCTAGAGAAGGGACATGAGGGTCCCTGCAGATCCAAACTGTCAAGTCAGAACTGCCTGGTGAGGCTGAACGAGGGTGGTGAGGACTTGGCAGGAGGACTGCTGCTAAACTGCGCGGTGAACTCTATTAATTACGGCATGAGATTAGCCGCCTCAGCCTGAGCATTGCCAGAGGATGGTGTGGGGAGAAGGGATGACTTTGGTGAACACAGATGTTAGGTAGGATCCTGGGTTGGTCACGGAGCACAACTGAAGATAAAATCACCAAGAAGGGCAGGTGAAGGCCACAGTGAAGCTGGCCACTTCACCAGTAATGTTGGATTCTCTTTGTTTTAATTCTGAACACAAACAAATGGTTTCTGTTACAGGGGCTTGTTGCCCATTGTGTGCTGGGATGTTACGGGTTTTGTTTGACAAAGAAAAACTGGACACTATTGCTAAGGTAAGTTGCATTGTGTTCCAGGTACTGTTGAAAGTACATGGCTAAACTTCTCAGGAAGCCTGGACAGCAGCATTATGGTCCCTGTGTGTAAATAAAGAACCTGGTCCCCAGAGCCGCCCGGAAGCAACAGAGCAGGGACTGCCACCCAGGTGGCTGACTCTGCGCCTGTGCATTTTCTTGCCACACCCTTTCTTAGGAAATGTCCCTGCCAGCTCAAAGAGCATGGCCAGGGCCAGGTGGTCTCTGCATCCTACTCACCCCAGTACCCATCCCGGAGGAGCTACCTTCCCTGTCTGTTCATCTTTCCCTTTCCCTGATGTTCCCTTTTGGGGAGTTAGGGCTCTAGTGATGCAACAGGCAGAACCTTGCCACTGCCCGGGGAACCCTTCCTGTCTGTATTGAGAGACAGTGTTTCCACAGGACTTGGTTCCCTGGGCCCTCCAGTTCAGAGCACTCGCTTTCTGAGAGGCACACATGGGGCTGGTGAGAGCTCAGCTGGATGTTTTCCTCAGTCACTTTCTGCCTTGTGTTTAGAGACAGGATCTGTCACTCAACCTGGATGTGTCTCATTCAGCTAGACTGCCTGGCAAGCAAGCTGGAGGGACCCTCCTGTGTCTGCCTCCCCAGTTCTGAGATTACAAGTGGGGCCCACCATACTCCTGTGGTTCAAGCCCAGGTCAATGAAAGACCTTATCTTAAAAGCAAGATAGGATGGCTCAGCGCATAAGTGCTGCTGCTCTTACTGCTCCTTCAGAAGACTCAGATCTGATTGCCAGCACCTACATCAGACATCTTACAACCACCCACAACGCCAGACCCCATGGCGCCTGCACACACATCCGTGCACGCATACGAGGTACATGTGCACATAATAAAAAGAAAATTAAAAAAATGTAATTAGGTATCCATAGCTGCTGAGGAATGACATCCAGATTGTCCTCTGCTTGTGTATGTCTCTGTCTCTCTCCCTCTCATAAATAAATAAATTAGTACATAGACAGACAGACAGATAAAGTGGAGCATGCAAGCCTGGATCCTAGCTCTTGGAGGTAGAGGTGGGAGGATGAGAAGTTCAAGGCCATCTTCAGTTATCTGGGGTGCTATTTCACTAAAAAGAACCTAAATAAATAAACTGCACTTCTGAGCCGGGCATGCTGGTACAGAGTTGCCCTGAAGCTCTCAAGGCTGAGTTAAGAGGATCATGAATTTAAAGCTAGCCTGGTCTCTATAGCAAAACCCTGCTCAAGACAAACTACTTCCGGTGAGTGTTAATGTTGCTGCAAACCTCTGTGGGCAGCCCGAACCCCACTGCGCTGGGAGACAGGACTGTGTCCAGCAGAGCCAAACCTGGTGCTGAGAGCACTGGCCAGAGAGCCTGGTCAGCTGCCGCCGAAGCAAAGTAGCCTAGAGGGGATCCTGGAAATGTCTTCCAGGTGACAAACAAGAAGCCAATAACAGTTCTGGAGATTCTTCAGAAGATCCGCATGCACGTGTCTGTGCCACAGTGTGATGTGTTTGGATACTTGAGCATCGAGTCAGAAATTGTGATCCTGATTATTCCTGTCGATCATCATCCAAAAGCTTTGCAGGTGGGGTTCAGCACACGCTGGGCAGCCATTGAGTCACTTTACAGTCTGGGGGACTTAACAGTGGGAGAGCAGGACACAAACCAGGGGTGGGAAAGGACTGAGGAGCCGGGAAATGGGAGCACTTTGGGAGTTGGAAAGGGCGGAAGAGGAAGAGCAAGGCAGCCTGTGAATGACTGTTCTGGGGCTGAAGCCAGGCACACTCCATCATGGTGCTGCCAAGGCCAGGGGAGTAAGGCAGTGTCACGGGGCATGCAGTGACCACGCCAAAAGCTCCAGTCTCTCCAGGCTAAGTTAAGAGAATCGTGAATTCAAAGCTAGCCTGCTCTGTATAGCAAGACCCTGCTCAAAACAAAGTACTTCTGGTGGGTGTTAAGTGCTTCTGCTGCTGCCCTAAGTCCACGAGAGGTAGTCTCAGGGGCCCTAGGTGTTTTCTTCCTCACTGCTGAGAAGGCTGTGGAACCTCACTGGTAGGCCCAAATTCAGCAGAAAGTAGCAGGGACTCAAGGAAGGGGTAGAGGCCGCAGTTGCAGCTGCCTGTTTCTGCCCTCGCCTTCACAGCAGGGGTAAAGCATCCCCGTGCTTGTGTCTGACTGTAACAGTGACGTCCACTGAGACGGCAGTGTACGGTAGGGTACAAACCAAAAATGGTCAACTGCAACCTCTGATATCCATTCATGCTCGTATACGTGTGTAATTAGTTAAGACCATAGTTACCTGTACCTCTGACGAGGACAATAAGGCAGAAGAGAGCAAGCTGCCTCTAGGCCGGTCTCCTTTTGACATGTGCCTGGAGTTTGCTTGACTGGACTGTTAACAGCTCCGAGGTTTCACACTAAAAGGGTCTTTCCCTTACAGATAGAGGCCTGCAATAAGGAGGCAGAGAAGATCGAGTCCCTCATCAACTCCGACAGCCCCACGCTGGCGTCCCACGTGCCCCTCTCCGCCCTCATCATCTCCCAGGTGCAGGTCTCCCGCAGCCTCCCGTCACTGGCCAGTGCGGACAGGCCTCCCCTCCACTCCCAGCTTCTGCTCCTCAGCCTGGGCCTCACCATGCACCTGCTCTGGACTCTTTCCTGACGGCCCACAAAGCTGCAAAGCATCCCTCCACCCAGCCGTCCCACCTTGTGAAAGACATTCAGGACTGCTAGCTGATGGCCAAGCAAAAGCACATGTCACCTCTTAGCACCACACAGTATTTTTTTTTTAGTCTGCCAATATTAGGGGTTTTGCCTTGATTTGTAAAATGATAAATTGAGCTCTCCCAGTGTAATGGAAGACGGTGCCTCTCGCTGGTGGTTCCCTGGGCCACAGTTTACATTTTGCTTCCCCAAAACAAATTTGCCATCACTGATCAGTGAGATGGTCACTTTAAGGACGAGCCTCTGCTGCTGGGCTCCTGTCCTAGCAGCTCCAGTCTTCCTGGAAGCGTTGGGAGGCCGCCGCCGTGCCTGCTCTGTGTCTACAAGCTGAGGGCTGGTAAAACCCCACTGTTGTGAAGGCGTGGAAGGAGAGAAAACTCTGAAATCATCGCTGGCCCATCAGGCTCCCTCCACGGAGATGTCAGGCAGGAATCTAATGTCGACCGAGTGGCACTCATGCCCCTGCCTTGCACGTGGCCCTCTCAGTGGTTGCCAGTTTGTGCCTGTGAACGGGCAGCCTCACTGCCTCTGAGCATCTTGTCCACAGACACTCGTGAGCCCTCACCAAGTTCAGAGAGTTTAAATAACAGACTTTAAACCGATTGCTGCTACTATATAATTGCCAAAAATTAAGATAATTAGTACTTCATGTAAATAGTACATGATTTTTAAATTTTATTATGAAGGTGAATAGCCATATTTATAAAATGACAATCATGTGTGTTAGCTCCATACTTTCTGTTCATGAAGACACATTTTGTTTTTGTGATGTGCACAGTGTGGATAAACTGTCTGGCTTTTCCTTTTATATAGAATTATAAAGAATGTGGTTTATATATTTAAGATGTCAGGCTAAATATTAAAATGTTTGCATGTTGTCTAAGAAATTGGATACTTTGAATGTTTCACAGTTTGAAATAAGCTATAATGTAATACCTGTTTGTATGCATCTGAACTTAGACTTTACATGAAGTATTTTTCATTGTTACATGTACCCTCTGAAATATAGCAAAATGCTTGTTATACCAAAATGTTGAAACGTGGGCACTTAAAGCTCTCAGGATCTCAGTGCTGATGTTGATGTAGCCTCTGTTGCAATTGCCTGCTTCTGTCTAAATGTCTGCAAAATACTAGACTTTATTGTATGTATATCCTATATATAGTATACAGCAAAATACTAGAAAGCTTTTCTATTTTAATAAAAGTAATTTTACATGATGGTGTGTCCTTTCAGGCAATGGAACATTCAGAATGAAACCACCACTCCTCACCCTTCAGTGGGTCATGCCTTTACTGTATGGTGACAAGTTCTAGAGTGCCATCATCCCAAGCCAAGGCCTCTGGGAGAGCAAAGCAACTGTATTGAACACCCAGGCACAGCCAGAGGGCAGGCCTGGCAGAATCAGGCCTTCCGCACCAGGAACAGACGGGCAGGTGTGTTCCCTTGGCCTCATGTTCCAGCGCAGGTGACTGTGAAGTCTGGGGGTGCAGGGCCTCCTGATGAGGACCTGATTAACCCCATCAGTTACTTAGGCTCAGTTCACCAATCCCAATGTGTTGCTCTCAGTTATCCACTGCATCACAGACAGGAGCAAGGACACAGAACCACCGCTGCCCTGAAGTCTACTCACAGTGCCCGGCATTTCTTCCTACGCTGTAGTGGCCAAAGCAAGTCATATGGCTGCTCCTGAGCAAAACTTCTGGGTGGGGATGTGAAGTATTCCTGTGCTGCTGTGTCATGGCCAGGCTGATGAGCATTTTGAATAATGCAGTTTCACACTGAGATCTTCCCTCAGGAGGACAGAATGAGAGCCAGGACTGACAGGCGTTTTTATTAGAAAAGCAGGAATACTATTGAAAAAGCAGGCCTGGAAGTTGGGGTTTGGGTGCAGGCAAGGTATTCCATATGAATGGAAAGATCTAAAGTTGGCCATGCTCTGGGGATATAATCACAAGTACCTCCAAAATGGTGATAGACACAGGTTAGCTTGGGGGATAATGTCTTCAAAGGCGGAGAGGTAAGCTGAGGGAGAGATTCCTGTGTCCTGGGATTTGCTGAAGCAGGGAGTGCTTTAAAGAAGAAGAGCCTTCTGCAAGAGAAGGACAGCTTGGCCAAGGTAATGGCCTGAAACAGCGCTAGAGAAAACCTGCCTTCCACCTCCAACATGAGTAATGCAGCCATGTCCACAGACCTTCAGTGTTCTAAGCATGAAGGAAGGTGACAAGCCACAGTGACTTCATTTTTATCAGCAGTGGCTTATGGGTAAGAGTTGTTTCTCAGAAATACCTCCCAATTGTTTCTCAGTGGCCACGATGGGATCCAACTCCCACACTAGACTAGTTACTGGCCAAGAGGAGTGAAGGCCGTAGTTGGCTTCACTGGGGGCCTGTACTGCTGCTGAAACCAAGCCAGGCTCTGCAGCGTAGATAAGTTACACAGCAAAGGCCTGTTGCTTTGGCCACAGAGCAGCTTCGGCTTACTTCAGCACACTGCCTGGTTCTCTCTGTTTGTCTCTACAGTTTCCGCTTAGAAGAGGCTTGATACGCAGACCACTTTTATTTTTTCCAAGAAGGAAGAGACCATTGTGGATTTGCTGCTGCGCCTCTGTCTCCAGCCAAGTGGCAGATGCCACACACCTCTCTTATTCCAGTGGAAGTATGCAATACCATCCACCAGCGTTAACTCATTCCCCCAATCTCTCCATTTAAAAAACACGCTGGTTCACAGCCACCTGTGTAACTCCAGTTCCAGGAGTTCCGGCCAAGGTCCCTCTTCTAGCCTCCATGGACTCCTGCAAACATGTGGCGCACACTCAGGCACACATACACATAAAACAATTTTTTTCAAGAAGACTTGACCTCAGGAACCTAAGGGATTCTGAGAGTGGAAAAGATAGTCCTTCCCCAGAGAAGCACACACCACCTGGTGGGCCCATGCTAACGAGCGATGAAAACAGGCCTACAATAACATTTTCCAGACTGAGCAGGTTGTATTTTGGAATATGTGTGTGTACACACACACACATGCGTGTACACACAATAACAGTTATTGAAAAAGGAGGCCATGACCGTGTCGTGTTATGGGCTCAGGAGAGCTGGCCCCATTGTTGGGAGGACAGGAGAGCTAGTGGGATGACCAGCTTAGCCAGCAGCCAGGCCCAGGCCCAGGCCCAGGGCTCTGAGTTGGCTCATACCAAGGGGCCGGTCCTGCAGATCCAAAAACTGCAGGCGCTCCACCACACAGGGCAACAACAGGGTATCTGAGAGTCTCAGTGAGTCAGTGCTATGGACTTTTGCAAGGAAAGAGGTGTGGACAAGGGGTACTGTGACACCCTGTGACATGGTACAGCTCCCATGGCAAGGCTGTTTGTTTCATGGAGGGGAGGTCGTAAGGGTGGAGGGCAAATAGGGAGCTGTCTGGAATTGGGGCTCATGATGTCAAATTCACAAAGAATCAATAAGATTTATTTTTTAAAGAGGCCATGAATTTGAAAGAAAGCAATGAGCAGTCTGTGGAAGGATCTTGAGGAAGGAAAGGGAAAGGAGAAATGATATAATGGTACTATAATCTCAAAAATAAAAGGAAAAATTTAAAGGGTTGTAAACTAATAACAATCTATCATATATAAAAGTTGGGAAAAGAAACAATTCATTGTTTTATCTTTCAAAGAATATGCATCAAATGATGTAAGAAAAACTTGAGAAATTTAACATACTAATTAAATGTACAAACCGGTGTCTTTTAAAAAGAAGACTTGACCTTCGCCATACTAATTTGGTGAGAGTCAAGGAATTGAATTCTGTATTTCCTGTCCGAGCAGATGTTTGCAGCCATGATTCTCAGAGGCTGCACAGCTACTTAAAGCAGAGCTTTGAGCCCAAGTATAACATGAAGCTTATGTTCACATCTCCCTCTAAGTATAGCTCTGGTTACAGCCCACATTTTCTTTTCTTTTTTTCTTTATTTTTTATTATAAATTACAGTTTATTCACTTTGTATCCCAGGTGTAGCCCCCTCCTTCATCCTTTTCCCAGTCCCACCCTCCCTCTTCTCCCTTTATGCCCCTCCCCCAGTCCACTGATAGTGGAGGTCCTCCTCCCCTTCCATCTGACCCTAGCTCATCAGGTCTCATCAGGGCTGGCTGCATCATCTTCCTCTGACCCCTCTTTGGAGTGGGGGAGGGGTGGTCAAAGAGCCCATCACTGAGTTCATGTCAGAGACTGTCCCTGTTGCCCTCACTAGAGCACCTACTAGGATACTGAGCTGCCATGGGCTACATCTGAACAAGGGTTCTAGGTTATCTCCATGAATGGTCCTTGGTTGGAGTATCAGTCTCAGAAAAGACCCCTGTGCCCAGATGTTTTGATTCTGTTGCTCTCCTTGTGGAGCCCCTGTCCTCTCCAGGTCCCACTATCTCTCCCTTCTTTCATAGGATTCCCTGCACTCTGCCCAAAGTCTGGTTAAGAGTCTCAGCATCTGCTTTGATACACTGCTGGGTAGAGTCTTTCAGAGGCCCTCTGTGGTAGGCTCCTGTCCTGTTTCCTGTTTTCTCCTTCTTCCAATGTCCATCCCATTTGCCCAATCCTCTGAGTAAGGATTGATCATCTTAGCCAGGGACCTCCTTCTTGCTTAGCTTCTATAGGTGTACAGATTTTAGTATGTTTATCCTATATTATAGGTCTAGTATCCACTTATAAGTGAGTATATACTGTGTGTGTCTTTCTGCTTCTGGGATACCTCATTCAGAATGATCTTTTCTAGATCCCACCATTTGTCTGCAAATTTCATAATTTCCTTATTTTTAATTGCTGAGTAGTATTCCATTGTGTAAATGTACCACAATTTCTGTATCCATTCCTCCATTGAGGGACATCTGGTTTTTTTCCAGATTCTGGGTATTGCAAATAAAGCTGCTATGAACATGGCTGAACAAATGCCCTTGTTGTGTACTTGAGCCTCTTTTGGATATATGTCCAGGACTGGTATAGCTAGATCTTGAGGAAGTGCTATTCCTAATTTTCTGAGAAAGCACCAGATTGATATCCAAAGTGGTTGTACAAATTTGCATTCCCAACAGCAATGGAGGAGGGTTCCCCTTTCTTCACATCCTCTCCAGCATGTGTTGTCACTTGAGTTTTTGATCTTAGCCATTCTGATGGGTGTAAGGTGAAATCCCAGGGTCATTTTGATTTGCATTTCACTGATGACTAAGGATGTTGAACATTTCTTTAAGTGTTTCTCTGCCATTCGATATTCCTCTATTGAGAATTCTCTGTTTATCTCTGTATCCATTTTTTAATTGTATTACTTGATTTGTTGCTGTTTAACTTCTTTAGTTCTTTATATATTCTGGATATTAGCCCTTTGTCAGATATAAGGTTGCTGAAGATCCTTTCCCAGTCTGTAGGCTGTCATTTTGTTCTGACAACAGTGTGCTTTGCTTTACAGAAGGTTTTCAGTTTCATGAGGTCCTATTTATTGATTGTTGATCTTAGAGCCTGTGCTGTTGGTGTTCTGTTCAGGAAGTTGTCTCCTGTGCCAACGAGTTCAAGGCTCTTCCCCTCTTTTTTTTCTAACAGGTTTAGTGTGTCTAATTTTATGTTGAGGTCTTTGACCCACTTGGACTTTAGTTTTGTGCAGGGTAATAAATGTGGATCTATTTGTATTTTTCTATATGTAGACATCCAGTTAGACAAGCACCATTTGTTGAAGATGCTGTTTTTTTTTTTTTTCCATTGTATGGTTTCAGCTTCTTTTTTAAAAATCAAGTATCTGTAGGTGTGTGGGTTTATTTCTGTGTCTTGTGTTCAATTCCATTGATCCACCATTCTGTTTCTATGCCAGTACCATGCAGTTTTTATTACTGTTGCTCTGTAGCATAGCTTGAGATCAGGGATGGTGATACCTCCAGACAATCTGTTGTTGTACAGGATTGTTTTAGCAATTCTGGGGGTTTTGTTTTTCCATGTGAAAGTGAGAAATTTTCTTTCAAGATCTGTAAAGAAGTGTGTTGGTATTTGGATGAGAATTGCATTGAATATGTAGATTGCTTTTGGCAGGATGGCTATTTTCACAATGTTAATCCTACCCATCCATGAGCATGGGAGATCTTTCCATCTTCTGATGTCTTTTTCAATTTCTTTCTTCAGAGACTTGAAGTTTTTTTTTCAAACAGGTCTTTCACTTGCTTGGTTAGAGTCACACCAAGGTATTTTATGTTATTAGTGGCTATTGTGAAGGGTGCTGTTTCCCTAATTTCTTTCTCAGCCCTTTTGTATACAGGAGGGCTTACTGTTGTTTGTTTGTTTGTTTGTTTTAGTTAATTTTGAATCCAGCCACTTGGCTGAAGGTATTTATCAGCTGAAGGAGTTCTCTGGTTAGATTTTTGGGGTCACTCAGGTATACTATCATATCATCTGCAAATAGTGATACTTTGATGTCTTCCTTTCCAATTTGTATCCCCTTGATCTCCTTCAATTATCTTATTGCTCTAGCTAGGACTTCAAGCACTATGTTGAAGAGATATGGAGAGAGTGGGCAGCCTTGCCTTGTCCCTGATTTCAGTGGGATTGATTTGAGTTTCTCTCCATTTAGTTTGATGTTGGCTATAGGCTTGCTGTATATTGTCTTTACTCTGTTTAAGTATGTGCCTTGTATCCCTGATCTTTACAAGACTTTAAACATGAATGCATGTTGGATTTTGTCAAATACTTTTTCAGCATCTAGGGAGATTATCATGTGGGTTTTCTCCTTCAGTTTGTTTATATGGTGGATTACATTGATGGATTTCTGTATATTGAATCACCCCAGCATACCTGGAATGAAGCCTACTTAGTCATGGTGGATGATATCTTTTATGTGTTCTTAGATTCGGTTTGCAAGTATTTTATTGAGTGTTTTTGCATCAATTTTCATAAGAGAGATAGGTCTGAAGTTCTTTTTTTGTTGGGTCTTTGTGTGGTTTAGGTATCAAGGTGACTGTGGCCTCATAGAATGAGTTTGGTAATGTTGCTTCTGTTTCTATTTTGTGGAACAGTTTGAAAATAATTGGAGTTAGCTCTTCTTTGAAGGTCTGGTAGAATTCTCAGCTGAAACCATTGAATAGTTTAAATTAGCCTGAATATAACTCCATTTTGAAATGAAGATCTTGACTGGGAACTGAATTCAGGTACCAGGAAATATCATAGATTGTACACCTGGCAGAAAACAAAGTTAACTCTCCTAGCAACAGCCTCCAGGAAATATAACAGAATAAATGCTTCATAGAAAATAAAGACAAACTCCCTGGCAATAATCAATGGGAATCAGTTGAAAATCCGATGGGAAAATTCTCCCCAATGTTTCAGATATGGTTTAGAAAAATAGCCATTGTGATTCTTTGCCTTAGCCATTGTGATTATGTGCCTCAGAAAAGGTCACCCCGCCCTGCTAAACTTCACCCAATTCTGTAATGCCAAGACTTGTGCCCCCTGCTTGCTGCCATGGAAACCCCCTGCTCACAGCCTTTCCCTTTAAAAATCCTGTTCACTTGGAGCTCGGGGTCCTACTTCTCTACTGCTGCGTCAGTGAGACTTGGGTCCAGAGTTTGATCACTCTCATAATAAAGCCCTCTTGTATTTGCATCGAGTTGCCTCCAGGTGGTCTCTGAGAGTCCTGTGAACCTGGCACTACACCATCTGGCCCTGGGCTTATTTTGGAAGGGAGACTTTTGATGACTGCTTCTATTTCCTTGGGAGATATAGGATATTTAATCGATTTACCTGATCTTGATTTAATTTTGGTAAATGGAATCTATCCAGAAAATTGTCCATTTCATTTAGATTTTCAAATTTTGTGGCATATAGGGTTTTGTAGTAAGACCTAATGATTGTTTGGATTTCCTCAGTTTTGTCGTCATGTCCCTCTTTTCATTTCTGAATTTGCTGATTTAGATAGTTTCTCTTTTAGTCAGTTGGCTAAGGGTTTGTCTATCTTGTTGATTTTTCTAAAAGAACCAGCTCTTGGTCTCATTGATTCTTTGAATTGTTTTCTTTGTTTCTAATTCATTGATTTCATCTCTGAGTTTGACTATTTCCAATTGACTACTCCCTCGGGTGTGTCTGCTTCTTTTTGTCCCTAGGGCTTTTAGGTGAGCCATTAAGTTGCTTGTATGAAATGTTTCAAACTTCTTTCCAGAGGCACTTAGTACTATGATCTTTCCTCTTAGCACTTATTGTGTCCCATAAGTTTGGGTAAGTTGTGCCTTCATTTTTATTGAATTTTAGGAAGTCTCTAATTTTCTTTTTTCATTTCTTCCCTGACCAAGCTGTCATTGAGTAGAGAGTTGTTTAGTTTCCATGTGTATGTAGGCTTTTTGTTATTTCTGTTGTTGAGGTCTAGTTTTAGGCCATGGTGGTCTGATAGGATACATGAGATTATTTTAATCTTCTTGTATCTGTTGAGGCTTGCTTTGTGCCCAACTATATGGTCAATTTTTGAGAAGGTTGCATGAGATGCTGAAAACAAGGCATACGCTTTTGAGTTTGGGTGAAAATTTGTACAGACATCTATTAGGTCAGTTTGATTTAGGACCTCTGTAAGTATTTCCCTATTTAACTTCTGTCTAGATGATCTGTCCCTTGGTGAGAGTGGAGTGTTGACTTCTCCCACTATTAACGTGTTGGGATCGTTGTGTGATTTAAGCTTTAATAATGTTTCATTTACAAATGCAGGTGCTTGTATTTGGGGCATAGATGTTCAGGATTGTGATGTCCTCCTGGTGGATTTTTCCTTTGAAAAAGCACTTCCTTTGAATGAAGTGCTCCTCCTCATCTTTTTTGATTAATTTTGGTTGAAAGTCTAGTTTATTGTTAGATATTATGATAGCTACCCCAGCTTGTTTTCTGGGTCTGTTTGCTTGAAAAACATTTTCTAGCCTTTTACTCTGAGGTAGTGTTTATCTTTGTTGCAGAGATGTGTTTCTTAGATGCAGCAGAATGTTGGGTTCTGTTTCTGCAACCATTCTGTTAGTCTGTGTTTTCTTATTATGAGTCCATTAATGTTGATAGATAATAGTGACCAATGAATGTTAGTTTCTGTTATTGTGAAGTTGGTGGTGTTACTGTGTTTCAATGCTTGTTTTCTTTTAATTTTTTGTCTGCATCCTGTGTTTTCTTGGGTGTAGTTGATTTCATTGGATTGGAGTTTTCCTTCTAGTATTTTCTGGGCTGAGTTGGTGTGTAGATATTGTTTAAGTTTAGTTTGTCATGGAATGTTTTGTTTTCTCCACCTATGTTGATTGAACATTTTGCTGGGTATTATAGTCTGGGTTGGCATCTGTGGTCTCTTAGAGTCTGCATGACATCTGTCTAGGCCCTTCTGGCTTTCATAGATTTTGTTGAGAAGTCTGGTGTGATTCTGATAGGTCTACCTTTATATATTACTTGGTCTTTTTCCCTTGCTGCTTTTAAATTTTTTTTCTTTGTTCTGTAGATTTAGTGTTTTGACTATTATGTGACATGAGGAGTTTCTTTTCTGGTCTAGTCTATTCTGGTGTTCTGTAGGCCTCTTGTATGTTAATGGACATCTCTTTCAGTTGGGAAAATTTTCTTCTATGATTTTCTTGAAAATATTTTCTGGACCTTGGGGCCTGGAATCTTCTTTTTCATCTATTCCTATTATTCTTAGATTTTGTCTCTTCATGGTGTCTTTGATTTCTTGGATGTTTTGTGTTTGGAACATTTCCAATTTTACTTTTTCTTTGAGAGATGTATCAATTTCTGCAATTGTATCTTCAGCGCCTGAGATTCTCTCTTCCATCTCTTGTATTCTGTTGGTGATGCTTACCTTTGTGATTTCTGCTTTTCTCTAAGTTCTCCAGTGCCAGGGTTTTCTCTGTTTGTGTTTTCTTTTTTGATTGTAATTCTGTTTTCATGGCTTGCACCATTTGCTTCAGCTGTTTGACTGTGGATTCCTGTCTTTCCATGATGGCCTCTATTTTTTTTTTTTTTTGTTTGTTTCCTCTCTATATGCCACTACTTGTGCTTGTATTTGTTTGGCTGTATTTGCCTGTATTTCTTTGAGAGGTTTGTTCATTTCTTCTTTATGTGCCTCTAATAACTGGATAAGCATAGCTTTAAAATCATTATCCTGTGTTGCCGATGAATTAAAATATCCATTGATTTGCAGGGTTGCTGGTGAAGCCATAATGTACTGATTTCTGTTGGATGTGTTCTGTAACCTTCGCTGTTTGCTCCTGGAGTCTGTACTTCAGATTGGGTCTGTCTGTCTCTGGTGTCTGGAGTACTCTTCAGGAAGATGAGAGAGGTCCACCGGTTTGAGAGTGGATGTAGGTGTTTCAGCTGTAGCCTAGGGAGGAAGGTCGCAGGCGCCTGTGCACGAGCGCGGGCACGTGTGTGGCAGTGTGCCTTGATGACAGGGTGCTAGAGCATGTAGATGCCTGGAAGGGTGGAGCTTAAGGTCAGGAGGGGGTCATGGCTCTGTTCGGGGGTGCACTGTGCATGTGCAGGTGCCCTGGATACCTCAGTGGCCTACAGCCTGTTGTATTCAGATCTGTCTGGGCTCCAGGAATTGTTTGCCTGGACTCCACTGGTAGGCCCACAGAACAGGGCCTTCAGTGTTGAACACTGTCCCAAGGATCCCTGTGTTGCCCACAGTGGGGGTGTGGGTGGGAGGGATCCGATGTCTGTCTGCTAGAGTGGAGGGACCCTGGATCTGGGGCTCTGCATGCACTCACTTGAAGGCACACTCGCTCAATCTCAGGCCTAATCAGAAAGCACAAGGGATCCCCCTGTTCTCTGCTCTCAGATTAAGGCCCACAGGGGCAAATGAGAGTGTAGGAGATCCAACAGCTCAGAGGTGTCCACTACTTGCCTGCTGGGATAGCTGCCTCTGCCATCTCAGTCACTGAGGAAGGAGGTCCTGCTTGGGTTAGCCACCACCCACCTGCAGCTGCAGCTCTGGGAGGCCTGCCTGCCTATGTCGGTTCAGTCACCTGGGGCAATCACTGCCTCCTCAGCCCAGCAGGGACACCTGTGTTTGGGGAAGGGGAAGTGCAGGGAAGTTGAATATTCGCCACTCTCAGGCCCTGGAGACATCCACGGGTAACCTGGATCCAAACTATCCCAGCTAACAGGTTATCCCCTCTCGCCCAGGAACCCTTAATGTGGACGTCTGGCTTCAGCTGCCTCTCCACTCACCAATTTCTGAGTTTTAGATCCTGGTACATGCTGGTTGCTCCCATCTTGGACCCTCCTTCTTTTCTTTCTTTTTTTTTTTTTAAGGTGTTTTTATTTATTATTATACAGTACTCTGCCTGCATGTAAACACACACCAGAAGAGGGCACCATATCTCATTATGGATAGTTATGAGCCAGCCTGTGGTTGCTGGGAATTGAACTCAGGACCTCTGGAAGAGCAGCCAGTGCTCTTAACTGCTGAGCCATCGCTCCAGAACCCCTCACCCCAGCCCATTTTCTAACAAAAATAAAGAGCAGATCAGGGCTTATCACAAAGTGGCACAGAGCATGTCCAGAAAAACCAAGGCCTTGGGTTCTACCCTGAAGTGTCACAAAACAATTAGAATAATGATGATGTAGCAATATAATCAGGAAAGCCATTGCCATTTTTCTAATAGCATCACCTTCAACCTATTGTCTATTACAGTGAATTTTTTCCTGCCCCAAACCTCAGCACATCAAGAACCAAAGCTTAAAGACATGCTAAGGATACAGTTTATATCATAAGCCATAGTCTGAGAGATAATTCACAAAGATACAAGAGCTTAGGCACTGGGAAGAGGATGGATGAGTTGTGTAGACTCTGGGGAAATAATCTAACGTAGAAGCAGAAACCCCTCTTTTGAAAAGGGTTATAGTGCCTACTGGGTGCCCTGCTCAGCTGTAGAGGGCTAGCTTACCTTGTGTACAACCCTGTGTTCTAGCCTTAATACCGAAAGAGTGTGCATGTGTGTGTGCGTGTGTGCGTGCGTGCGTGTGTGTGTGTGTGTGTGTGTGTGTGTGTGTGTGGCTTGGGGGTGGGTAGGGGTATTG
>NW_026596406.1:1005707-1006858 GCF_907164565.1 Psammomys obesus
GGTGTGTATATGATGTGTGTGTTTATGTGTGTGATGTTTGTATGTAGGGTGTGTATGTGTGTGTGTGTGTGTGTGTGTGTGTTGGCAGCTGTGTGGTACATGTCTGTAATGCCAGCATTTTAGACGTAGGGGAAAGCGTTTCAGAAGTTCAGAGTCATCTCTAGCTCCTTGTAGAGTCCGAGGAGGACACTCTCGGTTACCTCACACCCTGTCTCAAAACCACAAGCTGAAAGGAAGAAAGAAAACGACAAAAACACGAAAGGGGTGGTGGTGGTGTATGTTAGCTGGATTTAGATTGTTTAGCAAGTGGAAAAGCCAGTGTAAACAGTGAAGGGAGAGGGGTGGGGTCTGTTCTCTTTCCGGGTCCGGTTTGAGGGCAGGACTCAGGCTCAGTCAACTCAGGCTCTTACTCAAGAACTAGAGGAGCTGACTCATAGGTATGTCAAGAGCCGGGAAAGGTTCTGAGTTGCCTAAATATTTTCTCCTACAGAACTGAAGTAGATGTAACTGAGTTTCCTTGAACGCACACGTTTAGATTTCATCAGCAACGTGAATCCAAGCAGCAGATTCAGTTTCTTCTGTGCAGAGAAAGGATATTTGAGCAGCAAAGTCTTGACCAAGATACACATTTGAAAGTGTGCATTTAAGAGCTCAGTTAGCCGTAATTAATACAGAATTTAAAAAAAGAGCTCAGCTTGTTGGTTGATTGATTTTGTTTCTGTCTTTGTTTTTGAGACAGCATCACCCTGTGTCTGTCCATCAGGCTGGGTTTGAACTTTAATTCTTCTG
Source organism: Psammomys obesus (assembly GCF_907164565.1). Classification (NCBI taxonomy): domain Eukaryota; kingdom Metazoa; phylum Chordata; class Mammalia; order Rodentia; family Muridae; genus Psammomys; species Psammomys obesus. Next base: position 1,006,497 of record NW_026596406.1, read on the forward strand.
CCTCAGCCTTAGGGTGGGATTGCAGATGTGTGGAGACAGCTCTGCAACTGTGGTTTACTAAATGTTAGGAAATGCTCTGGGGGTGGGGGTGGGGCGCACATCTATAATCCCAGTACTCAGGGAGACAGAGGCAGAAAGGCAGAAAAGCAGAGGCAGAGACAGGAGGATCTCTGTGAGTTTGAGGCCATCCTGGTCTACAAATCAAGTCCAGGACAGTCAAGACTACAAAGAGAAATTCTGTCTCAAAAAAAAAAAAAAAAGAAGAAGAAGAAGAAAAGGAAGAGAAAGGAAGAAAGAAAGAAAGAAAGAAAGAAAGAAGGAAGGAAGGAAGGAAGGAAGGAAGGAAGGAAGGAAGGAAGGAA
>NW_026596406.1:1006868-1026867 GCF_907164565.1 Psammomys obesus
GAAGGAAGGAAGGAAGGAAGGAAGGAAGGAAGGAAGGAAGGAAGGAAGGAAGGAAGGAAAGGCTCCAAGGCTGGGTGGTGGGAGTGGCTCATGCCTTTAATCCCAGCACAGAGGCAGATGGATCAGATGGATCAAGCCTGGTCTACAGATTGAGTTCCAGGACAGCCAAGACTACCAGAGAAACCCTGTTTCTAAAAAAGGAAGGAGGGGAAGAGGAGAGGGAGAGGGTGAGGGAAATTGGGAGAGGGAGAAGGAGATTGGGAGAGGGAGAAGGAAATTGGGAGGAGAGGGAGAGGGGGAGAGGAGGGAGGGAGGGGGAAAAGGAGGGAGAGGGAGAGGGAGGAGTGAGTCTCCAAATATCACCGTATCCATTCTACAGAAGAGGTAAAGGACATAATGAGATCCCAGCACCTAGGTCAGAGTTAGTGGCAGTAGATCCAAAGCTCTGTAAAGATAGATATTTATATTTTGGGGTTTCTTTTCTAATCGCCTCTCTAGCTCCCAAATAAGTGAGACAGAGAGACATATAAGATTTATTAATAAGCTTTAAGCCCTATAACTGGACAGATAGCCATTTATACTAATCCTCTATGCTAGTGTTGCTATTTCCCAGTCATGTGCTCTGAGTTACTTGCCATATAGGTCCTGCCTGAGCTATTTCCACTCCTTAGGTCCTTTCTTTACATCTTCTTTCTTCTCTTCCTTTTTCTCTCCTCACCTCGTGGTCCCTACCTGAGAACCCAAGACCAAGAATGGAAGCTCTGTCTACTCCTTTCTCACCCAACTATAGGCTGTCCAGCTTTCTTATTAATCAGAGATAACTGGGGAACAAAATTTACACAACACTGATGAATGTACATAATAAAGCCCTTGTCAGGACTGCAACCAGATCTCAGGGCCCAGAATTCAGCACTTGAATACACAGAGCACCAGACCAACCCCCAGCAAAGCTCCAGTCTTGTGACCATGAAACCACCGTCAACCCACCCTCAACCAACAGCCAGAGTCCAATCGTTATTAACTTGTAAATATCTGGCTTAATATTGCGTTTCAGTGTTCTAAGAGGATTTCTTTTTTTTTAGGATGATTTAAAACTTTCAGTTAAAAATGATGGCTGGAAGCCGGGTGTGGTGGTGCACATCTGTAAATCCTCCCTAGCACTCGGGAGGCAGAGGCAGGAGGATCTCTGTGATTTTGAGAACAGCCAAGGCTACAGAGAGAAACCTTGTTGGGGTGGGGGGATGATGGCTGGGGGCAGGGCAGCAATGGCTCAGTGGATAAAAGTGCTTTTTGTCAAGCTTGAAGTCCTTGGTGAAGTTGATGAAGTTGATGAAGTTCAGTCATGGAATCCCCGTCTAGGAGAAAACTAACTCCAGCAAGTCGTCCTCTGACCTTCAAACTTTAACATGAAGTGTGATGCATGCACCTCCCAACACACACACACACAAATTAATTTGTGTGGTTTTCTTTTTCTATCTTTTTTTTAAAAAAAAGATTTATTTGTTTTATTATGTAATGTTCTGCCTGCATGTACACCTGCATGCCAGAAGAGGGCACCAGATTTCATTATAGATGGTTGTGAGCCACCATGTGGTTGCTGGGAATTGAACTCAGAACCTCTGGAAGAGCAAGCAGTGCTCTTAACCTCTGAGCCATATCTCCAGCCCCATAAATTATTTGTTTTTAATTTTAATTGACAACCAGGAAGTAAGGCCTGAGTAGAGGAGCAGAGGTCACCTTCTTATTCCTGCTCCTGTCTGCTTCCTGTTTTATGCTCTTCATGACCTCCCCACCCAATAGATTGAAGGCTTTGAAATTGTGACTGTTGTGCCCAGATCAAAAAGACCCCAAAGACCACCAGGCAACTGACCACATATACAAGAACTAAGAGCCTTTATTTTGGGCTCAGGTTTGGTCTCCCCGCCCTCCAGCACAGTGGAAGAGGGAGGGAGCCTTGAGCAGCTGCAGCGCTGAGTCTTTATTTCGGTTTGAGCAAGGACTTTAACTTTGGCAGTTACACGACTGGTTGGAGTTTAGCAAAGCAAGCTTGTCATAATCTGGTTGGTGTCGATCTGGGGGGGGGGGGGCTTCATGGAGTGTCCAAGTAACAAGGTGTGCCCAGGTAACAACGAGTGCTAACAGAAAGTGCCCAGGTAACGATATCATTTTGACAAGCTTTCTAACTAACCTTTCATTTGATTGGTCAAGTGCTTGGGGGCTTTTCAAGGTGATTACTAGATTATACTATTATTATGCATTATCAATCCATTTCTTTTCTTCTTTAAAAAAATTGATTCATTATATATCCCGATTGAAGCCCCCCTCAATTCCTCTCAGTTGCACCCTCCCTCCCTCTTCCGCCCTATCAACAAAGCTAAAAATCCTGAGCCCAGGAGGTCCTGCAGAGACTGATGCACCAACTAAGGGCCGTGCATCAGATGTAGCTGATAGGCAGCTCCATCTCCATTTGGGTTCCTGGGTGACGGGTCAGGGGCTGCCTCTGACATGAACTCAATTGCCTGCTCTTTGACCATTTGCCCTGGTGATGCAGCCTTGCCAGGTCACAGAGGGAAAGGACCCAGGCAGTCCTGATGAGGCTTGATAAGCTATGGGCAGATGGCAGCGGAGGAGAGCTCCCCTTTTAGTGGTTACTAGACTATTGTTTCTGATTTTCAGGGAGGTTATTGAGTTATTGTATCTCGTTTCCATGGACTATAGCTTCATGTTCTGAGAAACAGAAACATGATCTAAGCAACTGTGGGGACATTACCAGGAAACAGAGACTCAGGCCTACAGTATCCTATAAAGCCTGTCATGGCAGCACAGCTGCTGCAGGGCAGCTGCTTGGACTCTTCATGACCAAAATAAATAGTTCTTCTGTGTAAACCATCTTCTCAGGGATTTTGGTCATAGAGATACATAACCATCTCTTTTACAGAAGAGGAAACTGAGTCAACTTACTTGTTCCCAGTTCACGCATTGGTTCCACAGAATTCTTGTTTGTTTTGATTGTTTTCCTTATTTTTATTTTAGAAATAGGGTTTTACTACGTAGCCCTGGTTGACCTGGAATTCATTTATGTAGACAAAGCTGTCCTTGAACTCACAGAGATCTGGCCTACCTCTGCCTCCCTTGTGCTGGGATTAAAGGCATGCGCCACCACTGTCCAGCTACAGTACAAATAATTTTGCAGTAGAACAAGTAGCAATCCTTTGGCCTTGGTATGAAATTTTTCTCTTCATACTTCAATACAACTCAATATACCTTTGCTATGGTCTGAGCATGGAATGTCCTCCATGGTCTCCTGCTGATGGCCCTGGTTGGAGAGGTTGTAGAACCTTGCTGAAGGAAGTGGGTCCTTGTGGATGTGTCTCACGGTTTTGTATTCTGGCCCACTTCCTGCCCACCCTGCCTCCTCACCCCACCACGGTTGTCTGCTGTGTGATCATCAACCTCCCACTCCTGTCGCCATGCCTTCCTAGCCGTAATGGACTGAGGAGTTTGTATCCCCTCAAACTTAGAATAAACCCTTTTTCCCTAAGGAGCTTCTTATCAAGGATTGTGTCATGGTAATAAAGAAGAGTTGAAAATATATCAAAACCAAGCTCTGTAAAGGTCAAATTTCTAAACTATAAAAGTAACAGTGGGATTTTTTGGGGGGTGTTGTGTTGTGTTGTTCTGTTTGTGTACAGTAATAGTCTTCTGAATTTAATAGGAGAGAAAAAAAGTTAAAAGTTACCTGAGCTAGGGAGAATTCAGCCCAGAGGTAGCTTGCCTAGCATGTGCAAGGCCCTAAATTCATCACCAGACTACAATAAACAAACAAGAAGGCTAGTGTGACTGTCCTAATATCAAACAGCAAACATTTCACAGGAAGAAGTATGAACAGAGGTAGAGATGGAGAGATCTCTGGGCTGAGGTCAATTTATCAAGATGATAAAAGTAAAAAATGTTTATATACTAATAGAAGGTTCAAAGTACTTGAAGCAAACTGATAGACTCTCAGTCTCCCACTTACGGTTTGAGATATGAGCTTCAGCTGTTCCTGCCGCCATGCTTTGGCGTTGCCAACATGGGCTCTAACCCTCTGGGACTGCAAATCCAATTAAATGTTTTCTATTATAAGTCACTCTGATCATGGTGTTACCACAGCAATAGAAAAGTAGCTAACTGAGATGCTGAAGCAGAGGTGCACTTGTCTGGAGTTGGGGAATATTTGTAACTTGTCAGATGACCTTGGAAGGGGCTGGGCCTGAGGTAATGGGGCTGGGCGGACAGAGACGGCGTAGTTAGACACGCCATCGCCTCTATTCAAACCTCACCTCATGTAGAGACACCAAGATGGGCTGGGGGTAGGGAGCAGCATAGACCCCTTCCTTCCTCCCAGTATGGCTCACCAACGCCATCTCCTGTTCTGTGCTGTGTGGGTTGGAATATTGTGCTCATCTTGGTCCAGGTGCTTTGGATGCTGTTTCCCCGGAGGAGAATCATCCTGCCTGCACAGTAGGAATGGGAGCCCCTCCCCAGGCACCTCTGGTGTCTGCCCCACACAAGCATGTGCTTGAGGAAGGCCACCTCAGCTGAAAAGTCCCCTTTCTGCTTGTCACAGAGAAGAGGTAGAGGAAGAGCAAAAAGGAGTGACTCCAGAGCTAAATAATCATGCTAAATAAAAAACAAAAACAAAAAACAAACAAAAACCAGAGAACCAAAAGGCTTCCTTTGCTTGCTATGTCATAATCAAAATGTAAGACGAAGTTTTTGAATAAGAGCCAGAAATGTCAAGCTTCAGAAGAAAATGGGAAATCTCATGTTTGCTTAGTGATGACGGGGTGTGGGACAAATCCAGGGCTTCCCTATGCTGAATATACTCTACTGTGCCACACCCCCAGGCCAGAAGTTCTTAAATGAGACAAAGCTGGCAAAAATTGATTGAATTGATTGAGAGCTGGAGTCAGAAAAATAAGGAGTTCAAGGCCATCCTCTGTTAATGGATAGGCTGAGGCCAGCCTGGGCTAGGTGACAAAACACAAATTAGGTTAATCTCCCTTCCAGGCATCTGACCTTTGTTAGAGCTTGTTTCTTGTCTCTGTCTGCTGGCTTAGGCACTACCTTCCTCACCAGCCACCAACTGCCCTTAGTAGAAATCAGCTTTGGCAAGGCCTAAGTCTCTTTGGCACACTGCCAACATGCTGATGGTAAAGCCAATTCCCAGAGCCTACAACCCACCAATCACAGACTCTACAGATGCCACAGAGGCAGGAATTGAGCCTTGCCAGGTCTCAGGCCCTCAGACCTCCTGAACAAGGTATTTGTGAGGCTGACAGCTGTTCTCTGCGTTCAGGAGATGACTCTGCTGTGTGCAGCTGCTTCCTTATGGCCTTGCAATTCTGGTTTCTGTGAAATAGCTTTCTAGAGATTCTAGCTGTGATAGGGATTCCTCCTGAGTCACTTGATTATTTCAAGGCAAATTTGTCAGCAAAATGGAGCAGAGAATTAAACAGAGGGAGTCAAAATTCTTACCCAGCACTTCAAGGCCCTTCAAGTCAGATGGACACCAGTGTCTACTCACATTTGGAAGATCTTGGAGACAGTAAGTAAATTTGCTGGACATGGGAGAGGAATAGTGAGGGCAATGTGTGGCTCTGTGCTGACCTGCTGGATACATCTATTTTTTGGGAGGGAGGAGGTTCGAGAAAGATTTTCTGTGTAGCCCTGGCTGCCCTGGACTCACTTTGTAGACCAAGCTGGCCTTGAACTCATGGAGATCTACCTGCCTCACATCTAAATGCTTGATACTACAGGTTCTGGCCCGGTGTGGTGGCACAGATCTGACCTGCAATTTGGGTTGTACAGCGAGATTCTGTCTAACAAACGAACAAAAGCCTAAAAACAAAATACATTTTAGTTCAAAGACTATGCACTGCTGGGGATGCCTGTAGTCACAGCATTTGGGACGTGGAAGTAGGAAGGTCAGAACTTTCAAGTCTTTCTCAGCTACATAGGGAGCACCAGACCAGCAGAGGCTACTGTAAGAGACAATAACATAGCTGGTGAGGTGGCTTGCCAGGTAAAGGCTCTCACTGCCAGAACTCACATGTGGAAGAAGAGATTCCCACAAGCTGTCCTCTGACTTCCACACACACCATGGCACTCAAACACCCAAACATAATATGCTACACACACACACACCCCACACAGAAAATACACAACAAAAAAAAAATTGAAAACAAGACTTCACTGTGTAGATGAGACTATTATTAAATTCACAGAGGTCTGCGGACTTCTGTTTCCCAAGTGCTGAGAATAAAGGCATGTGCCACTATGTCTGGCCCAAATAACTGTATTTTCAAAATATATATGGACACACATACCCACAGCGAGAGACTGAGAACGAGAACAAACTGTCCTTGTAATTTGTGAATCAGTTCATTTTGGTCCCCATTTATTTAAATAGTCTAAAAATGTTATGATGAGAAAATGTGTTTTTAATTGACCAGCTTGGACTCAGTTTAGACGGTGCCAAAGTGGGGGGGTGCGCCGCCGCCGCCGTGTAGAGGACAACCTTCAAGAGTCATTCTCTCTTTCCACTGGGTTGGTTTCAGGAATCCAACTCAGAGCTTCGAATTTGTCCGCACGTGAGCCAACTCCCCAGTCCTAACGGAAAAGCTTTAAAACACACCTTCCACAGGGCTTCCAGAGCCTCTGGCCCACCAGGGAGGAAGAGGTCCCTTGGCACAAGGCTGTGCCTTATCTTGGTGCTCTTCTCCGGGGCGAGGACCTGAACCTGTCTCTCCAATGCCAGGTGTGTACTGTCCTAAGATTAGTGACGCAAACCCGCTGCTGAGATCTGAAGAAACTGACAGAACCTGCAGTGTAGGCTCCGGTGGCTCAGGTCAGCGCAGCCCCTGCTGAGGGAACAGGTAGCAAACCCAGGAACAATGTCTGGGGAATCTGGTTTGACAGGAGCATGGGATAAGGTTAGAGAGGTGAGAATCCAAGTCTAGAGTGCGGAACTTGGGATAGACTCAAAGGCAGTTGGGGCCAAAGGTACAGAATCGTAACCCTAACCCAGGTAGTCAGGCTGTGGGCACCTCCCTAGGGCGCCTGGAGCTGGAGGGTCTGGGGGCGCGCGGCGGGAGGGTCCTAGGAAGCTGTGGTTGGAGCTCAGTATCACTGAGGAGGGGAAAGGAACACTCAAGAGCCAGGAGAGGGTGATGTCTTGGAAGACTGAGACTGGAGAGTACTGACCCTAGTGGCGCCGGAAGGAACGTACCTCGCCAGGCCAAGTGAGCCCAGCAGACTTTTGACGCTGCTGTCGTGCAGGACGCGCGGGGAACTACAAGGAAGGCACCGGCTTCTCAAAGTCTCGCGCGCGCGCGCGCACACACACACTTTCAACTCCGGGAGAGAGACACGCTCAGAACCAGCGTCCACACCCACATCTGGACCGCCCTAGCTAGCGGCGGAATCCCACCCGGCCAAATGAATTCTAAGGGTGCTCTCCCGCCCCCGCTACCCCTCCACTCCCGCGTGCCTCTGCCAGCAACTGCTGTTGCCTTATAAGGCGGGGCCGGGCGGCGCCAGGGGAGTGGCCGCGGCCGCCCCAGCCCCTCCGGCTCCGGCCAGCTGCTGGGACCCGCTACCCAGCGCAGCGCAGCCGAGCGGAGGAGCGCACACAGCAGGCCATGGGCAAGTCAGGTGAGCCACTCTTACGTCCCGCCGCTGTGCTTGGACGACTCCAGGACCCTCGCAGTCACCCTGCCCGTCCTGGGGCCCGGACCCCTGGGAGCCCCTCGAAGCCCCTTACCATCCTCTCTGCAATGCGGGATCCCGGGGGGGGGGGGGTGAGATGGTGAGCGCGCGGAGCAGAGCGCCCAGAGGCGCAGCTGGGGCTGTTCCTGGTTCAACTTTAGCGGTAAGAACACCAGGAAAGAGAAAGGAAAGGAGGGGGAAAGCAATGGAGGGTCCCTCTGGCTGCGAGCCAGAGATTGCGTCAGGGAGGGTTTCCAAGCGCTGATGGGGATAGTTGTTTGAGTCTGTCGAGGCGTGGCTATGCTTTGTTTCCGAGGAGGACAAAGTTACAACTGGAAAAAGTCACCCAACTGTGACAGCATCTCAGGCTGCAAAACAGCTAGTCCGGTTCCACCCAAGCGGCTATGAAAATCCTTTTTCGTTCCCTTCTGGATCATCTCCTGAGTCCCCTCTGTGCCGGGTTGGGTGCTGTACAGACCTTCTCCGTCTGTGATCTTTGCCTTGCTGCCTCTCGTCCTCACCACTGTGGCTGTAAGGTTTAAGTTTCTGAAAAGCAGTTTTCCTGTCGCCCCTGGCTTGCCCTCTGGCCACTGGCACCATGCCCTTTGCCACACAGCTGTGCTGGCTGGCAGGCACTTGGGTCGTTTCCCCACTCCCATCATCCAGCCTGAAACCCTCCCCGTCTGTACTCAGCTCCTGTGAAGGGGATCCCCTCCCCAGTCTCTCCTTGCTCCTTCAGAGGGCCAGCCCACACCCTGTATCGTTTCTAGTCACTTTCCTGCGTAGACAAGGCACAGGTGTTGGGCAACAGATCGTCACCCACAGACGTCTCTCTCCCGGGTACCAGGGCTTTCTGTTTATCGGCTCATTCCTGCCTCAGCAGAGACTCTATAGCAGCGCTTCACAAACCTCCCTAATGCTGCGGCCCTTTAAAACAGTTCCTCATATTCTGGCAACCCTAGCTACAAAAGTACTTTATAATTTCACTACTGTAATGAATCATACTATAAATATCTGTGTGCAAGGTGCGACTCCCCTTGTGGGGGACGTGATCTGCAGGTTGAACACTACTCAGTGGAGTCAATGGACTGTCAGCTTCAGATGAGGAAGGTTGAGCCCCTTCTTGGATCTGTCCTCCAAGAGGTGCATGAGAAGTGGCCTTGCCCAGCCTGGTCCTAACCTGCTCTTCCTCCAGCTTTAGTGGCAGGCCTGACTTTCAAAGCTGGGCCTACTAATCATTTGCTATGTGATAGTAAGGTTTCCCCCCTTCCTCCGTGCCTAGTTTGCCCATCTGTACAAAAAGGGTGGCCCATATGAGCCTTTGCAGTGGAAAGAAAGAAAATGTCATGTAACCAAAAGAATGAGATGAGAGGTGGCGATGGGACCTGAGAAAGCTGACTGAGATCTCTACTAGAAAAATTAACTCCCTCCTCTCTAGACTCATGAGGCAGTCCAGGGAGTCTCTAAAGCTACATTCCATTTTATTAGTATTTATTGTTACTCTTATTAAGATGGGGTCTCACTTGTGTACCTCTGTCTAGCCTGAAACTAGTCTGTGTAGACCCAAGTGGTCTCAAACTCACAAACTCCACCTGCCTCTGCTTCTCTGATGCTGGAATTAAAGGCGTGCCCCCCTCCCCCGCCCTAAAGATACATATTGATTGATCCAGCTCCTGCACACCTGCTGTCGCCGTCCTACCTTCTCCTCCCCATCTCTCCGTGTCCCCTCCCTCCCACCATCTGTTCTCTCCTCTAAGCTGTGGACCTGGTGCACTGGAGGACAGCCCAATCTTTAGGAATGAATAAATGAATCTGGTTGGGGAAGAGACTCAGGAAGAGATGGGAAATGATCCAAGCCCCAAGTTCTACAAGTGAAGGAAGGTGGGGGAATACAGGAGAGAGGCTCGTCTGTGAGGGGCTCCTTAAAGGAGTCTCAAGAACATGATCAGATCTAGAAGGCTGTCCTGCAGGGTGTGGGGTGCCACTGAACATGGAGAGGAGAGAGGGTATAAGAGAGATGCTAGAGCTAGGAAGCGAGAGACTGCCTCCCTACAAACAATGGTGTGAGTTCTTACGGCCAGGCTCCTTAAACTGCTTACTTGTGAAAGAAGTAGTTTCACCCAACAAATTGTTATGCAACTCCAGGTACATGGGCATATAAAACAAGTGTGCAAATCAAATATTTACTGGTAATAATTCATACAGAAATCCATTTTACTATTGTGTGTGTCGTGTGTGTGTGTGTGTGTGTGTGTGAAGGCTGGAAGCAGACAGTGGGTGTCTTCCTGGTTGCTGCCGTCCTTACCTTTTGAGACCTGGTCTCCTACTGAATCGGGGCTGGCTGACTCAGCAGGACTTGCTGGCATTGAACCCCAGGACCCTCCTCTGGGATTACAGGCATGGATGCTGTGCCCAGCTTTATGTTTTGTTGTCTTATTTTGTTTTTAAACAGAGAGGTTGGGGATCTGAACTTAGATCATCATGCTTGCATGACAAGAATTGACTAAAAGCCATTTCCCCTGCTCTAAGAAACTTATTTTGAAACAGTTCTTGAAACACAAACATTTGAGACAGGCTTTCACTGGGTAGCCTTGGCTGTGTAGACTAGGCTGGGCTCAACAAATTCAGTGAGATCCATCCACCTCAGCATCCTGAGTACTGGGATTAAAGGCATGTGCTATTACACCCAGTTTGTTGGAATTTCTGTCCTAATCAGGCCAAAATTCATTCATTGATTTGTTTATGGTGCTGGGGATTGAATTTGCCAAGCAAGCACTCTACCACTGACCCACATCCCTAGACCTTCAGTGACTTTTTATTGCTCTCAAGTGAGTAACTGAACAGGAACTTTTTAAAATCAAGTACTTTAGGGCCGACAAGATGGGTCACTAGTGAAGGTGCTTGCCACCACGCCCAAAAACTTGGAATTGTTCTCTGGAACCACAGTTGTCCTTTGACCTCTGAACACAGACCGTCGTGTGCACACACGCCCTGAAAAAGTCTAAAGAAAAAGATTAAGCTTTTTAACAAGATGCAATCCAGAGCTATACTAGTTTGACTGAGAAATGACAGTAGAAAAAACACTGTTTTCAATAATTAAGCCGTTGTGGTTCTATAAGAGCAGAACATTGTATATGTGCCATGAAAACACTGAAATCCATGACAAAGGCACTGAGCTACTTCAGGAAGTGCCTGGTGTGTTGGTGTGTGTAGGGCACAGCCCTCATCTGAGGACTTCAGAACCAAGGCTGCAGAGAAACTGGCCACACATGGCTGAGCACTATCAGAAATACCTTAGACATGAGTCTTTGAGACAGGGTTTGCTGTTGGCATACTTTTTAAAAACTCCCATTTACATTTCTTATATCTCTTTCTCTCTACTCCACCCCAATCCTTCCCACCATCCTAACACAGGTAGGAGAAAGAGTTAGTGGGAGGGGGGAGCAGCTCTTAGCTACTTCCTGCTGGTTAGGGTCATCAGGTTTCTTGGAGCCAGTCCAATCCTCCCTTCAGGAGAACTCCAACTTCTTGTCTCAGCAACAACCAGGAGCAGCAAGAGGGAAGCAGGAGCAGCCTTGTTCTTTCTACCTTCCACTCTCTGGCATTTATTCTCTCACCAGAGTGCTCAGATTTAAACTATCTGCAGCTGGCAAAGAGCTCCTCTCAGAACCCACATGAGGCAAAGAGTCTGCTGCTGTGGACCATCTGAGTCAGCCCCACATCCCTACCTGGGACCAAAACAAAACCATATTTATATCCACAACACCCGGCAGATTCATTCTTTCTTATGTTTGCTTTTGAATCAACTTTTGGTGTGTGCATTCAAAAATCATTTATTGTTGCCAAAATTTTCCCCACCTCCACTTTCAGTTATGTTCCCACCCAGGGTATTACCCACAGTTTAGAAAGCTGTGATTTAGGGCAAGAATGGGAGCCAGCGAGAAGGATCAATGATGGGTTTGCAGAGGACAATCTTGGGTAGACTTGGTAGCAACTTGCAAGGAATAAAAGGGAAGATCATAGGCACGAGGCCGCCTGCAGAACGGTGCTGATACAGGCTGCAGAGGAGAACAGAGGGAGCTGGTGGCAGGAAGCCAGTTTGAGTCAGGAGAGCAGGTGTCATACTCTTCCACATCCACTTGCTAGTACTCTGGTCCAGGCCTCTATCCATCAAACCTACACATGTCTGCCTCTTCCACATTCCCAAAAGAGAAAGGGACTTTTCTGGATGGCTCAGACACAGTGAACCTTCTGTACAAACCCAAGCCTGAAAATCCAGGCCACCAATGGAGGCTTCAGAGAGGTGGCTCTCAGAGAGAGAGATACACATTTAAATAGGAGGTCTGTGTGGCTTTCAAAAGACCACTAAAGAAATCAGTCTCTTTCTGTCTGGGCCTCAGCTTGTCCTCAGAACAGATGTCAGTCTCTTTTAGCATGCTAACCTCAGATACACTTTTGGAGCTTCATGGTGACTGTGAGTGATTCCATGAAGCCACCATACATACAGCTGCTGAGGCTCAAAGCCAGGGAGCCTGAGACAGTGCTGGAAGATCTCAAGGTCCTGCCAGCAACCCTGGTGTCCCTGCTGGGCCTCAGTGTGCAACAGATGTCCTGGAACTTGACTAATAGTGATTTCCAATCATTTAGCCTCCTATCGTATGCGAGGCAGTGGAGTGAGGTATTTTTTTAAACAGCACCAAAACTGTTACCGTCAATTCATTATATACTGTCTGGACCAACAAGTGAACACACTAGGATTAGAATTTAACTCTGAACCAGGCATCGTGGCTCATGCCTGTAATCCCAGCACTGAGCGTGGTGTAGTGTGTGTGTTCTGTGCGTGCAGAACCTAGCTCTTGGACTTCTGAACTGTATGCTTTCATAGCATTCTGACCACAGCCTCACCCAAGTCCCCATCCCAACTGGACTCTGGCTGGTGGGGACCTCCCCTCCCCCCACACTTCAAATGTCTCTAAGAATTTTGGTGTCCCAGACACAGGATTCCTCCTAGTAGAGGATGTTAGAACAGAAGGCCAGGAATTTTCTACCAGGTGGCCCCCTGGGACCTCTGTAGGGAGGCCACATGAGCTGGGGCAAATCCAGCAGCTCCAGTTCATCCCTTTGTTTGTTTGTTTGTTTGTTTGTTTTTGCCAGACTCATTTGAATGGTTCCCCTGCTTCCAGGGGCATCTTGAAACTGCTGCTGACATCTTCTAAGCACAGAGGGGAGCCTGGAGCCCAGGGGGAAGAGGTTTGTCTCTAGGATAGTGGGTTGAAGGACAGGATCTAGTCCTAGGACTGTTTCTGTTCCTGGTGTGAATAACTTACTCATTTGCTCATTCATTCACTTGGCAAATTTCCAGGCTTGGAAAAACTCAACACCACCTTAAAAAATTGTTTTCCCTTCAATTATCTACTTCCTACTTTTCATAAAGATACAAAACCAGTTTTTTCTCAAAGGCTGGAGCAATTTGCCTTCCAGCCTCTTGTCACGAGGATGGAGGGACCTGTTCTCATCTTTTGTGGGGAGTGTGGAAAGGACAGTGAGGACAATGAGGCCTCGGAGAGAAAGGTGCTGAGGGGAGATCTGTCTGCGAAAAGCAGGGGTATTGGAGCTAAGGACAGACCTCAGAATTCCTTCACTTTCCTCGGGCCCCTAAAAGATCTTAAAGGACATGGAGTAGCCCCACCTAGAACATCCAGCCTTGCACTCCCTGCCAACCAGCTGTCCTGCCATCCACTCTGCCCTCGCAGCCTCCTCAGTCTCCGGCAGCCATGTTAGCTGAGGCCTCTCAGGCCAGCCCAGCTCTGAGGAGGCTCTTTAGAAATACACTCCCCCCGACCCCTCTTCTTCCCTCCTGGGATCCTTTCAGCTGTGTCCTGCTCCCCTCCCCCACGGAAGTGGAGTGTCACCTAGATGACATCTCTGCCACTCTATCTGGTAACCCGGGGGCTATGAGTAACCTCCAGAATGGGGCCTTGCTTCAGGTCTAGATCCCCTCTGATGGTACTCGTGGGCCAGCCAGGGAAATCTGGGCAGGTGCCTTCCCTTGCAAAGCACATTCTTTCTAGTCTAGTGATGTAGGTAGGTAGGGTGAGGATGCTCCAAGAGGTGGTGAGAGGGGCAGTGGGAGAAGAGCAGGAGAAAGCATGAGCCCAGGCTAGATGGCTTTGCTTGTCGTTCCTTCTCTGTGGATCCCTGTTCTTCAGCCCACTGTGGGACAGCTGAGGGCCGTCCCTGCCTGTCTGTGGGCGGGCGGCTTTCCTTTGACTTTATCTGTGTTCTTGGGTTTTTGTATAGAAGTAGGGTGTGCCTCTGGCTGGGTGTGGTCACCATTGATAACTTGCCTCCTTGGGCTCTTACCCTGCTCAGAGTGGGAGGGACTCCTAAGATAGCCATCAGTGGCTGGAGGGCCTCCTGGCTTCCAACTAAGACAGCTCTCCTCTCCCAGAACCTCTTGACTCCTTGCAGTGGCCCTAGCTGAGGGAGTCTCTTTCTGCCGGGGACTGTGCCTGGCATCAGCTTCTGGCACTGATCTAGTATTAGTTCAAGAACTTTCACTTTTGTCCCTTGGAACTTCCCCCATTTTGAGAGAACAGTGACCTAGTTTTTGGAAGCCTTATATGCGTCTCTGCTCAAGAGCCTGCACGGCCTACAAAACAGTGGGATTCAGTTCAGGCTGACCCCCACCCCCAAGCTACTTTAAATTGGTTCCCCTTCTCCTGGGACCTTTTCACCCCGCCCTTTCTGCATCCTTGACCTTCTCCTCCTGCCTCCTGATCCCGGAGCACCTTTTCCAGCTTTCATGGCATTGTCCATTGTCCATGTCTCAAGTGTCTCCCTGGTGTCCCAGACCTCCCCTGGCCTGAGACATGGGGCCTTAAGCTCAGGCTATGCTATCACTCACTCACAGTGCCTTCCTCAGTGTGATCACACGCCCTTGTTTTATTACCCTATTTACTAAAAGGTGGGAAACTCCTGGAGGTCACAGGTCAGTTCTCCCCCAGCCACACCTGAGGGAACCTTACAAGGGATAGGGACTAACTTGCCTGCATGCCCCAGGGACAGATAGTTTGCCACTTTCTGGTGGGGGGGGACGCCCCCTCCAATCTTCAGAACGCTTTTGTAACACTCCTGGCAGAAGCACATATTTTCTAAAGAGAGATACAGACTTTAGATATCAAACTATTAGGACAGTGGACCCAAGGAATCGGAATGTCCAGGAAAAGGCTGCAACCCCAGTGCCAGCCAGCAGCAGGGACTTGCTTTCCAGGAAGAGACTTCATAGAGTGGAGACAACTTGAAAAAGCTTGACAGTGGCTCGAACCTTGAGCAAAACCACTTCCTTATATACACTTTGACCCCAATGTGACCACATTGCCACCTTTCTCTGCTTTCCACCATTACTTACCTTAGAGTAGTGAGGACAGGGATGGGCGTCTTGGAGTTCTGCAGATCGGTGGACCCTCATACCTCGGGGCTGCCAGAGCTCTGGCTTGTTCCCTTAAAGCTCCAGTAGCATTTTTCAGTGGGAGAAAGGACCTTCATAGTCCTGCCTGGCGTCTGTCATCTCCCCTTTCTACCTGCTGACTCCAGCTTTGTACTGTAGGACCCCAGAATTGACCAGAGCACCGACCCCACCCCAGGATAAAGAGCCAGCATGTACTTACTCCAACAGGGCCCCCGCCTCCTGCAAACATACCTCACACTCTGCCCCTGCCTCTTGTGCAAAGCAGGGTGGGGCACCCAGAGCCTAGGGGCCTGTGGTTCTGATGACCATACCGTCTTGAGTGCACCTTAGCTCACTGTGAGAAAGCTGACATGTGACTTGTGTCAGGAGCCCCTGTGCCTGTTCTCCCCACCCTCAGTGTCTCTGAAAGACTGTGATTTGATGTCCTCGGGTCCACATGAGCATGCCAAACCTGAAGTCCACCCTCACATGCTCCATGTGTCAGGTGGGTCACACTGCTGTGAGTTAGCCACAGCATCTTTTTACTTTGCAAACTCTATACTTATTAAACACCACCTGTTTTCTCCTACCTCGGGAGACCTGAAACCTGTCTTTCGAGTCATAAGGGTGTGGACTTTTCCTGGCCACCTGAGGATTTCTAGTTGTAGTCCACCCTTAGCATTGTTAGCACATTTACCCCTGCTCAAATCTCCATCTGTTACCCCAACCCTTACAAATGGGTTCAGAGTCCTTCCAACCCTGCCCCACCCCACCCTATCCTGAGACTGGGTCTCCTATGCAGCCTTGTGGGACCCTGCAGCCCCCAAGGGCAGACTACTTCCTCTGTAATTTGTCAGAAAGTCCCAGGACACTGTGGTGACCAACGATGACCTGCATTTCTTCCCTCCTGCCTACAGCTAGCCCTGAGCACTTCCCTCAGGACTGTGATTATACTCATTCTACTGCCACCAAAAGACAGGCTCCTGGCAGCTGGGACCGGTCTGGTGCTCACTCGCCTCCTTAGCACTGAGTTTACAGAGGGAGCTGATTCTAAGTTTCTCGAGGCTGTTGTTTATGGCGTGTGGTCTTAATCCTGGCCGCTCGCTCCAGGCTCCTCTTCCATCATTACTAGTATCTGCTTACATGACCATCACTATTCTCTGTGTGAGCTTTTGAGGTCAGGATTTGGCTGATTTATGTCAGCATCATGTGAGACAGTGCTCAGGGGGTAGGTTAGAGTTGCACTGAATTGATGGCCAGTACTTGGGTGGGTCGATATGACTGAGGAGTTGGATGGGTCCGTGCTGGGTGGGTAAGTGGTAGAAATGGAGGAACGTATAATGCATGATGTTAGATGGAGAGCAGGTGGGCGCTTGCTGAACAGTGGTTGCTCAGATGGACTGGTGGATGGTTTGGGATAAGCATTGGATCAATGAAAGAAGCTAGAAGGATATATGGCTCTTTCAGAGCTTCCTGAAGCTTTTTTAAAAATTTATTTATTTGTTTGTTTTTCAAGGCAGAGTTTCTTTGTGTAGCCTTGGCTGTCCTGAACTTGCTCTGTAGACCAGGCTGGCCTTGAACTCACAGCTATCTGCCTGCCTTTGCTTCCCTGAGTGCTAGGATCAAAGTCGTGTACCACCACACCTGGCTGCCCTCTCGATCTTGTCTTTGCTGAGTTCATAACTCAGTCAGGCATGGGCTCGTCCCTTGCCACAGTCCCCCACACACAGCTGATTACATACAACATCTCAACATCCTTTTCTCTTCTCCCCTCTTACTCCATCTGTCAGTGCGGCTGTCATTGGTCCTCTTTCTTTGTTTCCCCTTTTATATTAATTCAATTTACATCTCGGTCATAGGCCCCTCCTTCCTCTCTTTGCATTTCACCCTCCCCTATTCCTCACCTACCCAGACACCCCAGCTCATCTTCCTCCCCTGTGGCCTGGTAGGGCAATCCCATCAGGGGAAAGTGATCAAAAAACAGGCAACATAGTTCATGTCAGAGATATCCCCCACTCCCCTAACTAGTGAGTCCACATGAAGCCTAAGTTGCCCATTGGCTACTTACATATAGAGGACGTAGGTCCAGACCATGCATTGTCCTTGGTTGGTATTTCAGACTCCATAGGCCCCTCTGGGCCATGGTTGATGGGCTCTGATGGTCTTCTTGTGGAGCTTTTGTCACCTCCAGTTCCATTTATCCTAACCCCCTCTTTTCCCACTCCTCCATAAGACTTCCTGTGCTCTCTACCCAAAGTTTGGCTATAAGTCTTAGCATCTGCTTTGATCCCTTGCTGGATGGAGTCTTACAGGGGACATCTGTGGAAGACTCCTGTCCTGTTCCTCTCTTCAGCTGCTTCCAGTGTCTATTCTATTTGCCCTTGTGAATGAGCATTAAGATCCTCCCTAGGTTCCTCCTTGTTACTTAGCTTCTTTAGGTCCGTGGATTTCAGCATGGTTATGCTATCTTTCACCCATCAGAATGTCTAAGATCAAAAACTCAAGTGACAGCACATGCTGGTGAGGATGTTGAGAAAGAGGAATCCTCCTCCATTGCTGGTGGAGGGCAAACTTGTATAACCACTTTGGAAATCAATCTGGTGCTTTCTCAGAAAATTGGGAATAGCTTTACCTCAAGACCCAGCTATACCACTCCTGGGCAATTACCCAAAAGATGCCCCACCATTCAATAAGGACATTTGCTCAACTATGCTCATAGCAGCTTTATTCATAATAGCCAGAATCTGGAAACAACCTAGATGTCCTCAACTGAAGAATGGATACAGAGAGTGTGATATGTTTACACAATGGAATACTATTCTGCTTTTAAAAACAAAGAAATCGTGAAATTTGCAGGCAAATGGATAGAACTAGAAATGATCATCCTGAGTGAGGTAACCCAGATCCAGAAAGACATGCATGGTATATACTCACTTATAAGCGGATGTTAGCCATATATGACTGGTCCTTTTTATTTATCTGGCTCTATCTGATTCTCTCTGTCGCTCTGTCTCTGTCTCTCTGCCTCTCACCCTCTCCTTTTTCCTCTCTCCTTTGTATGTGTGAGAGTCTCCCTCCTTTCTCTATCCACCCTGCCTCTTGTATTTACTAGTGCAATATGGTACCATCTACTCTAGCTTAGCTATTTCTCCCTGAGCTCCCAACTCCAGCTCTTCCCAGACTCTATTGGTCTAGTCTGTCTGGGGTGTCCAGTCACCTTCAGACATTTTCTTTTAGCAATGTCCCTTCCTCAGCACCCCTCAGCAGCCAGCAGTATCTTTTAGAAACACAATCCAAACCAGTGAATTCCCCTGCTTCTGCCTCAGATAAAGATTCAAATCTCCAAGACAGCCCAGAAGATCCTACACAATCCACAGAGTTCTGATCTGCAGAGACAGGGTGTGGGGGTTGATGGTAGGGAAGGAGGTAGGATGGGCCTTGGGGTGGAGCAGAGCCTTGTGACCAGGAAGAAGAGGAAGAGGCCTGGAGCGTGCCGGTATGTTTTTGGTGGGTCTCCCCTCTGTACTGAGCTCTTGTCTATTCTTCTATCATTCCAGCTTCCAAACAGTTTAATAACGAGGTCCTGAAGGCCCACAACGAGTACCGGGCTCAGCACGGTGTCCCCCCACTGAAGCTTTGCAAAAAGCTCAACCAGGAAGCTCAGCAGTGAGTTCCCAGCAGCCATCAGGCTCTGGTCCTTCGTGGAGCTGCTTCTGCAGTCATGGAGGGCCCCTGGGTGGTTGAAGGGATGTGGTTGGGGTCCAGATATACCCAGGCTTAGGGACTTCTCTGCTGCTGGCCCAGGTGGGTCCCTTTGCTCCTAAGAGTCATCTGAAAATGGGATTGTTGGGAGGGCCAAGCTATACAGGAACGATGTTTTCGTCGTCCCTCTGGTGAGCCCAGATAGGGAAGGAGGGTCAGCCATACAAAGCTCAGATGTCGAGTCGGAATTGGGGAGGAGGGTTGTCCCTGGGGTTGGGCCTGCTCAGAGGAGATACCTTATGCAGGTATTCAGAGGCCCTGGCCAGCACAAGAATTCTCAAGCACAGCCCGGAGTCCAGTCGTGGCCAGTGTGGGGAGAACCTGGCGTGGGCATCCTACGATCAGACAGGTAGGACACCCTCAGCTACTCCCCTCTGCTACTCGGGACCTATGATGAGGCCTCTGCAGACTCCCCCTGACACCATGCTCTTCATGGTTCAGTGATGCCGTAACCACAGGTCCAGGAAGGGAGAGGAAACCCCTGAATTCTCTGCATTTGCTTCTGGCTGACCTCAGTGGCTGGCCCAGAGCCAAGAGGCTGAGAGCCCAGAACAGAGATGAGTCAGGCTAGACAGCCCTGGCGCAGAGGCCCAGGTCAGAGGCGTGGGCGCTGGAGACATTAGCATCTGCACGTTTCCGCCTGGTTCTGTGGCCGCTGGAGCATCTTGTGCTTTATACTGTAGGTGTATTGCTTTTATAATCAGAAAGAAAAAAAAAAAAGAATTGAACACTTTTCTTTTCTTTAAAATAAAAGATTTTTCCACCCAAGGCCTGGGAGGGAATGACCCACCCCACTGAGTTAACATTCTTGAGTCTTGGCTCCTTCAAGCCTGAGGTAGCTCTTTAGGAAAATAGTGAGGGATGTCATGATCCCTGGAGCTTTCTCCAAATGCCAGAAGAAATGACTCCTTTCCTCTCCAGCCTTGCATTCCCCAGAACTCCCACAGGGATTCCCTATACTGCCTGCTTTTCCTAGCATGCTAACACACACACACACACACACACACACACACACACACACACACACACACACAC
>NW_026596406.1:1026877-1035675 GCF_907164565.1 Psammomys obesus
CACACACACACACACACACACACACACACACACACACACACACACACCAGCTGCCCTGGCCCCAAGAGCTATGTCCCTGGAAGGCAGCTGATGGGGGCCTCTGAGCTTCTTCCTCAGCCTGGAGACTGTGGGCCGAGGCTGGGAGAAGGGTCCTGCCCGGAAGGGGTCTTGACTAGATCCCAGGGAGGCTCTTCTACCCTGTCTGCCTTTGTGTTGGAAACCAGGACACAATGACTGAGTCACTCCTCTCCCTGGCCTGATATTTCCTGTTTCTACACAAAGCATTTGGGGTTGATGTCTCCTAGTTACATCTAGAGTCCTTGGAGAGCTTTAAATTTTTTCCAACCCTAGGGTCTCTCTTCTAGAGATCTGAAAGAGGCCTCGGGCCTGACCAGGTGCCACCGATATATAATTCATGAACCAGCATTAGGGAACTTGTTAGACCTCCTAGGACTTGCTTTAATCAGACTCTAAACTGCCTTTTTAAAAGACTATTTATTTCTTTATTTCATGTACATGAATGCTGTGTCTCCATGCACACCAGGAAAGGGCATCATTTCCTATTACAGACGGTTGTGAGCCACCACGTGTGTGCTGGGAATTGAACTCAGGACCTCTGGAAGAGCAGCCAGTGTTCTTAACCTCTGAGCCATCACTTCAGCCCCCGGGCTCTAAATTGTAACAAGGTCCCAGTGTGACTCACCTTGACACCTGTGTCCTGAGTTGGAGCTGCGGCTCTGAGATCACCAGGTCCCAGGGAAATGCTTCCTCACTCCACTGCTGACAGTGGATACTCAAAATGAGGGCCCTTCTAGCCACAGTGATGACCCTTGGCCTACAGGCTCAGCTGCCTTTATTCCTGTGAGTATCTTAGAAACAGACCCTGGGTGGGATGAGGACAGCCGCCCAGAAATTCAGAACATCCCCAGAAGGCCCTCAGGGTGCACTGTGTTCAACCTTTTGGTTGCAGAGACCCAGAGCACGGAAGCCTTGCCAGAATGACAAGTGGCAGGATGTAGGCTACCTCATCTGGGGACCCTTGACCCCAGGCCAGTGCTCTTCTCCACCCAGAGAAGGCTCTGTCTTCTTCCTGCGTCCCTGGGAATCTGCTGGGAGTAACCCCAACCCTTAACCTCCTCGGTGCTTCATCAGACATCCAGTGTGGAATGGGCGGCCTGAGGACCGGCGGAGGAGATGGATGGTGTGTGTGGGTTTATTGCCGAGTTCACAAGTGTCTTTTCTGTACAGGAAAGGAAGTGGCTGACAGGTGGTACAGTGAAATCAAGAACTACAACTTCCAGCAGCCTGGCTTCACCTCGGGCACTGGTGAGTGGCAGAGTCTGGGCTGACTGTCTTCACAAGTTCACTCTTCTCCTGCATCAGTTCAACCATACTTCTTCCACTTAACTTTGCCCAGAAAATAGAGCTTTCTTTCCCCAGCACCTGCCCACCTCACCCCACCCATGCTCATCCCAGACCTGTACCCCCTCTTATCTGAGGACTCCCAGGATGTTGATCCTGGACCCCCACACCACACCGACAGCCAGCTCAAAGTTCAGGGCGTTACAGCAGCGTTTCTTTCTTGAGCTGGTATCTGAGCAGGTCTGACCAACTGCCCATCCTCCTGCCTCAGGACTGCTCTTCTAGTTACGCTGCTGTGGCTCACTGGAAGCAGTCTGGAAAAGGTCAGGCTAGTCTCCACCTCTGCCTCCTTCACACTGCCTCCTCTTCCCCTTCTCATTCTCCACACTTCCCTTCTTGCATTTAGGCTGTGGCTTAAATGAGTCTAAGATTCAGAAAAGCTCAGGCTTTTCTTAACTGCTGTTTGTTGTATGAACTTGGGTCATGCTTTGTCTCCCCCTATCCAAGGACAGATTCGCACTGATACGTGTGTGTGCACAAACTTAAGTGTAGATGTGTGTGCATGTGGGGACGAGAGGCTGATGTCTGATGTCCTCCTCAGTTGCTGTCCACCTTATTTTATTTTATTTTATTATTATTATTATTATTTTTGAGACAGGGTTTCTCCCTGCATCTTCAGCTCAAGCCCTGAGCAGCAAACATTTGTCTTATTAGGTCTGGGCTCTGAGGTCGTTCTGCCCCATTCGCTGGCCTCACACCATGTCTTTCCTCAGAAGTGACTCAGACCCCTCCTGGGCCCCGGATAGGGAAGGAAGAAATGTGTGTCTGGGCCAAAGCACCAGAGAAACTAACTGGAAGGGGGAGTTCCTTCCCTGCCCCAGCACCTGCCCCACCATCCCATCTACCGGGTAGGGCTGCACATCCCCTGGAGAGTTTCTTCAGAAGCAGGAAATGACAAGTTCTCACTGTTTCCTGTGGCTTACTGCTCACCCAGTCCAGGAAGCGTTCTTGTAACCCTAGGTGCAGATCTGGGACATTTCTTTTTCAGTTAGCCCCACCCCAGTCCTCACTTCCCAGAGCCCCCCCCCCCTCCCCCCGTCCCAGGTTGCCAGGCTGAGGTGCAGGAAGCAGCTGCCAGAGCTTCCGATGACAATGACCTTGCCACTGGATGAGAGGGAGGGAGCAGTGATTAAGGGGGTGTGGGCAGAGCCTTACGGCCTTTTAATAGTGTCCACACTTGGATTTCATAGCTTGCTCTCCCCACGAATGAGATTCTTGAAAAACCAGACACTTGCTGGACTTGGAGCTGCGTGTGGCCCCACTTGATGCTTACCAAGCGACTGTCCACAGACACAGCAGCCTCCAACGGCAGCTGAAAGCAGGCCCTCATCTGCCCACGCAGCGAAGGAGAGCACTGAGACCCACAAAGAGAAGGGCTTTCCTCGTGTTCTTACCCTGGGCCTCTCCACGGCCCCTGCACTTAGGCTTGGTGCCTGCGCAATACTGGGGACAAATGACACAAGATGGCAGTGGGGCTTTGCCATCCCCTCCTGCCTGAGGCTCTCAATTTTAGCTTCTTGCTGCATTGTCTTGGGGTTCCCTGCCCTGAGTTTATGTCAAGGTCCTTGGACTGGCAGCCCTCTTCAGCCAGCCTCTTGCCCGTAAGTGCACTGTCCCTGCTGTGTGCTGCACAAACAAACAAACGAAACGTTCTTATAATTACTTTGTTCTGTCCTATTTAAAGGAGTAAATTTGCTTATTTATTCTAAATGAGGACTACTAATCTGGCATGACAAGGCTTCTGAAAGTAACGTAAGCTACTGGTTACTTGTGTGCCATCCTGAAGTTATCCCAAGTTTGTGTGTGTGTGTGTGTCTAGTATCATTACAGAAAGTTGTCTCATCTTTTTTCTTCTCTTTGTACATTATTTCTTTGCAAGGATATACTGTAATTGGTTCAGTATGGTTTTCAAATGCATATTCTGGGAAGTTCGGTCTACACCCAGAAAGGGGATGTGATCTGTTTAAGGGGTGGAGGACAAAGAAGAAAAGAAAAAGGAACTGTTGTTAGAAGTTAGTGGTAGAACCCAGCATGTATTTGATGTTGCTAAGAAAGTTGTGTCCCTTAATTCATCTCTGAATACCATCCGGTATTATCCTGTGCAAACAGAAACCCCACGGAGATTGCTCAGTGCCCCCTTCAGGACTGAAGAAGCTGCCATATGCATCACCGCTGATGAGTACTTTCTGTCTAGCTGTTGCTTGGCAACCAGTAAATGATGGCAGCTTCCTCCTCTGGGAAACGGAGAGAAAATGGTCAATGGTTAAAGCCCATGGTCACTTTAGAGATGCCTGTGGGAGAAAGGGCTTGAGTCCTACAGGAAACAGAGAGAAGCAAGAGTGCCTGGCAAGGCTGTCCAGAGCCTGGTGGTGTGATCCACAACCAATCAAGGCTGCCCCCACCAGAGGGGCCTCTCTGTTCAGAGCCGAAAAACCACGCCTTATAGACTGAGGGCAGCACAAGTTCAAAGTTAAGTGAAGGAAGTTGTACCCAGGCGGTCTTTCTTTTTCTTAAAAATAATAATAATAATCTTTAAGATAGGATTTCTTTGTATAGCTTAAAGAAGTTTGAATTTGCTGTGTACCCCAGATTGCTCTGAGCTCATGATCCTCCTGCCTCTGCCTCCTAAGTGCTGGAGGTGTGCATGTACCCCCACATACGTGTGTGTGTACACTCACATGCGCACAAATGCACACTGTTTCACGTGTGGGCGCGTGCATTTATACACACAAGTCTCTCACACACACATCCACAGACAAATGTAAATTTTGTTTTGTTTTGTTACTGTTGTTTTTTGAGACAGGGCTTCTACGTGGCCTGGCTGTCCTATAACTTGCTCTTAGACCAGGCTGGCCTCAAACTCAGAGATCTGCCTGCCTCTGCCTCCTGAGTGCTGAGATTAAAGGTGAGCACCACCAGGTCCAGCAACAAATGTTATTTTAAATTTAAAACATTAAGCATGAACCAGGCACGATGGCTCAGTACTATAATACTAGCACTTGGGAGATTGAGGCAGGAAGCTAGCCTTAATCTTTGAGTTCAAAGCCAGTGAGGGCCAAAGAGTAAGTAAAACTAGAAATGAGTGGGCAGGAGTAAGTCTTAGCAGGTAGAGTGCTTGCCTAACATGCTGGAGGCCTTGGGTTCACCCCCCAGCCCCACAGGAGCTGGCTGTGGTGGCGGGACTCCTGTTTAGCACACAAGAGGTCCTCAATTTGATCCCCAGCACTGCATAAAAGCTGGTGTGCTGACATGTGCCTGCCACAGGAGAGGTGAGGCTCAGTGATCAGAAGGTCAAGGTCATTCTTGCCTCCATATCTAACCTGACGCCTCTCTGAGATTCAGAGACCCCGGCTTTTAAGACTAAAAAGGGGGCAGTGAGGATGGTTGCCACAGTTCTCTGCTAAATGCCTGCTCTTGGATACCAGATGACTACCATTCTGCTGGATAGTCTGTGCGCATGCTCGGTATGTCTGTCTTTTCTGTGGCTTTCTCTTTGCGAAGCCCATGCCCTTGTGTATGCCTTGCTTTCTTCTAGGTACTGCTCCTTTCTGATTAAAAATACCTTTATTAAACTCCAGTTCGGCAGAAAGAAAAAGAAGGAAACTTGTTCTTTGCCATGTGAGGGTCTTAGGTGTAGGAGAGGACAGGGTGTGGTCAGAGAGAGAGATGTTTGGTAAACAAAAGGGTGCTTGTGGAAGGCTTATTTAAAAAAATGACATTTAGTCAGAGACCTCAGAGATGGGAGACTGTCAACAGACCTCCCAAGGCTGAGAGTCTACAGCGGTGGAGTGCTTATGGCTTGCACAGGTTTGGGTTCGACTCCCCGTGTGGAAAAACAAACCAAAACATCCGCACGTGGGCTGATTTGAGCAAGGGCTCATTTCCAAAAGGGCCTTCAATAGGAAGCAGCTCACTGTGCTCAGGGAGCGGAAAGGCGGCCACCAGGCCCAAGGATTAGCTTTCATTCCAGGTGCAACTAGAAATGAGTGCAAGAATTTTACTGGAGGAAGTTAGCTATATACGGCTGTGACCATCTTAGAGCAAGCTCTCTGATTCATTATCTTTCTAAGTCGCTTGTTTCCCAGTGAGTTAGAGGACAAAAGTGGATTCCAAGAACCCTCAGGGGATGTTGCACTGTTCCAAGAGAGAAAGCTATGAATGAAGCCAAGGTTTTGATAGAACATAGGTTGGATTTAGACTTTAGAGTTGAATTTCGGAGGAATTCGTGGTAGGAATTGTGAGGAATATCCAAGAGAGGGAATAATGCAGGTTCATCTCTCAGGCAGTGCACAGAGATGCTGTGTCCTAGAACTTGGCTTCCAGACAGAGAAGGGGGTTCAGTTTTTCCCAGGGCAGCTAGAGCACCTTAGGGTGAGGCCTGAGAGCACTAAGCTGGGCTGTGGAAAAGGTTTTCCACAGAGTGTTAGAATTTGGCTCTTTTAGCATGAGATTGCCAGTGGCAATGGAAGCTGGGGCGTTCCAAAGCCTATGTGATACCAAAGTGTTACAGCTCTTGGTCGAGCTGCTGTGCTAAGCCTGGCAGAGGTACTGGCCAAAGCCATGCCTCGTTGGCTTGTAGCCAAGACACAGACCTGGTAAGGCCCAGGCCCTGGGAGGCCAGAGGCAGGCCCCGTGAGACCTGGAGGAGGATAAATGGTGAACCTCAGACGGGCTTGAAGTGAGAAAGAGTGTGCCTTTATTCATGTGAGATCAAGGGCAATAGAAACCCTGGGCAGAGGGAGGGATTTCGAGGGTGAACGTGTTTGATTCGCTGTGGTCAGGGGGTCAGGGATCCTTAATGGTCTTATCACAAGAAGGAAAACACAGGCCTTAATTATCCTATGGTGGGGGCGCAGATCTCCAAGTGCAATTGAAGGCCACTGCTGGACTAAGATCCTTAGCAGAGTGGGGCATTTCTAGAAATTCCTGGATGCCTGCTAGAGCAGTTTCCTTATCAGGGAAGGGTCTGGCCTGTAACCTGCCCTGAGGGCTATGTGACCTCCCTACAAGACCTGGGGTCACCCAGATCAGAGGAGACTGTTAGCACCCCTCTGAGAAAAGAGAGTCCATCATCACAGATCAAGAGCACATAAATGGCTGTGTGGAGACTGACTTCAGCCTTATCCAGCAGAGCCCCACAACACTGTTGATACAGATTGGAAGTCAGCAGGGAAGTAAGTCTGGGGGACCAAAATCGAGAGTGAGGTTTGCATAGATTGTATCTGTGGGTCATCCAAATGGAAATGTGTGGTGTTTGTGTCTGGAACAGAGTGGAGATTTGAGCTGGAGAAGTACATCTGAGAGCCAGGGAAGGATGAAACTGCCTGAACAAAGGAGGAGAGAGAGAGAGAGAGAGAGAGAGAAAGAACCTTGGTTTAAGAAGGATGAAGGGGGACTAAGACCAAGATGGAGACTTGGAGGGATGTTAAGAGACTACTGTCATGAAACTCAA
The DNA here is from genome assembly GCF_907164565.1 of Psammomys obesus. Taxonomy (NCBI): domain Eukaryota; kingdom Metazoa; phylum Chordata; class Mammalia; order Rodentia; family Muridae; genus Psammomys; species Psammomys obesus. Next base: position 1,033,752 of record NW_026596406.1, read on the forward strand.
TGAGGGAGAAAGCTTTGAAAAGGGATATTGACTGTAGTAATGTTTCTGAGAGGTCAAAGAAAACAGATTAAAAAAAAAACATCAGAAAACAACACAGGGATGTTTAAGAGGTTGTTTTGTGGGTCTGGAGAGATGGTTCAGCGGATACAAGCATTTATTGCTATTGCAGAGGATCCAGGTTCAGTTCCCAGCGCCCACATGATGATCCACAACCATTTATAACTCCAATCCCAGGGGTCTGACACCCTCTTCTGACATGCTAGGGAACTGTAAACATTTAGGCAAAGCATGTATACACATAAATAAAAATTAAAAACTAAAGAGCTCAGTTTGGGGGCACGGTTGAGGGTGGTGCCTGGCGGTGTCACAGTTGCTGTGACCCCAGTGCGTTTTCGTGACAGCAGAAAGACCACACCAGAGTGTGGAGGTGGCTGAAGTCTGTGACTGACAGGATGTGCTGTGTTTCTTCTTCATGACTGGCATCTGCAGATAACAAATTCCTGAGCCTGAGGAGAGAATCCCTCACGCGCCCTTTTGGGGGTCTGTTGACTCATCTGTTGCTCCTCCCTTGTCTCCCACAGGACACTTCACAGCCATGGTGTGGAAGAATACAAAGAAGATGGGTGTGGGGAAGGCAGCTGCCAGTGACGGCTCCTCCTTTGTGGTGGCCAGATACTTTCCAGCAGGCAATGTTGTCAACCAGGGCTTTTTCGAAGAAAATGTCCCACCTCCAAAGAAGTAACTTACATCACCAAATGTAATGAAATGGTGGAGACACACATGTGCCATTAGAACAACAAAAAGCAGAATGTCTGTCCCTGTGGGTGTATGTACTTGTGAATCTCTTGTTCACACACTCGGCAGACAGCTGCGAATGAGCTCATCCTGATTAAAGGGTGGGCACCTGAAACATTTACCCAGGGCTTACCCAGACCACAGTTACTTAGATTTGGGTAAGAGTAATTCTGGCATCTTTTATTTTATTTTATTTTTTAAACAGACTTCTTTTGAATCTTTCTTCTAATATCCATCCTCCGACTTTGTGTAGTCTGAATGTTTGCCATTCTGAGAGGTGAGGTTGTTTTACATGATCTTCTGCATTGTAATCTCCTTTAGGTTGATCACTGAAGAGTATTAAACCTTCCTCTAAATGTGACATGAAGCAGCTTTCATTGGAAACATGTGGCCAGCTCCATTGCACAGCCAGTGAGAGTTTTCTTTCTCAGCTGGAAGATGATGTCATCCCGCATCCTCTGGCTTCGAGGGTGGGACTAGACTTGGAATGCAGCCCTGCCTCCGGCTTGCACCTCAGTGGACCCTCACACTGTCTGGGCTTTTGGCCAAGGCCTAGACTATGAAGTCAGTCGAGTATGGGTGAGGGTAGCTGACTTGGAGGCCCTGGAGGAAGCCCACAGCCTCTGTCCTTTCCCAGCTCTGCAGGCAGTGACCACCCAGGCCTGTCCTCTGCAGCTGTCACTACAGCTGCGCCTGGCTGGCTTCCTCCCTGAATGTGTTCCCGAGAAGAGGCCCAAACAGGGAGATTAGGAACACTAACTTGATTCTGTGCTTTGCCTCTCTCTGAAGAGCTGATTAATGGGGTCCACTGGGGTGGGACCAAGTCAGTGTTTCAACTGAGTTCCCTGAAATGATGGTGTATCTTTGTGCCAACATAAAGGGGTTGTTGGCCTATGATGAGCAGGGCTGGCTGGTCCTCCTTACACGGTGAGCAGTCTCACATTGGGCCCCTGGGGAGGATGTTACAGTGACCCCCCCTGGCAGGGACATCACAGCAACCTCACTGGGGAGGACATTACAGTGACACCTGGGAGGGATGTTATGGTGACCCCACTGGGGAGGGTATGGTGACCTCTCTGAGAAAGACATTACAGTGAACTCACTGCATGCACAATACAGTAACCTCACT
>NW_026596406.1:1035685-1083655 GCF_907164565.1 Psammomys obesus
AAGACATTACAGTGAACTCACTGCATGCACAATACAGTAACCTCACTGGGGAGGACATCACAGTGACCTCACTGGGGAGGTGACTGCACTGAAGAAGACAATGCAGCAACCACACTGGGGAGGACTTCACAGGGAGCACTATGGGTCAGGGTTAGAGTTAGAGGGTTGGGGTTAGAGGGTCAGGGTTAGAGGGTCAAGGTTAGGGTTAGGGTTAGAGGATTAAGGTTAGAGGGTTGGGGTTAGGGTTAGGGTTAGAGGATTAGGGTTAGAGGGTCAGGGTTAGGGTTAGAGGATTAGGGTTAGAGGGTTGGGGTTAGAAGGTTAGGGTTAGGGTTAGAGGGTTAGAGGGTGAAGATTTAGGGTTTAGGGTTAGAGTATAGTAGTCTGGGCTGAAATCTATGGTCTCTTGGGGTATGCAAGACATCTGCCCAGGCCCTTCTGGCTTTTTGCCAGTATAGTTACTTGGCCTTTTTCCATTGCAGCTTTTAATGTTTTTCTTAGTTTCTGTACATTGCGTGTTTTGATTATTACGTGGCAGGAGAAATTTCTTTTCTGGCCCAATCTATTTAGTATTCTGTAAGCCTCTTGTATGATTAAAGGTATCTCTTTAGGCTGAGTAAATTTTCTTTTATGATTTTGTTGAAAATGTTTTCTGGTCCTTGGAGCCAAGAATATTCTTTTTCTTCTATTCCTAGTTTTTTTAGGTTTCATCTTTCATAGTGTCCTTGATTTCTTTGGTGTTTTGTGTCAGGAATTTTTTCAATTTAATATTTTCTTTGACAGATGTATCAATTTTTTCAACTGTATCTTCTACGCCTGAGGTTCTCTCCTCCCTCTCTTGTATTCTGTTGATGATGCTAACCTCTGTGGTTTCTGTTCTCGTCCCTAAGTTTTCCACCTCCAAGATTTCCTAGGTTTTTGTTTTCTTTATTGATTCTATTTTCTTTTCAGGTCTTGAACCATTTTATTCATTTCCTCCACTTGTTTGATTTTGTTTTTCTGTATTTCTTTAAGCAATTTATTTGTTTCCTCTTTAAAGACCTTCATATGCATAGTTTTAAGGTTGTTTTCTGTGTTTTGGCTGGGTTAGGTTATCTTGAGTGTGCTCCCACAGTGCTCTGGCTTTTGTTGATTGTGTTCTGGTGCAGGCCTTAGTCATCTGGTTGCCCCTGGCATTCTCTGGTTGTTCTGAAGCCTGCTGAGCTCTCAGGCATGAGAGGGGAGCTCTAGGTCATGGGCTAGGGACTGGGTCTCCTCAGTATCCAACATCTCTGCTCTGCTGGTTGTGTCCCAGTTGGGTTAGGGTTAGATTTAGGGTTAGGGGTTAGGTTCAGGATCGGGGTTAGAGTTAGGGTTTCAGGGTTAGGGTCAGGATCAGGGTTAGAGGGTTAGGGTTAGCGGTTTAAGTTAGGGTTGTGATGGGTTAGGGTTAGGGGGTTAGGAATAGGCTCATTTATAAGTGGGCCAAGCAAACCAAGAAGAAAGGATACACTGAATTCCATGGTGGCATTGTATGTAAGCTGTTCCTCAGGTCTATATAATTTTTGGGAGGCTCCTAGTCCCTGTTACCACTCTACCTTAGTGTTCACCCATGGATAGACTGAAATTGTCATGAAGTCTAATTTGAAGTCTATATGAGAAATGTCTCTACTTTGATGTAACACAAGTATATCATACTTCCACTAACATACTTTAAATGCATTTATTCATAGCTTCATTTATTCTCTTATTGTAAGTAAAAATGCCTATGAAACTGTTATTATATAGGAACATGGACTTTGTATTAGTTAATCTGTTTTACTAGGTCATGGTCACTGATATTTGGCTCCAGAATTAACTCCAGAGTTAATGAGTTTGAACACTGGATCCCAAGCTGGCAATGCTGCTTTGCAGCTTTGCAACCTTTAGAAAATGGATCCTCCTTTGAGGACTGGATTGCTGTAAAGTACTCAGGATTTTTAGCTGTTGTGAGTTTCTATTTGCTCTCTAATTCTTGACCTTAGAACCAATCATTGAGCTTGATTCTCAACACTGTACCCAAATCTTCCCTATTGAAATGGAGTATTTCCCATGGAACTATCAGCTAGAATATACCATGCATTCTTACAGCACATGTCAGTTACTGTCAGAGGACAACAACTCTAACAACTTTCCCATGTTCCCGTGTAGCACAGAAGGATATTTTTATATCACTATTTTTTGAATCTCTGTGTCAGGGCTTACAGAAAATCTCTCATTTATGTAATCACCCAAGTCAATGCCAGGTGTCTGCTTATACCTAAATCTACTGTTTACATTTATGGCATCTATGGAACTGTAGTTACAGACCATTGTGAGCTGCCTTGTGAATGCTAGGAATGAAACTGGTTCTTACGGTGCTCTTAACAACTGCATGATCTCTCTAGCCCCACCAACCCACTTTCAATAAAATAAAATAGAATACCATACACAAGAGATTCAGGATGCGAGGAAGAGCTTTGAGGAAAGCTGCAGGCAAATGGTGGAGCTATGTTTTCTTCCGATGATAGAGATGGAAGAGTGTGAACACCTAAGTCCTTCGGAGTACAGGCAATTTCATCATAATCTCAAGCACATGCACAAGGATCTACAAGATTTGATGTTTTCCTGGCTGTACTTTTTGGTTTGCTCTTTCTCTATGTTCTCATTCTTTGTGGAGTGTTTATTCTGTAGCATTGCATGCTGGAAACATAACAGCCTCACTTAAGAATACGGTAGAGTGTGGTCAGATAGAAAGTAGTTTTCACTACCTCAGAGTTGGAGAAGGATGTGTGGTTAAGTGACAATGGCTCCCGTAGGCCCATATGTTTGAATACTTATTTTCCATTTGGTGGAACTGTTTGGGAAGGAGCACAGGTGTGGCCTTTTTTGAAAGCGGTGTGTCACCTGGGTGTACTTTGAGGATTTAAAAGATTTTGAATGTGCCCATTCTGCTTGATACCTCTTGTTTGGGGTTCAGAATGTCAGCTCTCAGCTCTTCCTGCTCCGTGTGTTTATGCGGCCGTCATTCCCTCTAACCCTTTGTAACTGTATCCCAGTTTGATGCCTTCAATTGTAATTTGCTTTGGCCCTGGTAAGCTTTATGGCAGCACTAAAAGGTAACTTCATAGGAGTGTTTTATTGTAGGTCAGAACACAGAAAGTCTCTCCTTCCAACTACAGAAACCAACAATAGATTTTTTTTTTCTAGCGTTGGCACTAGAGCAGTTAGCATCAGTCCCATGCCTTTGAGATCAGGAGCGATCCCAAGATTGACAAGTCTAGACTTCCATAAGGAAGCAACCTTGTTAAGAACATTCTCTTTTATTTCTAACAGACCAATATCAAATAACTTCTCAGACCCCTCTTCTGTAGAAGACCGTCATGCTAGGAATGATGGTCCAAAGGCATAGGATTAAATACATACTGATATTTATTATAGATCCAATATATATTATACATTATAGTGTACTTAGTGGATCAAGGTCAACTGGGGTTCTAAATGAGACCCTCAAACAAAGAAAACAAATCAAAATTAGACTTGTTAAGGCCAGCCGACTCCATTTTTCTTCCTTTTTCTAATTAAACATGTTAAAATTTGATTTATTTCTATATTGTTCCCTATGTTGTTTTCTCTAATCATGTCCCAAGTTAAGGTCAGCTTTTGTTTTTGACTTGTTCTTTCTCTATAATCTTGATATTCAGACTTTATAAATTCTTTCCGTTGTTCATGGTATGTTCTGAGAACTGTCTAATAGCTCCACTGTAATCACTTGCCATATTCCTCAGCCTTGAGCTTGACTATAAAAAGTCTGCCCTGATTTTAATCAGGGCCGCTTCTCACTCCTACTTCAGAGGAGGCCATAAGTTTGGCCTGGCCACAGAATAAAATTTTACAACATTTTGATGGTTGCTCCCTGGTTCTGATACCACAGTAATATTCACCTTTAAAATTTTTAAGGTCCTTTTGAGATTGGTTATAGTGTGGAAGTGACTATATCGGCCAGTGTGGCATCAAATTTATGGATATGAATTTGCCTCCATGGTGCTGGGATTCATAGCCTATGCTACCATGCTTGGCAATATTCATTCTTGAAAACAATTGTATGGGCAACGGTGGCAAACACCTGAAATGAATTTAAGAGGTTTTGCACTGTTCCAGTTCTTCAATACTCCTTTTTATCTAGGTCAGACTTGGGGGTATCAAATGCTAGGCAGCCCAGTTCAGTGCCAGCATATTTAAAACAGTGCAGTTTGGGGAAATATTTCCAGGCAACAATCAGTTCAATTCCAAGTGCACAATAAAGCTTAAGATGTGCCTGCACAGTCCATGCGACCACGGGGGCGGGTTCTATGGCTGAAGGACCTAGAATTTAATGTGGACTCGAACAATAGCATAGAGGTCAGCTGGGCATGAAGGACATGGACATTTCCTCTAAGAGTGGGAAGAGTCTGCGATAGTCATTCTGGAGGATTTGGGTAAGGTCTGCCTCTATAGCAAAAGGCAGGTGAGGTGTACCTCTACAGAAAGCAAAGAGGTCACCAGGTCAATAACAAAATCCACTCCCAGCTTTTTGATTGAAAGAAAGTATTTATCTCACTCATTGAGAGGCCTCTATGTGTTTAACATTCCTGGTTTCCCTGGTGACCTGAGGGTGCAAGGACCTGTGTGACCCCAGCATCCTGTTACTCATTAAAAGACTGAAAAATCGGGACTGGAGAGATGGCTCAGAGGTTCAGAGCACTGGCTGCTCTTCCAAAAGGTCCTGAGTTCAATTCTCAGCAACCACATGGTGGCTCACAACCATCTATAATGAGATCTGGTGCCCTCTTCTGGTGTGCAGGCACACATGCAGTACAGAATACTGTATAAATAAAAAATATATCTAAAAAAAATGTTCTTTTGGGCTGGAGAGATGGCTCAGTGGTTAAGAGTACTGCCTGCCCTTCCAAAGGACCCAGGTTCAATTCCCAGCACCCACATGGCAGCTCACAGCTGTCTGTAACCCCAGCTCCAGGGATCTGATGCACGCACCAATGCACATAAAATAAAAATTAAAAAAAGGCATAAGGAAGCGCTTTAAAAAAAAAGACTGAAAAATCTCCTACAAGTGGGAGAATTGACCCCATGAAGGGATGAGCTCCCTAATTGTTTATCCAATGCAATGTGCTCAATCCTCAAACAACAGAAATGGGCTCAGCAAGTTTTATTCATATGTTTGAGTTGCTTGAGCATAGTTGTTCATGCATACTTAACAAGGAAGAAATTGTTTGGGAAGAATTTGAGAAGGGATGAAGAGAGGACAGGAAGGGGGAAAGTGATATAATACATTTTAATTAAAATGCATGAAATGAAATGTCAAATTAAAAAGCAGCTAGAGGGATAGCTTAGTAGTTAAGAGCAATGGGTGTTGTTCCAGAGGACTTAGGTTTCATCCCCAAAACCACATGGAAGCTACCTATTTGCTGTAACTCCATTCCCAGGCATCTCCTGCCTTCTTCTGGCCTCTGCTGGTATTGTACACAGACACGTGCAGGGCTAGGTGTGTGTGTGTGTGTGTACATATATATACACACACATGTATATGTATTATATGTATATGTATTATATATGTATATAATAATGTATAGATAATACATACATAATTTATTTAATATATATTTAAAATAAAGCTTAAAAAAATAGAGTTCTATTCAGTGATGGCACAACCCTGAGACAGACAGCAGTCAGGACTAGTTAAAATGAATTCTTGGTCCTTCATAAATGCAGCTGTGGCCTTCCTCTGAGCCAGCCTTCTCAGAGGCAAAAGCAGCCTTATTATGGGGTTAGAATAGCCCGGCAAAGCTGTTCCTGTAAGAACAGTGCCAATAGGTGAGTTTTCCTTGGTGTTTTCTGAATCTCTGTTGTATATGAGAATTGAGGCATTGATGCATCTATCTGTAGGATCACACATCATAATTAACAGGTAGCATTGGCACCTGAGAAATCTACTTTCACACTGTTATTTACTTGATTTTCAACTAAGACATTGTGTCACAAGATGAACATTCCAGAGTCATTTCTGTCTATTCTTTTTATAATTTACATATATTTCTGCATGACTTTGAGCTAAGAATGTCCTAAATGACTTGCTTTTATACATCAGAAGAGGATTTAACTTAGCATGCTCAGGAGCAGACAAACTTACATGTGAAACACTGAGTGAAATCTCAATGCTTTCTTTCTTGAAGAAAATCATTGCTTTGGAAATGATTCCTATGTGCTCCTTGGCTGCCACAGGGGGGAAAATCTTTCTCAGCTCTTCTGTCTTGGCTGTTGTGATGACTATTCTTAGTAGTCAAACTACTACATCTGGAATTAACTAAAACCTAAAGAGGGGTACTGTGGGGAACTTTTCTTAATTATAGCTTTTGAAGTGAGAAAAGCTGTTTCTAATCTGGATCTTTTGAGGTGATAAGATCCAGCTTTAATCTAGGCCACAGCTTCTGGTGCCAGCCAGCACATATATAGGACACTGAAGATGGTCGGTAGCTCTTTCTCAACTGCTTTCCCTACCTCTGGCTAGCAAGTTCGTGTTTGTTTGTTTGTTTGTTTGTTTGTTTGTTCTGGCATTATAGCCTATTTCTTTGGAATTCTGGTGTATACTGAAGACCAGCTGAGATGTCCAGCAATGTGGGCCGAACAACGGCTGGATGAGAGAGCCTGGCTAAATAAACCTGACGAACTCCATGATGGCTTTCATTTTCCTGCTAGGTAGAGCAGTCTTAAGAGTTGACCGAAAAAATAAACAGAAAAGGGGCCACCAGTTAGAAACAGCCAAGACATCTGGGCTGGGGAAGATAAGGTCGATTAACTGCAGGTTTGGAAAGCACCTGAGTCCTGACCAGAGTCACGAAGCCTCCATGATCACCAATACCAACCGGTGCCGGACTTCTGCAGAATAAACACTCTTTGTTGTTGCGTTCTACTTGAGTCGGGGTCGTTCTTTCAGTCTCTTCTGGAGCTAACACTGATTCTTCAGCTCTCTCTCTCTCTCTCTCTCTCTCTCTCTCTCTGTGTGGTTTTGTTTTCATTTTCTCACTGAGGAAGAAGTGCTGGCTAACAACACACACACACACACACACACACACACACACATACACAGCTCCACAGTGTTACACAGATTTCCTCCCAGGGTTATCCCATCCCTACCAGGTGAAAAGTAGCTACAGTTTACTTGAACCTAGCATGAAACAAAACAAAAACTGTCTCCTAAAATTTCTCTAACTGTTAATATTTTGGGGCACCCTTCCACTAGTGGGACAGACTGATGACGCCATTGCAAGTTAAGTGATGAGCTCTGCTAGCTCTCCACCTTGATCCCAAGAAGAAGGGGAAGTGCCTCCACAGTGCTGTAATCTCTAAGCGGAGCATAAGGGGAGGAACAGGGGGCTGAGCAGTGGGAGCCAGAGTGGTGCCCCCCCCCCCCGGGCTGGGTCTGGAGCTCGCTGTAGTCTGCAAGCAGCAAAGAGCGGTTTATTCTGCAGAAATCCAGTGCACTGGGGTCCCTGCCTATGCAAAGCAAAATGCCAAAGAGCCCCCAAATTGAGCTCGCAGCTTTCTTCTCTAGGTGCTCAGGGGGAATTCTTCCTAACAGTTAAACGACCCTATCTTTCCTGCCAGATGGTCCGGCAGAGGGTCCAGCAGATGACCAGGCGGCCTTTGACTAGCGGCCCGTTTTCTGTGGTTTTTCCACTAAATGCTTGTCTATTTCTGGGAAATGGGGACTTAACGCCTGCTCTCTTTTTAACAAGCGCCTGAAGCCTGTCTTGGCAAAAGCCCAAATCCTTTATCAGGCTGTAGTGGGGGTCTCAAATGGGGCTTCCGGTTCAAATGGGGGCTCACAACAGACTATTGGAGGCTATTGGAGGACAGGCAGAAAAGCTACTGAAAAGGTCTGGCCCTGGGCTGGAAGCCTCGGGAAGCCTCTCTGCTGTGTCCCTTCAGCACACGCTGGAACCCTATGCGCTTGCATCACTCCAGACACAGTGGCCAATCAGCGCCTCCAGGCGGTCTGGAGAGGAGGGGGTTATTCCGGGTGTGATGCTGCAGGTTCCGCTGCTGGTGCTGTGAGGGGACCTCGGGCAAACTCCGAAGTCTCGACGTGGTGAGGGCAGGGTCGTTGTCCACGCGAGGAGGAGCCGGCGGCCGAGCAGCGAGAGCTTCCGAATGGGGACCGCTCTTTGTGGTCCACGTTTGTGTGCGCTGTGTATTAATTTTCATTGGATTCTATACAGTCTTTTATTTCCCTCTCGACTCATTTTTCATCCTGTGGAGAGTTAGTGGTTCAGTTTCCATGAGTCTTTAAGGTCTCTGATGTTTCTGTTGTTGATGATGTTCAGCTTTAATTCTTGGTGGTCTGATAGGATTCAGGGAGTTATTTCAATGTTCTTGTATCTGTTGAGACTTACGCTGTGTTTGACTATGTCATCAGTTTTGGAGAACGTTCCATGAGTTTCGGAGACGAAGGTATATTTTGTGTGGGGGTGGAGTGTTCCGTAAGTGTGGGGTCGTTTGGTGTTTAACAGCAGTCAGCTGGGGGCATTTCTCTTGTTAGTTTTTGTCTTGAGGACCTTTTCCTTGTCAGTCTCCCTCTGTAGGTGCCTGAGGGTCAGGGGTGAGTTACGCTGCAGAAGTGGGTTTTTGTTTTGTTTTGTTTTCAATGGTGGGAGCTCTTATGTTTGGGGCATAGATGTTAAGAATTGAAATGTTATCTTGGTAGACGTTTTGTTTTTGTTTTTGATGAGTATGTGGTGTCCTTCCGTCCCAGTCTCTTTTGGTTAATTTTTTGTTTGAAGTCTGTTTTGTTCGATATTAGAATGGCTGTGCCAGCTTGTTTCTTGGGTGCATTTGTTTGGAATATCTTTTCCCAGCCCTTTCCCTTGATGTAGTGTCTCTCCTTAACCTTGGGCTGTATTTATTGTATGCAGTAGAAGGATGTATGGGGGGGGGGGGGGGGGGGGGGGGGGGGGGGGGGCACGTGTGTGTGGTTGTGCTGACGTGAGCTTATTTATTTTCTGTTTTCATGTGTGTAGTTAACCTTCTTGGCTTGTATTGTTTCTTCTGCCCCTTGTGTAGGGCTGTATTTGTAGACAGATACTGTTTACATTTGAATTTATCACAGAATATCTTATTGTCTCCATTTATGGTGATTGAACATTTTCTGGGCATAGTAGTCTGGGCTGGCATCTGTAGTTTCTTAGTCTCTGCAGCACAGGTGTCCAAGCCTTTCTGGCTTTTCGAGTCTGCGTTGAGAGGACAGGTGTAATTCTGACAGGTGCTGTGAGAACTGGTCTGGAGTAACAGTGGGGTAGGTCTTTGGACAACTATCTAGTCTTCACACAGGCATGGCCTGTGGTTGAGCAGGGGGTGTCTGCCTGCAGTTGGTGGCTCAGACACAGATGAGGCAGGAAGAGGATAGTTGGGGATGGTCTGTGATATCTAGAGGAGGTGTGGGCAGGGGAGAGGAAGCCGCAGCACCAGGGCAACCCTGAGTTTTGGTTGGGTCTAAGGTGGGAAGGTCTGGAGGCATCCGACACTCAGTCCCATAGCCAGTGTCTAAATGCTGACAGACCAGGTTCTCGAGGATCATTCATTTAGATTTTTGTTGTTGTTGATCTGTGAAAGATTTTTTTGTTTATTGGATGAAAAGTACTATGTGGGCTGGGCAGGTCACTCAGCAAATATTCTTCTTGGAATATGCACAAAAATACGCACAAAATGAGGATAGACTTGTTTTCAAGTGTGCTTATGACTTATAAAGCAGTCAGTGCAAGACAAGTTGTGTAGGTGCAAATGCACTGTTTCTTAAAGATCTGCTTTGTTACGTTTCCTCACACTGCTGCAGACTTATATCTAATCATCAATCATGGGAAACAAAATTGTTTCTGAGTGACCCTAACAGACACATTCTTTATCATGAGAGAATGAGATACTTTTAGTAGTCAAAATAACTCTCTCCAATGTTGAAACACTTATATGCTTTAAGCCAATCTTTCAAGCTGGAATAGCCCTCCACCCTAATCCACTTACTGTTGAAGGAGAGAACCAGAGCACACAGTGTGAGTGCTGGCCAGTGAGCTCTTTGATTCTGATTTTGATTATAATCCTGTAGTTCTTGTTTAAAGAGTAGTGTTATATTAATAGGTCTAGCTGTGTCTCCTTTTTTATCAGTGTTATCTATGTTGTGTGAGTTTATTAATTATAATCTAATTATATCATTGTTTCTCTGGAAAATGATAGACATTCATCTACTTTTGTCTTCTGAAATTTTATTGTATTATGTTATGAATTCCTTGAGTTTTTGTTGGTCTGGGGAATTTTTGTGGAGAAATAGTTTTAGTTTTCTCTTCTTGATCTTAAAGGTTCCTCTGTTCTCATTTCTTGGCAAATCTGTTTTCCAGGTTTTGCAATCATCAGTGTTTGAGTTTTTGCTACTTAAAGTGGCTGATATAGTTAACATATTGGTTTTGGGTTTTTCACTTTCTCATACATTATTGTCTGTGCCTTATTAGCTTCAGTTCTTAACATTTCAGAGCCTACAGTCATGTGAGGGAGCCTCAGTTAAGGCTGCGCCCTCATCAGAGTGGCTGGTTGCTGTGTCTGTGAGAGATAGCGTTGATTGTTATGGGAAGCTTCTTCCACTGAGGGTGGCAAGATCCCTAAGCAAATGAGCCTGAGCTGGATAAGGGGGCTAGCTGAGCATGAGACTGTGACCGAGCAAGACAGCAAGACAAAAAACAGTGCTCGTTTTTGCTTCATTCTCTAGCTTGAGTTTTTATATTAATAACCAAAATAATGGACAGAAATAATGGACAAAATAATCTGACAGAACCATCCAAACAACTTATTCATTACCTGAAATGCTTTTGGTTACAAGATTTAATCATAGCAGCATAAAGGCAAGTTAGATCGATAAAGGGTACTCAAGATATAATTTTTCTGCTGCATAGAACCTAGGAATGTTCTCTTTTAGAGGAATGTGGAAAACATCAGGATTTGAGATGGAAAAGGGCATAGAAAGCTGTGCAAAGAGCTTAATTGGCTATTCTTGTAGGGCCTGGAAGATTGGAGTGTTGAGTGTAATTCAAACAGAAAAAGTGAAGTCAAGGTCCCAGGATTTCAGTGGAAAATAGACTCCATGAAAAAAAGTTAACTAGAGGTCCTTTGTGTGATAGTTTGGCTCAAATTCTTCCTTATTCTGCCCATGACCCGATATTGAGTAAGGCAGAATTTAAAGATGGGCTGATTTCCTAGATGGAATATTGACTCTAAGGGTGGTTATTACTAGTGACTCGTTCAGGACGACAGTGAAAAAAAGCAACAAGTTGGGCAGAAATAAATGCACAGTCTGTGGTTTATAGAGAAAAGCAGCACTAGGTAGTTTCAGATGGCAGTTAAATGCTTAAGTAGGTAGGGACTTTCCTTTGTTTTTGTTTTTGTTTTTTGACAGGATTTTTCTGTGTAGCCGTAGCTATCCTGGACTCACTTTGTAGAGCAGGCTGGCCTCAAACTCACAGAGATCCACCTGCCTCTGCCTCCCTGAGTGCTGGGATCAAAGTTGTGTGCCACCATGGCCAGCTCATAAGTAGGAATTTTCAAGGAGGTTGTCACCATTAAAGAGAAGGAAAGACCTTGCTCTTGATTGGAAGACTAGAAGGTGCCCTAACACTCCCCCCTGCTACGCCTTAAATTAATGGAAGGAGTAGGTGAAGTGATTCCTAGCCCCAGGAAGGGCGCCATATAAAACCTGCTGCATCTGTGGTCCAAGCATGGTATAATCACAAGTTAGGAGCCAAATGTGACAGGATCAGCCATGCTGTAATGCTTCCGGAAGGGAGAAACATGCAAAAGTTAAGGCCACGGATTCTTTGTGGTGTCGGTTCAGCACTGTTCCAGCCATTTATGTTTGGCAGAATCAGAGCTCCAGTGAGGAAACTGTGAGTTCATTGCATGAAGCTGAGTATGAAGCCTGAGTTGCATTTTGAGATCACAAGATGCTGAGACACCTACACTATGAGAAATCTGCCATGGAGAGGTGCATATAGGGAGCAGAAGTAACCAAACTGAGAGATGTATGAGAAGTTTCAGGGGTAGGGACATCTAAACCCTCTGAAACTGAAGCTCTGTGTGTCTGAGACAGAGCTATGGGATTTGGTGTTTGCCCTGCTGGGTGTCTTGTCTTGGTCCAGTCTTCCTTCACTGTGTACACATTCCCTTCTGTTAGAATAGAAGTGCTATCGAATGTTGGAAAGATATAGCTTGTTTTCTGAACTTACAGTCAAGAGATTGTCTTCGGTGTCAGAAGAGACCTTGAACATGTGGACAGTGCAGGGACTGTTGCAGACTGTTAGGATCGCTGAATTAAGACTAAATGCACTGTCATCATGGGATGACCATGAGCCTATTGTGACAGAGTAAGAATGTCATTGACTGGGGGCAAAACCCTCCTAGATAGAATGATGTCTTTGAACACTTGTCTCTCCTTTGAGTCTTTCTTTAGGGGAACTTATGGAAGCTTTTGCAGTAGGAGCCTTTCTAGATTCCTTACTGGGGATGGGATTTGAGTGTCGATAGACTCAACAAATTTCCTGGTTGACATTGAAACAGTGAAATGAGCTACTACAAGACAAGCCAGAGTGTATAAGTGCAGGGTTACTGGAAGCAGCTCTTGGCCTCCATGCAGGGGGGGGACAGAGAGAGGGAGAAGCGTGCACAGAGAGAACAGGGGGGAGCAGGGGAGAGAGTAAATGCAGAAAGAAGGAAGAGGGAGTCATCAAAAAGAAAGAGAAGGGAACCAAAATGTCTGGATTATAGAGTGAAGGAGAAGGGGAATTCCCCCATCCCTGGGCTGGTAAGTTCAGGGTAAAGGGGGGAGCATGCCAGCCATGCCCTACAGCAGATAGGGACTGAGGGATTCTGGGTGAACTTGGAGCTGTTTTTTTGTGTCTACTTCGTTGTAGTTGAAATTGATCAGCCAGCTTCCTTCTCATGCTGTCATGCCTTCATTATTATAAACTCTATGCCTAAATCATATAAGATACAGAAGCAATTACTATTTAACGCTAAGCTATTTTGGTAACCTGATGTTTTTATGTTTTTAATTTTGTTATTTTGGTTTTGGTTTTGAAGACAGAGTTTCTCTGTGTAGCCCTGACTATCCTACATAAGTAGGATACCTACATAAGTAGGTATGTAGAGATCTACCTGACCCTGGCCCCAGAGTGCTGGCATTAGATGTGGGCCAACATGCCTGGCTTTTCTGTCTTTATATTATTGGCTGGTGGGCCTAGAATGTAGGTTTTTCTACATGTAAGCATCTGCCATCGTGCTGATCTTCATCCACATCTTGAATTTTGAATTTGCTGGAGTAGATTCTATTTCCAAGGGTGTCGTGCGTTCATGACTCTACTACTCCCAGAGCCTTCTGAGGCATGAGGCTGTAGGTGTGTTTGTCCTGAGTTTCTTTTTGAATGAGTTTGAGTGTTTTGCCTGTGTTCGTGACTAGGCGCGCGATGTGCGTCTGGCCCTCACAGTAGCCAGAGGGCATCCTCAGAGCCCCTGAGCTTGGAGTAACGCATGGCTGCGAGCCCCCACGTAAGTCCTGGCAATTGAGCCCAATCATTTGCAAGACCGGGAAGAGCGCTTCACTGCTGAGCCATCCGTCTTGCCCTGGGCTGCTCATTTCAGGTCATTGTTTCCATTGCTAATTACGCCATCTGTTCACTTGTAACTGTTTAAACAAGCATAAATTCCCTTTTATTAAGATCTCATTAATGTGATGTTTAAAATGGGGCACTTCAGGTTCCTGGAAGATGAATATAGAACTGGAGTGAATGTATAATTCTTTGCAGAAACTTCAGTAAACACCTCTGAGTTCCCTCTATCTTTTCTGATTGATTGAGCTTTTTGTAGGGGAGTTGGGGTCTTAATATGTACCGTTGGCTGTCCTGGAACTTATTGCATAGACCAGGCTGGCATCCATCTCAGTGTGATATGCCTCTGCCTCCTGAGTGCTAGGATTACAGGTATGAGCTAATACAACCAGATGCCCATCTTTTCTTTCTTATGGTTAGTAGCTGTTCATGCAATATCCCTGGTGCTCAGTACTATTGATGCTCTCCCACCCCACACTGATTGGTATTTCTCCTGTAAGGCTATATCCTATTCAAAGTACTCAGAAATGACAGAGATGAACCTCAGTATTCAGTTTCCTTCTAAAATGACTTGATGATTACATTAGAACCTTTGTGTCAATAAATAAGTGGAGGAAGCACCAGAATTATATGAATATATTTTCAATAAAGAATATGTTTACAGCATTGTCAGTATCATGCTTTCTGTTGTACACATGTATGGGAATATTTTAGAATGCAATGATCTATGATAATGTGTATGTGAACTTCACTCGGGAAGAGTGGGCTTTGCTGGATCCTTCCCAGAAGAGTCTCTACAAAGATGTGATGCTGGAAGCCTACAGGAGTCTCATGGCTACAGGTAAGACTGTAAATTTTCTTTCACTTTTCAAATAAGGGGATGCCCTCTTTGTAATTGATGCTTTTGTATAATTTTAATTGAGAATGAAGAAGAATGAGGTGGATAAATTAGCATGGTTCTAAGATTCACTGAAGATAGTAGCTTAAATTTTTCCTAATTTCCAATAATATATCGTATATTTTCTGGTATTATATTTTAGGCCACAATTGGGAAGACCACACTATTGAATAACATTGTCAAAGATGTAGAAAATATGAAAGGTAATTTTCATGTGCAAGCTGATACAAATATCCCTCTAAATAAATTTGAATGTGTCCTGGAAGTTTTACAGAAAAACAACAGTGGAAAAAAAGTGCTGCTTTAAGTATATCGATGATTAATAAATTCTCACAAAACCATGCACCTCGATGTCAGGCATCTGGTTTGGGTTTGCAAGGCATTCATTTAAGAAAAAAGACAAGGAACCAATATATACTCATTAGAGCTATGCTGTAGAACTGCCAATCTGTTTAGTCTCATACCATTTGGATATTTCAAAAGGTATATCCATTGAATAGGTGATAAGTACGTGTCCAAACCCTTCTTTTTTAAATTAAATGTTTATTTTTTTATTTATTACAATTTATTCACTTTGTATCCCAGCTGTAGCCCCTTCCCTCATTTCCTCCCAATCCCACTCTCCTTCCGTCATCTCCTCCCGTGCCCCTCTCCAAGTCCACTGATAGGGGAGGTTCTCCTCCCCTTCCATCTGACCCTAGCTTATCAGGTCTCCTCAGGAGTGGCTGCAATGTCCTCCACTATGGCCTTACAAGGCTGCTCCCCCCTTGGGAGGGGGCCGGTTGATCAAAGAGCCAGCTCATGTCAGAAACAGTGCCTGCTCCCCTTACCATCCACTTGGAAACTGAGCTGCCATGAGCTACATCTGAGCAGAGGTTCTAGTTTATCTCCATGAATGGTGTTTGGTTAGAGTATCAGTCTCAGAAAAGACCCCTGTGCCCAGATATTTTGGTTCTGTTGCTCCCCTTGTGGAGCTCCTGTTCTTTCCAGGTCTTTCTATCTCCCTTTTCTTTCATAAGATTCCCTGCACTCTCCAAACCCTTCTAATAAACAAATAGTCCACAGTAAAGCTGGTGATACTCATATACATTCAGTAATGTTACTAAGTTTAGTGAGAGGGGCAGTTTATCAGAGTCAACAATGTTGTTGTGGAGAAACCTTACTGTGAACACCACATGTCTATGAGAAACAAAATGTCAAACTGGTGATTGAAATGGGGAACTCTTTACTCTTCTTTTAATAGGTATATCATATGTCATAATGCCCACAAGCCATATGTACATAGGGATACTGAAAGCCGTGTACCTCTCTCCCTCCCAGAACAACTAGAAGATATGTAATAGTCTCCACTTTGAGCAGACTTTCTGAATGTTATATAAGTTTACAATTATTTGATTTTCCATCTTCATTGGGAACATACACAAATGCATACTGCAGGAAATCCCTATGAATACTAGCAATGTGGAAATTCTTTTTGCCCTGGTTTCTTTGCAAATGTAGTATGACTTACACTATAGAGAAATTTATTAATGCAATCAGTGTGGTAAAGCTCTGAGTTCTTCTGGTTATTTTCAAATATATGAAAATCCTTTCATAGAAAAGGAATGCTATAAATATGAGCTGTGTAGTAAATGCTCCTACCATCATAGGTATCTTCAAAGATGCAAAGCAACCCTTAATGAAAGGGGATACCATGAATGTAAACAAAGTAATAAAACCTTAAGATCTAATTCCTCTTTACCATTTGACCAAATTGTAAGATTAATTTATACAGATAAAAAGATTCATCAGTGCAATGAATGTGATAAAGCTATCACATGTGCCAATTATCTTTGCAGGCATGAAAGAAGTCATATTGGAGAGAAACCCTACAAATGTAATCAATGTGTTAAAGCCTTTGCCTGGTTCAGTAGTCTCCAAATACATAAAAGAACACATACTGGAGAGAAACCCTATGAATGTAACCGGTATGATAAAGCCTTTGCACAACACAGTCATCTCCAAATACATAAAAGAACACATTCTGGAGAGGAACGGTATGAACATAACTAATGTGGTAAAGCCTTTGCATGGCACAGTCATCTCAAAATACATAAAAGTACACATACTGGAGAGAAACCCTATGGATGTGATCAATGTGGTAAAGCCTTTGCACAGCACAGTAATCTCCAGATTCATAAAAGAACACATGCTGGCAAGAATTTATTGCAATCAAGCCACTGCTGATTGATCGGGACCACAGAACATACTTGGGAGCTGAACTGCAGCACACACCTCCACTCCTGAGCCAGAATATTACAGAGTTTTAAAGCTTGAAAACCATAAACATCTGTGCTGCAACTTGTTACACCTACATTTTTTTTCACTAATCAGGATTTAGGAATAGGGGCCTTCCTTATGTAGTTGATACATGTCAACTGATACATGTGGAACTCTGCTTTTAAGATTGAAGTCTGGCATTTCTGGATAGCCAACTGATCTTGGTGTATTAAAATGGGCTCCCTTTTCTCAGCAGTGTTCTCTCTCACCTGATGTGGTAACCCCAAATCTTGTATGGATCATCATGAAGCCCCCAGGGAAGATTACAGGGTGGACCCTTTTTTGATAAGTAAACCTGCTCAGCAAGTATCTTCGAATTCCTGGAAATATCCCACCCTATGCTAAGGAGATCTTAGTTTCAGCAATGCCCTTCAGTTGTACCTGGAGCTCTTCCCCCTCCCACAGGATAATAAAGTTCTGTGTTTTCCTTCGTGTGATAGGACTGTGCTACTGCATGTAAAGAAGGTGTTGTATTATTACATGCAAATTAAGTGTTCCTAGCACTTCTGGCCCCATCGAATCAAACACACTCAACCTCAAAACCTCTCCCACTGCCCAAGGTTTATTAAGTCCTTTATTTCACGTGAAATAAATGTGCTGAGTGTTACATGCTTCATGCTGCATGACACCATCAGCTTTCCACCATGGCCACTTGAGAATTCTGGGGAGGGAGGGTTCCCCTCCCCCTTGGAGATTCAGCCCAGCTTGCCAATCAGGCAGCCGCCCTTCCAGGCCACCTGCTGGTCAGTCTGCCATGTGCTGCGGGCTGTTGTTCTGCCATTCACCAGGTGTGTCCTTACAGACATTCAGCAAAGAACCCACCAGGCCTGCATTAGGCTGGGCCTGCACCTCACTGGACCTGTCTTCCAGTCTGACGAGCCCACAGGCACAGGCTTCCACCCAAACCCTCCACTGTGTTTAGCACCAGCTTAACCAAGGAACGGTAACACTTTGGTATCATCACAGGCTTCTGAATTTCCACTGCCTCTGATACTGGCAATCTCATTTAAAAGAGCTAAATTGTAACAATTAGTGGAAAATTCTTTTCATACTCCAGCCTAGTGTATGGGCCTCACCCTCAAGCACTCTAGCTGTTCCTGAGATTTGGAACCTTTCAGAATCCT
Source organism: Psammomys obesus (assembly GCF_907164565.1). Taxonomy (NCBI): domain Eukaryota; kingdom Metazoa; phylum Chordata; class Mammalia; order Rodentia; family Muridae; genus Psammomys; species Psammomys obesus. The sequence goes on from NW_026596406.1 coordinate 1,053,718, forward strand.
GGGCTTCCTGAGTGGCATTTATTGGCCCTGCCAAATGAAAAAAGATGACCCAGGCCCCTACTGAATGAGTTGAGACAGGATGCTTATAGTGAATAAGACTGTTAATAATAAACATCTCCTAATGACAATAAAATTTCATAGCCATAGCAAACAACCAAAAACATACCCAACCCCCTTTAAAGGAAATTGGATGCCGTTCTCATGAGTTTCTTCTAGCTGACATTGTGGACATGTAGAAATCCTGTAGGGGGCCCAAATAAAAATGGTTAATTAAGCAAGCAGTAACATTTGTGGTCCAATAACATTTGAATGTTGAGAAATTCCAGGCTTAATAAAAGTCCTTTTTGGAACAGTCTAAAATGCTGGACCAGTTAAAATTAGTAGCTTTCTTCAAAGTTCTTTTGGGAGCAGGCTTTGATGAGAAAATAGCAATTGAAGCAGTTGAGGCAGGAACAAGCAGAATGCTGGAACATGCAAGATGCTGGAAAAGATGTGTCAATGTTTCATCATGCTGAAGAATGATTCTGTTAGGTTTGATCCAACATCTCCGGTGACCAGTTCTTTGTTCTGCAAACATATAACTTCTCACAAGCATTATGGAGTTCTAAAATTATAAATGTATGAGATGTGTAGGATGAAAGTAAACTGTAAGCCATTTTTAATCTATATCAATTAAAAGGTGAGCATAATGCATTTTGAGGATATTATAGCCAAGGATTTATTGGCCAAGTATTGTTGAAGTTTTCAGCTGGAGACACATTTTTTTTTGTCTCAGTCAGTTTTAGAGTTGTTCCCATATAAAGAGATTAGCAATATAAATTACCATTTTTATTGAACATATAATCATTATCATCAAAACAAGGTTAGATAGATTAAAATATCTTTTCGGGCTCTTGCGTGCCTATTGTATTAGGCCACATTGCTACCTATTTCCCTAGAGAAGCCTCCCATTAGAGAGACAAGCATCTTGTACCTGGATTTTTACATTGGTTTTGGCTATCTTTGGCTTCCCCCCTTTTTGATATAAGATGGAAAGTTTTGATTTTTTAAACATATGAATATAATTTTTGAGTTTTTAGGACTAAACTAGGTTGGCATGTACTTTGCCATCTTTAAGTCACTTGTGTTTTTTTACATAGGCATGACCAGCATTTTTCCCCCATGAAAAATGTTTCATGTTTAAAAGGATAAGGCAGTTTCCAAAGCAGTGTGACATTATCTCTTTACATAAACTTAAAAATGATGTGAATCCAACCTTTAGACCAGTAAGGATATAACCTCTATTATTAAGAAAAAAGAATTTACATGGTAACCTTAAGGAAAATTTTGTCATTTTGAATCTTAAAGTATCTCTGCAAATTGCTAAACAGCAGGAGTTGCCATCCTTCATCAATTTGTTCAAATATGTATGCATTTTTTTTCAAATCAGTATCATTGTAACTCAAAGCCCTTAAATGAAAATCAAACAAAGAGACAAGAAATTTTGTGTCAGTTGTGCCAATTTACACTGTAACAAACAAAGCCCAGCTGGTTATTTTTTGTTGATGTTTCAGTGAATTGGCAGACCCTTACCAGAAAGAGCTGACAAGTATCTTGCAGCCAGAGAGCTTTGGATTTTAGCTGTTATTAACCTAATTATTAGGATGAGTACTATTGTCTGTAACTTAGTATTCCAATCCTTGGTTTTTCCCCATTTTCTCCCTGAACTTTTTCACAGAAGGCATGGAAAGGAACCATCACCATTAAACATATTGCAACCAGATCCATGACTATAACAGCCAAAATAAAGCCAAAAGAGATTAAAACACCCTCTGCCATGGTAATTTTTTTTTTATTTTTTATTTTAGATGCAGTTTAGGCCAAACTCTGTCTAGAGGGTTTTTTTTTGTTTGTTTGTTTTTTGTTTTCTTTGTTTGTTTTTTTGTTTTTGTTTTTTTTGTTTTGTTTTGTTTTTGTTGTTGTTTTTTTGCCTCCAGTTCCTTTCTTTCCTGCCATGGCTGTGGAGCTGAGCCAGCCACAGTAAAAAGGAGCCATGCTTGTTTACCCCTCAGTTAAACTGCAGCAGCAGCCAGTTTTGTTAAGTCTCAGGTCTGCCCACAGGAGGCTGTCTTTTGCTCCTGAAATTGTTTAAGAGTCTCTCTTAAAGAGACAGTAATTGACCTGGGAGTTTTTGGGTTTTAAGTTTGGTTGTATCACTGGGAGTCTATTCCCCCCCAACCAAATTATGTTTAAGTATGATTTAAAGGGTGTGGATACTTAGATTAGTTGGGCACCATTTGTTGTAGTCGCGATTTACTATTAATATATCTTCTGGTAATCCTGCTGTTAGTCTTAAACAGCTGTATAATCAAATCAGCACACAGAGACTAGATTTATTTACTTAACCTACAACACAAGGCTGGGCAATAGTTACTCCCTCCTAAACCTCCAAGCCCTCACAGTGCCCTAACATTTAGATTTCCCACATTATACTTGCTTTTAGTGATATATTAGGTCCAGTCCATCTCGCCACGCTGTTCCAAGATCTCTCCTCTAGCTCTCTCTCCAAGCTCTCTTTGCCCTTTTTCTTCCCACTCATTTCCTACCCTCTAGCTCCTCCCCTCTTTCCTGTCCTCTGGCTCCTCCCAGCTCAACATTGTGTCTACTTGCTTTATTTTGGCCTGTTTACACAAGAGTTGAGACAGGATGCTTAGAATGAGCATTACAATGCAATATCAGGATTGAAACCAGAGAGTGGAGGGGGAGAAATCAGCATTTGAATGAACAAGGTTAAGGTGTATACATTTTAAGAGAACATTACACCAACAACCTCTTTAACCTGGAAGTGGAATGGTAATACTTCCAGCAGTTTTTTATTTTTAGAATTTGTTGTTGTTGTTGTTATTCTTGGTCTTTTTTTGTTTACACATGGACTTCAAGGCTATTTTCTGTCTCTTTGAAGAATTGTATTGAATGTCTGGTGGAGAGTGCATTAAACATATGGCTTGCTTTTTGCAGATTAGTCATTTTCACAAGGTTATTTCTGCAAATCTATGAGCATGTGTAGTCTTGCCATTTTCTGATTTCTTTTCCAGTATCTGAAAGTTTTCCTTGTGTCTATTTGGTACATTTGGTGAAGTATGTGCTGTATCTCCAGGCTCCCTCAGTTTAGTTTATGTACAGATAACCTGCTTATTGGCAGAAGAGGTTTATTGATTACCACTGTGCTTGGGTAAAACTGTTGTTTCAGATATAACTGTGTTTCTTTTATGAAACTGAGTGCATTTGTGTTTTGTATGGATATACTATGGATTCCAATATCTTGATAGTGGAGTTTTTTAATGAGTATGAAGTTTCTCCTTCAATTTATTGACTACTTTTGCCTTGCAGTACATTTTGTCAATATCTGTATACATAGTAGTTCTCTGGTTCCATTTGCCTGGAATTCTTTGTAACCATTTACCACAGTGTCCATATTTGTTGTTGAGGGGAGGTACCTAGAGGTAAAAAAAAAAAAAAATCATAGGTACCCTCTTTCTTATCTAGTCTTCTATTTTTTTTAATTTTTAGTGAAATTGAGACCAGTAATATAGTTATTATTGAAATAAGTGTATTGATTCTCTTCATTTTCTTGATTTTTATGCTGTTTTCTTGGACATTTTTATAAATACACATTGTACATGCAATATTTATTTGTCACTTGTGACATCTTGGTTGTGTTTATCCTTCACTTCAGACTGAAATATTAGCTGTCTTTGTACACATAAATTCATTTAATATTTTACCATAACATGTTTATTCCTCCTTCATTTAATACAAATCTTTCTTGACAATAACAGTATAGGTTATCAATTACAATGTTTCATGAGTTAAAGAACATTTTTTATTTTCTTCTGAGCTCAAAGATTTGTCAAACAACCCAGTACTATTCTAATAGGCTTCTTAAGTTACTTGATATTTCTCAATGCAACTTTCAATACCATTTCTTTATTTTGTCTTTTGAATGTTTTAACTATAATACATCACGGAGAAATATTTTCTAGTTTTGTGTATTTAGTGTTCTGTAGTCCTCTTATGATTTGGGAGCCATCACTTTTATTAGCTTTGCAAAATTTCCTTCTATACCTTTACTGAAGATATTGTCTATGCCTTTGCTAATGTTTTCTCCTTCTCTTTCTATGATCATAATTCAGAAATGTGTTATTTTCTTGGTATCCCCAAACTCTCTCATGCTCCATTCATATACACTGTTAAGTTTCTCCTTACCTGCTATTGATTGATACGGACCCTCTATTTGGTCTTCTGTTCTCTGTTTTCAGCATGATTAGTTCTGTTAATGTGCCCTTATTCAGAGGCTTGTGTTTGTTCTAATGGGATATTTCTTAACGGCATTGTTTCAATTTGGGTTTTCGTTAAAAATTCAAATTCTATTTTCATGTCATGGATTGAACTCCCCATGTAATTTTCTTTGTCTTTGTGTTCTTTGAGTACTTTGACAAAGAATGACAATATTTATAGTCATTCTTTGAATTATTTGTTTCTAATTTCTTCCATATGTTTATCATTAGGGGGACATTTCCATGGGATATGAAATTTTTGGAGGTGATATGTCACCTTGGTTTTTCCTGTATTAAAAATTAGTTCTTTATTAGTTAAAACATAATGATATCATTTCTTCATTGGGATTTATCAATCTTGAGTTAGTTTGTTGGTTGCAATGTTTTTTTCCAAATCACCTTTGCTCTTTCAAAGTAGTGTTTACAGTGTTCAGAATGGGTAATTAATTCCAGTCTTGGGAACATTTAAACAATTTTTACTAATTTTATGTGCATTAGTGTTTTTTAATGTATATCTGTACACCACATGAATGTCTTTTACAGGCTGAGGCCAGAAATAGGCATTGGATTTCCTGGAATTTTAGCTACAGAAAGTTGTGAGCCAGTATGTCGTCATTTGGAATGATTCCAAGTCTTCTAGAAGAGCAGCAAATGACTTTAAAAATGAGACACTTCTCCAACAACAATGTTAGGGCCTGGATTTACGCTGTCTGATATTTAAGGATATAGCCTTGATTCTAGTCTTCTTTTTTATGGCTGTAGGCCAGTGCTTTCAACAGTTAGAACTTCAAAATGCTTCCTCTGGCAGTGTAGAGTGGGCCTGGGTCTCAAATGTGTACAAGGCAACTACAAAATGCTAGTAAGGCATGTTGAAGTTTCTTTGACTCACATGTGGTGCCTAAAAATTCCTGGGTCTGCCAGTTATGGTTGCTACAGGTTCTGTTGTATGAGGTTTTGAGTGAGACTCAGAGAAATACAGGGTAAGAGGAAAATGAACTTTGCTCTCATAACTCAAAAATTGACAGGTATGAGAATAAGCATAGTGTTAACATAGTTTGCACTTCTAGCTAAAGACAGGGACTTGAAACTCAAGGCTTCATAGTTATATCTGAAAAGGCAGCACAGGAGCCTAATTATCACAGTCAATACCATCTGCTTGCTAAGTCACTAATTTATTCCTTTTTCTTCAATGTTTATCCTTAAATAATTGTAAGAAACTAGTTTGCTACATCTTAAGTTCTTCTTGAACTATGATGTATGTATCAACAATGAGGATATGGTATTTTCATAGTCACTCACTTTAGACATTGTAGCAATGATTTTTGTCAGAAAATGCCAAGAAAGAAAAAATATTTTAAAAATGCCTTGTTACCAAAATATTCCCTCAAACCCACATGTTTAACTGTCATGGTTATCATACAACAAAGAATCTTTCCGGTCTTTTTGTCAGTGAACTTCTTGTTCTCTGTCCTCTGTACTCTTGTTTCTGTACTCTGCGGGAGGAGGAGCTTGGAGTTGACTGGCACACAAATTTGTGCTATTACCCAGGATTGCACTGAACTGTGATTTGCTGAGCAGCAGGTGTCTCTGCCCTTTTCATTGCAGACAGTCTTATAGTTGACATGTTCTGTCTATCATTTACTCATTGTATATTGTTAATCTGAACAAAATATCACAGCAAGATACAGTTTGACCTGTTGACATTTCTTCATGTAGTGTGTTTTATTGTTGTTTCATTCAGATTTTTGTTCGCTCCGCTCACCCATCCTTTCTTAACAGTGTCAATCTATCTGAAGGGGCCATCCTCGCATTATCATATCACAATACACAGTACACTTATTGCCCTAAACCCCTGATAGATAGGAAATAGAGCCCTTCTCAGGATATCTTCCCTCAGTATATTAGGTGAAAAGTCACACTCTGATAGCTTTAAATTATTATACCTTTTAACTGAACCCAGAGAAGATTTCTTACACACACACTGTTTTCAGGGCAGGGTACACAGTGGGTGAACGCACTGCTCTAGAGGCAGGGATGGATTACAGTGGCACTTCTAATCAAAGACTAATGTAGGATGAAAGAGAAGACTAGGAACGGAAAAGTTCAAATCTCATAATGTAAAGCGGGGACTTGATTTTTGCACTGAAATAAAGTCGATAATTTGGAAATGAGGACTGTAGCAGGACTATTGGCTATTCCAAAGTGAGGAATAAGCTGATTGTGTTGGGTGCAGACATGATACTGTCCTACAGATACAAACGTGTCACGGAAGGGAATTCTGAGGCATGTATAGTCAATAGAAAGAGTAGACTCAGCTGATTCTTTGGTTCCTTGTACATGCATGGCATGGACACTTTGGGGACTTCTCCAATTCGCCTAATATGGCACTTTTGTAGCATGTTTTTAAGCAGAACTCAGAGCCTCAGATGCAGAGCCTAAGGGAAGAAAGCATTTTAGAACTCTCACTGGCAGTGGAAGAAGTGTCAGGAAGAACATAGGGTAATTTGTGTGTCACCTGCGCTCATTAACAAAGTTAGAAGCAGCATGTTCACAAACACTTGAGATGAATACAAAGCTGCTGGACATCATTAGATCTAAATCCACCAGTCCTATGGCTGAGAAGATATGTGTGTTCAGAGGATGCTTTGTATTCTTATCTTTGGGCTTCTTGTTGTTGATTATTAACATTTAATATTGATTTATCTTTTAGTTAAACAGTGGTTATTCCTAAACCAGCTATATACCCAAATATCGCACAGAGACTAGGATTTATTTAATTAACCTAGAGCACAAAGCTGGACAATAGTTACTCCATCCTAAACCTCCAAGCCTGCATAGCTTCCTCCCACATTATATCTGCTATATCCCACAAGATATCTAAGTTATATCTTAGGTCCGGTTCATCTCTCCTCATGGTTCTATGTCCTTTCCTGCCAATCTCTCCTCTCTGACTCCTCTCACCCCCTTCCTTCTCCTCCCATCAAGACCAGGATGTCCTACCTTATCCTCTCCATTGTACAGCATTGGAGCTGGTTGCTTAATTGACAATACAGAGAACAAATGGTGGCATGTTTACACAAACTTGAGAGAGGTGATGTTTAGAATAAGCATCATAATGCAATGTCCAGATTGAAACCAGATAGTGGGGTAGAGAAATCAGCATTTGGATGAACAAGAGTAAATTGTATACATTCCACAAGAACATTATACCAGCAGCTTCTATAGACTCCCAATTTTGTGTATGCCTTTACTGACAATGACTGCTATGTAACAATCAAGAAAAATTTTTACCATAAAGGAGATGTGACAATTGGTGCATTTCTCCCTCTTCATATTTACTACACAGGCAACAAAGTTCCTCCTATAAATGTGCCATGATCTCCAGAATACTCACATACAGTAAATACAATTATTTACTCTACGAGTTCAGAATTCTTGTGACTTATAGGTTGAATGGATTGAAACTTCCTTGTGTTTTAATAATCCCTGTTTTCCATCCTCAAATTTCTTCAAGTATTCTCTCTCTTCTTTTCCTTTTTCAAAGGAGAAGTCATAAGTTTCATGTTATTGATTTTGTTTTCCTCATATAATATTGGAATTTTATGATCTTCCTTTTTTATACTTGTTATGCCAGGTAATTTGAGTATTTTCAGTGTTATGATTTTAGAGTATGGGTCTTTTAATCTAAGTGTGACCTGGTAATTCTGGGATTTTTCTTAAGCTCAGATGTGCTTTTGTGAGAAGAAATGAAGCCACTGAATGCAGACTCCTGAGCACCTGGAATGTTGCTAGAGTGATAATTATTGACTCCGTTACATGCAGCTGATTTCAAAATAGGGCTGTCATCATTAAATTTTAGGAGCACTTTTCTGCTGTACACATAGCTTTGTCTATCTCATTTTTTATCTCAGTGTTTCTTTGTTAATCTTTTTTATTTCTCAGAGAAATTTTAAATGTTCACCTGTTTTCAATAAGTGTTTCCAGTGCTTTTTGCTGTGCTCTGCTCACCAAGATACTCTTTCAAGGAGGGTGGCCACTTAGGGCTGTTTTTGTTTTGTTTTGCTTTGCTTTGTTTTTATTTTGTTTGTTTGTTTTTTAGCTTTTCTGACGTATGCAAGATTAAGGAATAGCATCAGAAAAGTCTGACTTCCTTAGATAAATTAATGACAAATATTCAAGTGTATCTTTATAGAGAATATAAAGCATGTGTATTCCATACAGACATCCCAAATCTCTATGGATCAATTAAAAAAGACCCTGAAAAAGAGAAATAGAACTTGTAAAGACCTGAACACATGAGAAAATCAGTAGAAAGACAATAGGTAGAAATTTACAAAATAAAATATAAAGGTGAATTGTGTTCAGTGTTACATTACTGTGTGTTTGTTAAAATCTTGGGGGTATTAAGTAAAACTTAAGGACAGTGGAGAGAGAAATGTGTTCAGATGTAAAACATCATCAGATATTTGGGGGTGGTAACACATTTAGTTTGAAACTAACAGCATAGGCGGCCACAGATCTAACAATTTTACATTTTGATGCAATAATTTATATCGCAATTCAGCAATTCAAGGTAGATCTAATTTCCTAATGCTCATATTTTGTCTCAGATAAAATTACAAATTTGTCCCATATGCCTAGCAGCTTGGGTACACTGGGTACCTTTTACTAGATCAGAACTAATGCCTCTGTGGTTCTCCTTTTCCTCTGCTCTCTACTTTCACAGCTTGAGCACCAATGTACATTGTATGTGTTTTTCTCTTTCAACAACAAACCCATATGTGAAAAGACTATGCTTGTAGTTACATGAGCCATAGGTGTCTGGCTTGTCTATGATGAATGAAAGAATTGTATCTTGTGAAAATATTCAACTTTTTATAAAATCAATAATAAAAACAAATTAGCTCATGAAAGAAAATAGCATTTTTACTACAAATAGTTAACAATCTTGTCTTATAAAATGCAAGCCACAAACATTTTTCTGAATATACTTAAACAAATTTGTATTATTTTTTTCTGGATTAAAAAAATAGATAAAATGGAGCAACTGCAAGTTTTCTAAGACATTGCTCTGGTGTCTAACAATCATCCTGGATTGTTTTCTCCATTTTTATTCTTTTGTATGTCAGTAGTGAAAATGGTTCTACTCCTAGCTGTATCCTGATCTTGAGCATATTTCTCCACTCTTGCCTGTGACCTTATAGTTGAGGTCTCTATTTCCATGAATGGGAACTTGTGATCTTTTCTTTGTACACAGTCAGAATGGCCACTGAGTGTCCTCTAAATCCTTTTATGGAGATTTATAGTGTATCTGGCCTGCATTCATTTAACTGAGAATGTACATCTTTGGAGTCTGCTCTTCAGTTTCCACTGATCTCTCTGTGTTTGCTAGCTCCTCTTTTATCAGGACAATTAATAAGATAATGTAATGTACAGAGGTAGTCACTAGCCTCACCAGAATGCCAACACAAGCAGCCTATCAACCGCACACAAACCTCTGATATAATAAATTCGATCAGGGCTGGACATAGTGAGGGCAAATGGAAGTCATTGTCAGCACTGTTGAGATTTTTTTTTTTTACCATGTATCTGAAAAGCTCAGAGAAATAGGTGTAAATTCAGACCTTTGTAAATTACTTTTCTTCTAAACTCATAGATTAGGAGATTATTTACTTGTATAATGTTTCAACTTTAGAATACTAATTAAATAAGTAAATAAGTATTCTCTGGTTTTCAATGTAAATTTGCTGATGCAGTAGACCTTTGGCAATAATACAAGACATTTCTCAGATTTCTGATCTTTCCTACTGATTTGCCTGCATGTTATATTACTATCATTATCCTAATGAGATATTGTAAATAACCATTAGAGATTTTTTGAGCATTTATTGTATTATACTTTAATTAAATTATTATTACCAATTTCTTAACATTTTCATATTGTCTAAACCATTTGTAAACTTTTTGTCTCATATTTCTTTGTGTGCTGGATAGTTTTATGTCAATTTGACACAAACTAGAGTCACTGGAGAGGAAGAAGATGCATAAGATCTAGCTATATGCAGGCCTGTAGAGGGTTTCCATAATCACTGACTGATGTGGAAGGGCCCAGACAATTACAGGTGAGGCCACCAATGAGCCGGTGGTCCTGGGTCCATAAGACAGCAGGCTTAGCCACCAACAGCGAGCAAGCCAATAAGCAGCATTCCCTCGTGGTTTCTAAGTCAGAGCTCCTGCCTCCAGTGCCTGCTCTGATTGAGTTCCTGTCCTACTTCATCCAATAATGAATAGTGATGAAGAAGTGTAGCCACATGTGCTGGATGGCTTTATATCAACTGGAGATGCATTACCTCCACTCAGATTTAATGCCTCTCAAGTTGAACATTCGATATTTCTCTGCTGAGAATTTTCTGTTTATTTCTGTACCACATTTTAAATTGTATTATTTGGGGTTTTTTTAGGGGGGAGTTTATTTTCTTGAATTCTTTATATATTTTGGATATTAGCCCTCTTTTGGATGTTGGTGGTGATGGTGTGTTTGTGTGCTTGTTTTCTTTTGCTTTTTTGTTGTGAATTTGTGTTTTTGTGGGTGGAGTTGATCATGTTGGGTTGGAGTTTTCCTTCTAGTATCTTCTGTAGGGCTGGGTTGCTGTGAATATATTGTGTAAATTTAGTTTTGTCATGAAATATTTTGTTTTCTCCATCTGTGTTAATTGAAAGTTTTGCTGGGTATAATAGTCTGGGTTGTCATCTGTGGTCTCTTGCTGTCTGAATGATATCTATCCAGGCCCTTCTGGCTTTCACAGTCTCTCTTGAGTAGTCTGGAGTGATTCTGATAGGTGTGCCTTTATATGTCATTTGGCCTTTTTCCCTTGCTGCTTTTAATACATTTTCTTTACCCTGTAGATTTAGTGTTTTGATTATTATGTGGCAGGGGAATTTCTTTTCTGGTCTAGCCTATTTGGTGTTTTGTAAGTCTCTTGTATGTTTAAGGGCATTTCTTTCTTAAGGTTAGGGAAATTTTCTTGTATGATATTTCTCAAAAATATTTTCTGGGCTTTGGAGACCAGAATCTTTTTCTTCATCAATTCCTATTATTCTTAGGTTTCTTCATTTCGTGGTATCCTTGATTTCTTGGATGTTTTGTATCAGATGTTTTTCTGATTTGATGTTTTCTTTGAAAGATGTATTGGCTTCTGCAAGTGTATTGTCAGCAACTGAGAAACACTTAATGAAATGTCTAGTGTCCTTCATTATTGTAAAAAATGCAAAGAAAAAATTCTCTGAGATTCCCTCTTATACCTGTCAGGATGGCTAAGATCAAAAACTCGAGTGACAGCACATGTTGGCAAGAATGTGGGGCAAGCAGAATACTCCTCCATTATTGGTGGGCATGCAAACTTGTACCACCAAGTTTGGATTGTTTGGAAAACAATTCAAATGTTTCTCAGAAAATTGGGGATAATTCTACCTCACCACTCACTCCGGGGTATTTGCTGAAAAGATGCCCCCCCATACTACTATGACACTTGCTCAACTATGTTCATAGCAGCTTTATTCATAATAGCCAGAAACTGGAAACAACCTAGATGTCCCTCAACCAAAGAATGGGTAAAGAAAGTGTGGTACAATGGGTATGATGGTACACACCTGTAATCCCAACACTCAGGGAGGCAAAGGCAAGTAGATATCTGTGAGTTCAAGGCCAGCCTGCTCTACAAAGCAACAACCAAGGCTACACAGAGAAACACTGTCTTGAAAAAAAAAGTGATACATTTACAAAATAGAATACTACTCAACTATTAAAAACAAAACAGCATACAATTTGCAGGCAAATGGACTGAACTAAAAAAATATCAGCCTGAGTGAGGTAATCGAGACCCAGAAAGAAATTCACGTACTCAGTTATACATGGATATTAACCATAAAGTACTGGATAGCCATCCTGCAGTCCACAGACCCATAGAAGCCTTTAAGTAACAAGGAGGGCCCAAGGAGGATGTTTGAATTTCACTCAGAAGGGGAATGAAAATAGACATCTGAAGTAGATGGAGGGAGGGAGTGGGTAGGAGAGGTGGGGGGTATGGGAATAGGGATCAGGAGTGGGGAAAAGGGGGCTGGTGGTGGGTAGGAGTATGGGCATGATAAAAGTAGTTAGATGGTGAGATTAGGAGGTGGTGATATCTGGAGAATGGAATTCAGAGTCTATTTTATTGTGTGTATACTTATGTAATATGGAAAAAGGTATATGAATGAATGTTCTGTGCTGTGATAAAGAAAATGCCAATTTTGTCTTTGACATAGACTCTGTTGCCTGCTCTTCTATCACTTCCTCCTGGTGGGGCTGCCTCACCAGGCCACAAGGGAAGAGGATGCACTTAGTCCTGATGCAACTTGATGTGCTGGGGTAGATGTGTTCCTTTTCTGAAGAGTAGGGAAGAGAGCAAAGGTGACACAGGGAGAAAGGGTGGGACAAGAAGGGAAGAGGGTCTATAATTGGGATGCAAAAGAAAGAAATAATAAATAAATAAATAAATAAGAAAATGCCAAAAAGTAACGTCAGTGTGTCCGTGACATAAAGCCCTAGAAAGCGATCTCATGTTTGTTGTTGCTACCTATGTTGGGATTTCCAATCAGAAAATATCAATTGCTTAGAGGGATGTGGAGCAAGCATTATTTAATGGGTGAGTCTGATGTGTGGGAAGCTGCTTCTGACATGGTTACTCTGGCTTGACTCTAGCTCAGCCATTTTAGAGGTCGTTGCCATTTTCTTTACTAACCAAGCTTATAGTTCCTATTTCTCTGCCAGCAAGAACTTTCCCATAAATTAGATGACAGGCTGTTGCCATGGGAAACTTTAGGAGTGTGGTACTGGGAATTCTGCTTCCTGGCCGTGGTAGATGCGGGTCTAATCTAGAGTTCCGGGACTGTCCTTGGCGGTTCTTGGGAGAGGGGTGTTCTGTTCCTGAGAACTAGATAGCAAGTTCTGTGCAAGCCTGGGAGCCAGAGAGTAATTTTTGTGTAGCCTTGAGTGACTTCTTGGATACCTTGCCAGATGATACAAATACTGATATTATGAGAAGATTCATATGTGATTCTTTGCTATATAAGTGTATGCTTTGCCTTCATTAAATGAGACTTGATCAGATTCCTGTCTTCTCTCCATTCTTGGCATCTCTTGTCCCACCCCATTCTCGCCCCCTCTGTTAGGGTCTCATTTGACTGATCTGCAGGACGGGTCAAGTGGCACTTGAACCGGGACCTGAACATGAGGGATTTGGTGAAGAATGCTGATAGAGAAGGTGGCCAGAAATATATGAGAAAAAGGACAACTGTGTGGGAGCCTGCCTCATAGCTACAGTCCGGTAAGGGATCAGGGATTATGGGACAAGAAACGAGTAAGCATGAGACCTTTGTAGGAGTAAAAGATGCTTTAAAGATGTGAGGAGTAAAAGTAAAATGAAAAAAAAAATTAATCTCACAAGCTAAAGAGTTACTTGGGGAAATCAGAGCAGCTAAACAGGCAGAAAAAAGTACTTCTAAGGTTCATGCGGGAGTTCAAGGAGATTTATGCAATTTGAGAACAGAAAATGATTTAGGAGCAGGTACCGCAGTTGTTCTTGTCCTTGTCTCTGTCTTCGCTTTTGTCTGCCAGCTGTCTGTTCTGGTTTCTGGTTTCGGTTTGCTCGCAAGGTCTGGGGAAGCTCAGAGAGTTTCCAATAAGGTCAGGGAATCTAGAGGACGCTCCAATTCCTGGGGAGGAGGCCAAGAGAGGGCCTCAGGGGGCCCATAAAGGCTCTACTCCTTTTGGGACCAGGGAGTGACCAGCAGGGTCACTGGGACCCTGCTCTGTATGGAAAGAGGGCTGCTGGAGCCTGCTCTCCATCTGGAAGCTGTGGAGAGGGCCATGAGGGTTCTGCTCCTTCTGGAATCTATGTGTGTTGGGGGGGAGGGGTGCCCATGAAGGGGTCCACCCCTTCTGGAATCTGAGGGACTTGTGTCCGGTAGGGGCTGGTCAAGTCCTGGTATCTGGGTATTCTGGTTACTCCAACAGTGGCAGTGGCAGAGATTTTTGTTTCTTGTGTGTATGTTTCTCTGTGGACTTGGACTGATGAAATGTTTGGACATGAGACAGTTTAAATCAACACCTCTGAGTTTGGTCCTGGCCCATTGGAGTTAAATTCTATAAAACATTTTAAAAGTTATCGGGTACTTTAAAATAATAACACTTGGGCAGTCTAACAAAAAACTTGAAACAGTTTCTTATTTGGGGGAAATAAAAAAAAACCTTGGTATTTATTTTATTAATTTATTTATTTGCCAAGTGAAAACAAGCCGTGCCATTTGAACCAATTGAGAAAACTGTAGTTATTACAATGTATCATGTCAGGATGGTAAAGACCCATAAAGTGATTTAGTATATTCTGGACTACTGAAAGAAACAACAAAGAGAATTTTAATGGAAGTTTTTATGTTGTCTAAAAAGCAAGAGAGAAGGCAAAAAAACTAAAATAATAAAGAGACGGGATATTAACAGCAGCAACAAAAAAGGAATAGCTTGTCTAAAATAAAAATGTCTGGTTAAACCAGAAGAATAAAGCTAGAAACCTAAAGGTATATAAAAATGTTACGAAAGGTTAGTGTATGTATAAAAAGCCGGAAGGCATTTATGATTTGAAAAACAACTGTAAAATATGTTTTTCATTTAAATAGCTAGAGATATTTTAATGCAAAATGTTTGCTTATGCTCTTTTAAAGGGAAAAAAGGACTGCAGTTCCATGTTAGCTCAGGGTTATGCAGGGTTATATTCAGATTATTGCTAACCATTATATAAAATAAATGCTTGGCTGCCAGTGCCTAAATAAATTACTTAATGCTGTTTCTTTCTGGCCTATAGATTTGGTATGGCCAGAATAGTCCATCTTTACTGAGGGCTACAGGCTAAGTTTAATTCTCTGTTTAATGCTAAATTAAACTTTTGTCTTTAATTTTTTTGCTGTTAAGTTTTAATGCAATATGGTAGGATTAATAAGATTTGCTAGTCGCTTTATTAACTGTGTCTGATTAAAAGTTTTGCTTTGAATTTAGTTTAGATAGAGCAGATTTAAAGTTATGCTAAGGACTGCAGTTGAGTATAAGATTGAGCCTTACCTAGTCTTTTTGTTTAAGTTTTTTTGTTTGTTTGTTTGTTTGTTTGTTTTTTAAGGATAAGCCTAGGATGGGTAACTATAAAGTTTGCCTATATAGATTTACTTAAAATTTGCTTTTAAAACATGCATCTAAGGAATAGGTAATAATAATAATAATAATAATAATAATAATAATAATAATAATAATAATTTTACTGTAATACAAAAAGGGTATTCACTCAGAGTGGACTTCGTTTTGTACACCAATTGGCTTATGAAAATGCTAATGCAGCCTGCCAAGCAGCAATTCAGCCTTATAGAAAAAAGACAGATTTATCAGGATATATTAGATTATGCTCTGATATTGGGGCTGCCTATCAATAAGGCCTAGCTATGGCTGCCACCCTACAAGGATATACAGTTAAACAATTCTTAACTCAACAAAATAAAGGAAGATGTTTTAATTGTGGTGAAATTGGGCACTTTGCAAAAAGATTGTAGAAATAACAAACAGGCAGGAGCCAAAAATCCCACTTCTAAACTGTGTTCAAGATGCCATAGAGGAAAACATTGGGCTACTGCGTGTAAATCCAAAACTGATGTTCAAAGACAGGTTTTGCCACCTCTTCAGGGAAACAGTAATCAGGGCCAGCCCCAGGCACCCAAACCCAAGCAAGTTTATGGGCGAGTCAGATTTGGTCAAGTAAACAACAATCCATTTCCGACCTCTGCCGAGCCACCCCAGGAAGTGCAGGATTGGACCTCTGTTCCACCACCTACACAGTATTAACCCCTGAAACGGGAGTTCAGACATTGTCAATTGGTGTCTATGATCCTCTACTTCTAGACACATTGTGTTTAATAATAGGGTGGAGTAGTTCTACAGTAAAAGGACTTCAAATATTTCCAGGTGTAATTGATAGTGATTATCAGGGTGAAATAAAAATTATGGCTTCTTCTCTTCAAAATATTACCACTGTACCCTCAGGACAGCGAATAGCACAATTGTTATTACTTCCCTTATTGCCTACAAATAATAAGATATATGTTAATCATGGCTCAGGAGGTTTTTGGCTCTTCTGACGCAGATTGGGTACAATCTATTTCTTCTACCAAACCCATGTTGACCCTTGAAAGAATTTCAAGGTTTAATAGATACTGGAGCTGATGTTACTATTATTTAAAAAAGAAGCCTGGCCATCCCATTGGCCCCTTTCTCCTACCTTAACTAATTTAAAAGGTATTGGCCAAAGTCAAAATCCAGAAAAAAGCACAAAGGTTCTAACTTGGAAAGATAAGAGAGAAATCAAGGGACTAGTCAACCCTTTGTTATCAAGGGACTTTCCATTAATCTTTGTGGTAGGGATTTACTTTTTCAAATAGGGCTTGCTATGTACAGCCCTAATGATATAGTTACAGCCAAAATGCTTTCTCAGGGGTTTAGACCAGGAAAAGGTTTGGGAAAACATGAATCAGGAATATCTCAGCCTTGTTATTTAAACAATTACAAATGCTTATAAAAAAAAATATCTTATCCCTTCTACATTGGACATTTACAGGCTCATTCTAACCTTCTAGGACCTTTAACCAAAGGTAATTATAAAGCTGATTTGGCTACAAAAATTATATGTAATGTTACCTCTGATTTATCAACAGGTATTTCTGCTGCCGCTCAAGCCCATCAACTCCATCATTTAAATGCTCATACTCTAAGACTTATGTTTAAAATCACCAGAGAACAAGCTCGACAAATTGTTAAACAGTGTCCTTCCTGTGCTGTCCTTTTGCCTACTCCCCATCTTAAGGTCAATCCCTGTGGCCTTTAACCTAACGCTATTTGTCAAATGGATATTACACGTATCCCTAAATTTGGAAATTTAAAATGCGTTCATGTTTGTGTTGACACTTAGAGTCGGTTTGTATTTGCCACACTCCAAACTGGTGAGGCCGGAAATAATGTTATTGCTCATGTGCTATCAGCAATTGCTGTATTGGGAGTTCCAACACAACTTAAAACAGACAATGGCCCTGGTTACGTTGAAAATATGTTTTCAAAATCTTGTCAACAACTTAATATTAAACACATTACAGGTATAGTTTATAATCCACAAGGACAAGAAATAGTGGAAAAGGCACATTTATCTATTAAAAAAATACCATTAAAAATAAAAGAGAGGGAGTGGTACCCCATCAAAGGTTCTCCTAGAAATTTTATAGCCCATATACTTTTTATTTTAACTTTTTAAAATTTGGATAAGGATTGAATAAGGGTAAGCTGTGGAACTTTTCTGGCATATGGATACACAAAGACAGTTTGCTACTGTCCTATGGAAAGATCTTTTGGACAACAAATGGCATGGTCCAGATCCCGTCCTGATATGGAGCAGAGGAGAAGTTCGCATCTATTCTAAAGAGATGGATGCAGCCAGATGGTTGCCGGAATGATTAATAAAGCATATAGGTAATAATAATACTCATCAGTCCAGGGTAGAAGAATTACCCTGTTCACAGAAATGATGGAACAGAAACAACTGTTTCCATGGACCGTGATCCTTTGCGTCCAGCTGATACATGGTCATGGTGAACCCTTCAATCCTCAAGCAGCACAGGCAATATTTACAGCAAACCCTGTGAATACAAAGGAGGAAAATTGGCAGGTATTTCTGCAGCCAGAAGTTTTAAAACTGTGGATTGTTCCACTTTACGGCCTACCAATTCTTAGGCCATTCGGAAGATCCTCAAAATGGTGCCAGATGAAGATGTGTAGATAAGCCAAAAGTTATACCTAAGGTCAATGGTCATCCTGGGCCTTGTCCTTGTTCCAGCTTTTATCAATCTATGCATAGCTCATGTTACACCTCTGTGCAACAATGTACTGGAAATAATAACAAAACCTATATTACTGCTATTTTAACTAGCACCTATACTGTAACATTTGGAGGTGACTGGTCAGTTGTACCCCAAGTTTTTTATAGTACCAACAAGTACAGCCAATCACCCTGTTTTGGTACTCCAGGTCAGCCAGTATGCTGGAATTTGATACCTCCCATCCATATTTCTGATGGAGGAGGACCTCAAGATCAGGTTAGACAAGCCATAGTTCAAAAGAAAATAGAAGATTTAACAGAAAATTTGTTTCCTCAGTTTAATTATCATCCTTTGGCCTTGCCTAAGTCCAGAGAAAGTATGGGTATTGATCCCCAAACCTTTGATATTCTTGAGGCTACTTACAGGTTGCTTAATGATTCTAATTCACTTCTTGCTCAAGAGTGTTGGCTTTGTATGAGCCAAGGGCATTGCTATTCCTGCACCTAATAGCGCCTATAGTGATAGACCCTCTTGTATGATTATTCACCCTCAAGTACAACCCATACATTTTGGAAATTCTTCTTGTTTATTTTCGCAGTCTTTTATTGTTAGTACTGCTGAAGTTGACTTAGGGGTACTTACTTTCGCCAATTGTGTAGAATTAATTAATGTATCTAGTTCTTTATGTGCCCATAATAATTTTATTTTGTGTGTGATAATAATAGGGCTTATATGTATTTACCCTCTACCTGGACAGGGTTATTTATTTTAGCCTCTCTTCTCCCTAATATTGACACCAGGGGATGAACCTGGGCCAGTACCCAGCCTTGGTTATATAGTTGGTAGACATAAAAGAGTAGTTCACATTTTTTCCTTTGTTAGCTAGTTTAGGTGTAACAGCAGCAATGACTACCAGGTCAGCAGGATTGATTGATGATGTACAAACTTTAACACTATTCAGGGTATACAGGATCAGGTAGATTCTTTAGCTGAAGTAGTTTTGCAAAATAGTAGAGGTTTGGATTTGATTACTGCAGAACAGGGAGGAATATGTTTGGCTTTACAGGAACGTTGCTGCTTTTATGCCAATAAATCTGGCATTGTCAGAGTCAAGATAAAGAAGCTACAAGATGACCTGAAAAAGAGAAGAAAAGAGCTGTTTGACAATCCACTATGGAGTGGATTAAATGGCATTCTGCCCTACCTCCTCCCATTTTTAGGACCTCTAGTTGGCTTATTGATTTTGCTATCACTAGGACCTTTTCTCTTTAATAAAATCATGACTTTTTTTAAATCAACAATTAGATGCCATTAAAATGCAGCCTATTTAGGTCCATTATCACAAACTGGACATGACCGGTGGGGAGATTTAGAGATATTCACCTTTATGGAGGTCATGCTGATATTGCACGCATTAATTTCTCTTGTTTTGAGGCGATGGACTGGTTAGTCAACAATGGGTAAAAGTGCTAAAAATTTCCATATGCACCCCTCCAACCTAAGACAGGAATCCAGCCTAAAAATCTGCTGGACTTCCCAATGACTGGTAAGAAGGGTTTGGGACGCTGAGCTCCAACCTAAGACAGGCACATACCCCCAAAACCTCTCTTTTTAAAATCACCTCACGGCATTTTTGTCCTTTTGAAAAAATAAAAAAGTGGGACCAGTGGGAAGCTCCTTCTAACATGGCTACTCTGGCTTGACTCTAGCTCAGTCATTTTAGAGATCATTGCCATTTTCTTTACTAACCAAGCTTATAGTTCCTATATCTCTGCCAGCAAGGACTTTCCCATAAATTAGATGACAGGCTGTTGCCGTGGGGAGCTGAAAGAGTCTGGTACTTCGAATTCTGCTTCCTGGCCGTGGTAGATGAGGGTCTAATCTAGAATTCCGGGACTGTCCTTGGTGGTTCTTGGGAGAGGGGTGTTCTGTTCCTGAGAACTAGATAGCAAGTTCTGTGCAAGCCTAGAAGCCGGAGAATAATTTTTGTGTAGCCTTGAGTGAATTCTTGGATACCTTGCCAGTTGACACAAATACTGATATTATGAGAAGATTCATTTGTGATTCTTTGCTATATAAGTGTATGCTTTGCCTTCATTAAATGAGACTTGATCAGATTCCTGTCTTGTCTCCATTCTTGGCATCTCTTGTCCCACCCCATTCTCGCCCCCTCTCTTAGGGTCTCATTCGACTGACCTGGGGGATGGGTCACTGATGTATTAGTTGAACAGGGCCTATGAACCACAACAGTGACATCCATGCACAGTAACAGTACAGATGCAGTAGTGGCGAACATACCTCGGCAGTTAACGATGGTTTACTAAGTCCTTTAAGACCCATGCAACAAGAGGAAAACCATACCTGGCATTAATTACCTAGGGTTAGTGAAGTCATGGATCTTGGGAGGAGACACTACAACCATCACTTTACTAAATCAACATAATCCTTAACCACCTCATAAATATTTGTTCTTGTACCCATAGATAAGTGTAGTTCTCACACCTGATTAAGGAGACTTGCCTTTGCAACAGACAGAGACCAATACAGAAAACCACAACCAATCAAAATGCAGGGCTCTGGAGCCTAGACCTAATGGCTACATCTATAGCACAACTTCCACACATAAGGCTGAAGCATTGCAGAAGAGGGGGCAGAGAGATCGTAAGAGCCATAAGAGCAGGGAGTTTGCTGTAATACTGTGTCTTCCAATAACATCAGAAGCTATACCCATAAACTCTCACCAAGATCACTGCCTAAATATGAGGTGAATAAGGATGATGCCAAGAGACATGCTGATGTGGGTGAGAGAAAGAGCATGAGGCTTCTACCCTACCTAAAGAACTATAAAGAGAAATGCTGAGAGAGAGGGAAATAGCCTTCCCTAGGAAGAGTGCACCAATTGATTATCTAAAACCAAATGGCCAGGCCTGAAAAACATATACACACAAGTAATATTATACAGACTAAGCAGGTTGTATTTAGGAATATATATATATATATATATTCATTTTTTATTAGTATATATATATATATATATATACTAATGAAAAAAAAAGAGGTCACAACTTTGAAAGAGAGAAAGAAGTATATGAGAGTGTTTGGAGGGAGAAAGTTGAATGCAGAATGATGTAATTATACTCTCAAAAAATAAAAAATAATAATTTAAAAAGATTTTATCCAGATGAATGTGAAGTCTAGAAATATGAGGAAACACTGAAGTTTTAATATTAATTTCAATGGAAAAATGTATTTTAACCCATTTATTAATAGTTTTTATAGTTACTAGAATCTGTAAGGTCACATGTGACTGGTTTGCACTGATGTTTCTGGCTGTGCTTTCTCTCGGGGCAGCAGTCGATTCTCAGAGGGACAGAATTAAAGACAGCTTCAGATGCTGCTGCAGACCAGGGCTAGCACTTTCCCCAGCATGCTCCAGTCCCTAGGTTAAAGTCATTGCGCCATAACAATCAATTAATTAATTAATTAAACTGACATTCATATTTCTGCCAACTGTGCTGATAAAAAGCAGTGCCTGGACAGAATTCAGGCCATTTGAAATACATAGTTATTCATTCCAATAAGAACTCAAGCAGATGGCAGGGGAAATCATGACGTGCCCTATCCACATGTCAGACGCCTGCGGATCACAGGTACTGACTGAGACAGGCCACCTGTCAAGCTAGCTCTCAAAAGTGAGAGCTAGCACATGAATCCTTGGCATTCAAAAGATATTAAGATACTCAAGAAGAGGCTACCTATTTTTTTTCCACCCTTATAATCAAATATATTGCTTGCTCTTACAGCTCAGTTCACTCCTGACAACTCAGGTTCCCCGGCAAGATCCAAAGCTTCCCTCACTCCAGTATGTTTCTTATACCTGCTGGGCTTAAACTTCCATAAAAGGGTTTAGATTTTTTTGTTTTCTGTGAGGACTTCTTGTAGATGGGAAACAACAGAATGGCAGTACTGGAAGCCAAAAATTGAGGCAAAATGCTTTGATGTGATCAGGTCAGTCTGGGGACTATTATAAAACTTGGAAGTCATGTGATTCATTATTTTTATAGTTTTGGTGAAAATCTTTTTCCATAATGAAGAAAGTTACAGAGAAAGAGAAGGAAAGAGTCATCTTTAAATTAGATCAGTATCTTAGTTTTCACATAAATTATACTGTAAAACTTGCTATACTTTGATATGGAAATGTCTCAGCAATTACATAACCAGTAACTATAATCATCATTAAATTACGTGAGTCTTGTTTAAATTCTTTTTTTAAATTTGTGTGTGCGCATGTTCAAACCTAAGAATGCACATGTGAATGTAGGTGTCCCAGGAGGCCAGAAAGCATCCAATTTCCTGGAGCTGGAGCTACAGGTGACTGTTATCTGCCCCATTTGGGTGCTGAAAACATAGAACTTGTAGCAATTGGGCTGGAACTGACCCAGAAAACTCCTGCTTAAGGACTAGTGTCCATAGGACTGAAAACTGCAATGCAAGATGCCAAGGGGGGAAACAATGGTCCCACCCAGCTGTGGTGTCTCTGAATCAAAACAATATCCAGTGTCTTAGAGTTTCCATTGTTGTGACAGGAACACCATGACCGAGATCAGCTTGGAGAGAAAGGCTTTATTTTGACTTATAGCTTTTAGTTCATAATCCAGGGAAATTGGGGCACAAACTCAAGGCAGGAGCCTCAAGTCAGGCACGGATGCAGAGGCCACGAAGGATTGCTCCTTTCTGGCTTGCTCCTCATGGCTTGTTCAGTCTACTTTCTCAAACAACCCAGGACCACCTGCTCAGGAATGGCACCAACTGCTGTGCACTGAGCCTTCCCACATGAATCACTAATTAAGAGAAGGCACTGCAGACATGTTTACAGGAAAATCTTTTGGAGGTATTTTCTCAATTGAGGGTCCCTCTCACCAAATGATTACATCTTGTGTCAAGCTGAAACACAACTAGCCAGAGCAGCCATAATGGCAAGATAGCCCAATGGTACAATAGTATCACTTGTATCTTGAGAGAACCAAAAGTTGTCTAATTGGATTTTAAGGTCTGCTCAACAGGAGAGGAAATATACTTTGTAATGGAAAACAGTCAACTATTCATGGCTGGTGTGGTCATGGATCTTAAAGGGAAACCTACTCCTGCTAATTCCCTAATAAATTCTAACTGCATTCTAAGTAGTTACCCTTATATCTACAGAAAAGTGTAGCTTTCACTCCTCACTGACCACAAGCCAGCCTTGGTTGATACATCTACAACACAACCCTGCACCTAAGGCTCAAGAAACATCATGGAAGAGACAGAGGAAAAGACAGCTTCTCCTGAGAAGCTTCTACACAGGAGGAAAAGTATACCTATGCAATCTCAACATTATGGTTGCCCAAACAAAATCTAAACAATGACACCAGTTGTCTTGGCAGTGTTGATGAGGGAACTCTTACAAAACCCCACCCCTGAATAAAGAGCTACATTGCCATCTTCAGTGTTATTCTCCTGCATTTTTTCCTATTATTTCACCCACTTTGATCTTCTTAGAGTCTGTTTCTAGAAAGTGATTGAACTTCAGATGGCATCATACAACCTATTTTATGCATTTCATTTGCTTCTCTATGGTTTGGTAAGTTTCTGCTATTTTTCTACTATTACATGGTTTTCTTCTTTATAGGCCAGACTCTTCTTGGGAATGAGCTTCCTGTATACCCTGTACACCACGAGGCATTATCCCTATGTCTTTTCTCATTGCTCTGTGGGGATTTAAGCACAGAGAATAAAAACTAAGTTTATCAGAGACTTTCTTGTAAGGTCATAGAAAAGAAAGGACAGTTTAATCTTTTGGATGGTTGTGGAGTTTGTAACGGTATATGAGGTCTGTGGTTACTACTGCAATTGGGGTTGTAACCTCTATCAAGTAAAAAAGTCACCTAGAGCATGGACTAAGAACCTATATTTTTATTAAAAGAGAAATAAAATGATTGAGGAAATGGCTCCATGGGTAAAGGTACTTGCCAAGCAAGCCTGACAATCTGAGTTCAATCCCCAGAATCAAGTTAAAAATCCAGATGTAGTGGCTTGCATCTGTAATTCCAGGATCCTGAGATGAGGTGAGAGGCAGAGACAGCAGAATCTCCTAGAAGTACTCTGGAGTACTCAGCAACAAAAAAGAAGAGATCCTGCGAGGGACGGGGCAGTTAGGGTGATCTAACCCCCAAAAGTTGTACTCTGATCTCCACACTCAATACATAGTACATATGCATACTCACACACGTACAATAAATAAAGAAGATGTCTGAACAACATACATATCTGACTTCAACCTGCTTTAATTGCTAGGTTAGCTAGCATACAAAGTAATGGGTTTCATTACGGCATCATCCCATGTATGTGCCATTCTATTTTATTCTCGTTTGTTCTAGGCCCTCGGTGTCCTCCCATGCTCACTCCCTCCATCTAGATAGTTCTATTTATTCCTCTAGTTAGTCTCACATTCTCCTTTTTGTTACATATATTTAGAGAGAGGCTGGTTTCTATGCAATTTTAAGTCCACATATGAGAAAAATGTGTGATGTTTTTCTTTTTGAATCTGGCTTATTTCACTTAACATAACAGTTTCTATTTTCATTCATTTTCCTGCACATTGCATGATTTCATTGCATTACAGTTGCATGAAATTCCTTTGTGTGTATATACATACACATACACACACTCATACATACATACATACATGTTTTTAACCATTTACCACTGATGGTCATTTAGACTAGCTCCACTTCCTGGTTACTGTTAACATTGAAAGAACAAACATAGATGTAAAAGTATCTCTTAAAGTTTGGTAAGCTATACACAGAAAGGATATGGCTGGGTCATAAGATAGTTCTATTTGCAGATTTTGAAGGCATGTCCATTCCTCAAATAGTGTCTACTGACAGTAAATACAAGCTTCTCTTTACTTACATCTTTGCCAGAATTTGTTGTCATTTTGAGTTTCTTCATATTAAAAATATTTATTTTGTTGTTTTTAATTATATTTGTACCTATGTATCTGTGAGTGCAGTGCCCAGAGAGGACAAAAAGAGAGCATAGGATTTTCTGAGCAGGTATAAGCCACTGAGTATGGGTACTGAGAACCAAACATGGGTCTTCTGCCTGAGAAACAAGCATTCTTAAACACTGAACCATCTCTCCAGCCAAGTCACTTTATTCTCCTTGATGATAAATATTCAGACTGGAGTCAGATTGAATCTCAGAGCAATTTTACTTTGCATTTATCAAAAAATTTGAAAGTGCTAAAATTAATGACTTGAAGATGCACCTGATGGCCTTGGAAAACAAGAATAACCAACACTCAGAAACAATAGATAAAAAATATAATCAAAAGCAGGGTTGAAATTAATATACTAGAAATGAAAAATATAAAATCAATGAAACAATAAATCAATGAGGAGCTAATAACCATTTATTCATGTTAATCAAATGAGATTAATGAAATTAGAGATAAAAAGGAGACATCACAACAGACACTGAGGAAATTTAGAGAATTGTAAGAGCTGACCTGATGAGAGCAGTTTTCATTGTTTTACTTTTTATCAAAGGTATTCTCATTTTTGTATTGCAAACTGTTTTTTGAAGAAAGAGAAAAGAAAGAAAGAAAGAAAGAAAGAAAGAAAGAAAGAAAGAAAGAAAGAAAGGAAGGAAGGAAGGAAGGAAGGAAGGAAGGAAGGAAGGAAGGAAGGAAGGAAGAAAGAAAGAAAGAAAGAAAGAAAGAAAGAAAGAAAGAAAGAAAGAAAGAAAGAAAGAAGGAAAGAAAGAGACAGCCTGAAATGGAAGGGATCAGAAGTGTCCTGTGGGGGAAGTATTAGTCAGGCAGAGTTGAGGGGAAATGACAAGGAGTGGTGAATGACATCCAGGCTAATAGGAGAGAATCACTCTTCCCACCTCAGTCCTTTAGGCCTGAGAAATGATGTTGTAAGCGAATGGGTAGGGAGGTGTGGACGCTGAGAGCACTGAGCCCTGTGGATATCCTGGATATGAGATACACAAGTAGCTTGCCTTTTATCTGTGAGATGCCTCCCTGGTGACACAATTCAACCAGAAACCACAATAAAAACACTGATGAAGAGTATAGAAGCCAACCTATTACTATGTCAAGCAAGATAGAAACAGACAAAACAAAAATTCTCTTATCAAATAGGACTTGACTTTATTATATTACACTTATAATTTCTTGAATCCTGGAATATTCTTTATCTGAATAGCTATGGATTGTCACCTCATGTCCAGCAAGTTTTTCCTTTTTGGGAGTAGTGTTTTTAATTTCTTTCTCTAACTTTTAAAAAGTAAATGTGAGTGCCTTGCAAATGAGAAGTAACTTTAAAAGGTAAGGCATAACACTTCAGTTGGAATATAGCTTCTGTAACTCAAGTAAAAACCCATTAAAATAATGACTTAATTAAGGAGCAATTTAGACCAAAGCTAGCTACTCCTAGTATCAGTCAACAGAATCCATTCCAAATTGCAGTTTCCCCAACCTAGATGTATGACCTCATTCTTACAGTCACTAATGGCTCTCAAGCACATCAGAGTTCTGGCCCATGGGGAAAAGATGGGAAATACAAGATACCCACCTTCGATTAATCTCAAGACACTGTGGTTGGTTACATTTATGCTTCCATGCCTTTGCTCAGTGCTGAGAACATGGTACCTTCTATCATCAAGGGAGGCTGACAATTTGGACCTTTTCTGATATAAAAATCTCAGAATTACTACAAGAGGCAAGTCATAAAAGGTGGCAAAAATTGCCAATATCTGCAGTTCCTCATTGCCTCTGAGACGATGTGCTCATATGAAGTTTTTTTTGGGAGCTCTTCACTACTGATAAATAATATAGCACAAATGTAGAAAAGCTTCAGACAGTGTTCTGGTACAATGGGGGCAAGACACTGATATCAAACGTGGTGAAACAGCATTTGACAGTTTGCAAATTACAAATCAGAGAATAGAGACCCATATCAATGGGCAAGTCCGTTGACTTGAATTGTTTTAATAGCATAATAGGTAACCTTTTAGATGAAAATGTGAATAAACATCAGGGAAGGCCTCACATCACTCGAGTTTGGACAAGAAAGTTTCTACCTTGCAGGCTGACAGTGCTATTATCCTCATTACCAATATCATTATTCTCACCCTCACTAGTATTATTTGAGCACTTTCTATATCCATGTACTCTGCCTGTGTTTCTTTAAAGCACTGTATTATCTGATGGCCATGTTAGGTATCTAAGGTCAAAATGAGATTCTAATATGCAGAATTTTTTTAATGTTTCCTAAAGTAACCAGAGCAATGAGTCCCAGAGCCTGTCTCGGTCCTGTATCTATGTTACTCTAAATCCAACTATAATCATGGTTAACACTGTACTAGGGAAAACTGCCTTGACTCTTCCATCTGAAAACCACTACACCCCAGCACTGCCCTCCAGAGAAGCATAATGGTGTCATAAAGCCAACAAGAAAGCAGAGAGTGATGACATTGGGGTAGCCCTAATATTGAAAATTTCTTCAGATCTGTGTGATACCCCTAAAATTACAATATTATAAACCTAAGTAGAAAGTTATGATAAAATTCATATGAAACCACAAAAGATTTCAAGTACTCAGCAATTCTAGCAAAAAAAAAAATGCTGTAGATAACACAGCACCAACTCTCAAATGAAACTAAAGATCCTTAGTAATAGAAATTGTGCATTATTGACACAAAACAGACATGTACACAATGGAATAGAGTACCCAGAGCAAACCCACATACCTTCAGCCACCTTATTTTTGACATACGTTCTTATAGTGATATATCTGGGCAGAGGGAACCCATCACATCTATCTATTGTCACAAAAGGTAGCTTAGAGTTCTGTCTCTCTAGAGAGACTAAGAGTGAATATTAACTGCTATGGCCACAGGCAAACTTAGGTCATTTCCATTGATCATATTCCAGTATGCCAGTAGCCATGCTACCCTACAATAGGAGCAGGAGCCAAAGTAGGGCAATCCTGCTGGATTTTAAGAATGAGACACTGAGTGCACATTTGGAAGCTTACAATGTATACAATACTTATCAAATGAACTGTGAAAACATCAGAAGCAGAAAAAAGTTATGGAGCCAACCTTGTTGAGTTTTATTTGTTTCACTGAATCTTTGAAGATATGGCTTCTTTTCAAATCTATTTGGTAATTATGCATCCTTGCTGTAGGACACTTAAAAACATAGCAATGTTTACAGAAGAAAATACATAAACTTTGTGAACTCCCTCCGTAAGATACCCCTAATGGCTTTATTCGAGGTTGCATCTGTTTGGAATACACTTGTTCTCCTCCCACCACATGGAAAACACAGGTTAACGCCAACTGCTAAAGACTGCTCCAAGCTCGCTGTGGTGTCCAGGTGCTTCATCTCTACATGCAGGGCACCGGAAGAGCTGATACTCAGACTGTTTCTACTCCAATGAGTTGTGAGCATACATAACCCTCATGTCTGCATGTTAGGGTGAGGCCAGGGTAATTTCAGAACAAACTCTGGGTCAGTCTCCCTCTAAATATGCTCTTAGAACCCAGAGCAGCTCCTTGTCTGTGAAAATGGTGTCCAGGCACCTCAACGACTTTCTCTGTGCTTCACAAATATCCTTAAAGGCCTGAGATGCTGGACAATGTCATTGTTGAAAAAAATTCTCAGATCAGAGTTTCATCAAATAATATTTAGGAATCATAAGCCCTGGTTAGAAGAGAATATTGAAGGTCGTTTCTCCCCAATTTACTTTGTGTTACAACTGCATAACTAGGGAACTTTCTGGAACACAGCATAGATTCAGAGACTCGCAGCCATTTGGATGCATTTAACACTATTCCACTTGCTTGCAATGGTCTTAAAACACACTGTGCTTCTAGCAACTAAGATCTGATGACTCCTTTCTACACTGTCCACTGTTTCTCTAGGAGCTATGTGTACCTAGAGGAAGGCAGTATGGGATTTTACACATTCTCTACCACAACTCTGCAATAGCTGAGGGACAGAGAGGACAAGGGAACTGAACACAGATCAGTGCTAATAGAGGAAACAAACACTGATCATTTCTCCCCATTGTGTAACCGTCTCTTTCTTTACAGAACTTGATTCTTATTTTTTGTTCTGCCTTATGATTTAGACACATTTTAAAAAGAATTTATTAAATATAATATCTGTAACTTCAACAGAAGTCAGCAGGGGGTGCAAGTGTTGCTTAAATGGTCATCTTGTGGAAAGAAATCTGCAGAGGATGAATACTATGCTGCTTAAGCAACTCTATGTTTAGATATTTTGGAACATCTCTACCGGTTTCTGTAGTGGCTGTCCTAATTTACATTCCTGCAAATAAGAGTATTGCAAGGGTCTTTTGAAAGATATGTAAAGGATAAGGTAGAAGAAGGGAAGTCCACATAGGGTAAAGAGCTATATATGTAATGAAAGAAGGAAAAAATATTTGAAGAAATGAAGGGGACAAGCAAGGGAACATGGAAGAAGTAGTTGGGAAGGATTGATAAAAATAAAGTACCGATATAGATATGTGTAAATGTCACAGTGACAGCAATTTCTTTACATATTAACCAAAAATTTACATACATACATACATACATACACACATACACACATACATACATAC